>NC_139664.1:8371839-8381839 GCF_951799395.1 Argentina silus | reverse complement strand
CCACGTTTGGGGTCAACTCCATTTCAACTCCAATAATCCTTGAATGGGAGTAGCCATTCCCCCTCTAAATGCACTGAATCTACAGTAAATGGAATTGACCCCAAACCCTGTTTTTTTTTTCTCTTTTTATTTTACCTCATCATCTCTATTCATAGTGAAGCGTTTGGGAATACCCTGCTCTTTCACGCAGAAGGGAAACATTTTTCACACAGCCTGACACAGGGATATTATACAACAGCGTTGATGGGGAGGGGGCTTTAAATATGTGTTGTGGAAGGCATTCTGGTCCCACTGCGCCTTCTATCTGCTAATTAGACATGCTTTGTCAGTATGATGGGCTATTGGCTAATTGCATTCAGAGGCCTCTGTGTGTACACGTGGTAATGACTTAACGCTCTAATGAGATTGAGTTACAGCACAGGGACCACGGGCATGTTGCCCCCTAGACACTGATCTGAGGTCAGTGTTGCATTTTTTTCCCTTCATAACTGTTCAAGGATTTGACAAGGGTAGACTGATCTTCTACTCTGGGGAGTGACTGCAGTGTCCCCTCCTGTACTCATTGAGTTTTCCCAATCCCAGATTAACCAAGGAATTGATAGGTGTAAGCAATATGTCAAAAAATGCTTACACCTACCGGATCTTTTTAGATTTGCCAAGTGCCCAGGGGGGCTAAGGGTGTTGATACCTTTCCAGGCCCTAGAGCTTACCCCCATCAATGACTCTGACAGCAGTGGTCATAGCTCTCTCCCTTCTCTGCTCACCGGTATCTCTCTTGTAGGATTCTCTCCTTTCTTTCTATGTGCCTCTCTCTCTATCTGCGGTCACACTCACGTTCACACTCCTTGGTCACACATGCTGTGACATCCCACCACACCCACACACACACACACACACACACACACACACACACACACACACACACACACACACACACACACACACACACACACACACACATACACACACACATACACACACACACACACACACACACACGTCTCCTGTGTGTGGATATGGATGGAGTGTGCTGCGTTCCTGCTGTGGCGGAGCAGATTGATCCTGTACTGATCTGAGAGCATCACCCAGGGGATTTGTAACGCATGTCTGTGGTGCAGGGCTTAACACCCTTCCTCTACCTCTCTCACTCATTCCAACCCTCCCTCCCTCCCTCCCTCCCTCCCTCCCTCCCTCTCTCTCTCAGCTCCTCTATCGTTTCTCTCTCCCTCCCTGCCTCATGTGCCCCTCTATGCCTCTCAGTCTCTCTCTCACATGATTAATATGGCCAATCTCGTCTTTTCCTTCTCACTCTTTTTCTTTGGTACACTCAGTTCTTGGTATTCCTCTTCTTGCACACCTCACCCCCCCACCCCAACCCTCCCCCTTCTCTCTCTCTCTCTCTCTCTCTCTCTCTCTCTCTCTCCCCCCTCTTTCTCTCTTTTTCACACGTGTGTAATAGAGAACGCTGTTCTTCTTTCATCGTGCGATGAACGCCGCAGGGGTTCTAGAATGCATCGGCTCGATCTCTGAACTAGAAAAACTCCCACCTCAGCGTCCTTTCATCCTTTCATCTGTCTCTCTCTTTCTCAGCCGTGTGTCCAATCTCTCACTCGCCCTGTTTTCACACCAGCCACCAGGATATGGCCAGGGACAATCTAAAAGAGCTACAGTTGATACCCGTCTCACACACAACAGTGTGTGTGCGCGCGCGTGCGTGCGTTCTGTGTGTCTCTCATCATCACTGGCAATAGCATTTGTAACAATCAGCTTTTGTTTGATTCCTCTAATGGAGATGAACCAGGAGTGGGAGAGAGAAAGCCTTTGTGTTGTTTATCAAGGTGCGGATCTTTCTTTTTTTTCTCTGCAGGTTCTGTCTGGATTATCAAAGCTTTGCTACTATACCTCAGTTTTACAGTTTTCCCTGCTTACACCTGTGTGTGTGTGTGTGTGTGTGTGGGGGGGGGGGGGGGGGGGGGGGGTGTATGTGTGTGTGTGTGTGTGTGTGTGTGTGTGTGTGTGTGTGTGTGTGTGTGTGTGTGTGTGTGTGTGTGTGTGTGTGTGTGTGTGTGTGTGTGTGTGTGTGTGTGTGTTCTATCCTGCCTTCAGGTCGTCTTGCCTTGGAGATGGGAATAATAATTAAGATATCTTCAGATTCCACAATGTTCCCCTTTCCCCCATTATCTACTCCCCCCAGACCCAACTATCTACTCCCCCCAGACCCAACTATCTACTCCCCCCAGACCCCCCCCAACTACATCCCCTCTAACCGTCCTCTCCATTCCTCTATGCAGCACTATGAAGGATTCTACAGCCCACTGCTGACACCTCATGTTCAAGCATGTGTGTTGTGCACATGTAGACTGTAGACTCTAGTAGGCTCTTACTACTAACCCAAAGGTTCTGTTTCACACATTCCACAATGACAAAGTTGTGCCGTGATGTTGGGTAGACCGTGAAAAATCCTTTAGATTTTACCACCACAGAATGTTGTTTCTGTTCATTCTAATTCTCCAGTCTTATCTGACATATAGCTCAGAGGAGAGCAGCAGCTGACGGAGCAGGGAGGGAAGAGAGAGAGAGAGAGAGAGAAAAAAAAGAAGAGATTTTATAGGCCATGTTTGAACGATGGCTGATCGCCTGCCAAAGTGTCTCATCTCACTGGCTATAATGGTGCTCCTCCCTACAACACAACGGACCACTCTTCATTAAAAAACAAATAGAAACGACACAACGGAAGCTAATACGAGCAAACAGAACCAAATTGGTTGTGAGGAGACAAATTTAACTGGCAAATATGATTACCACAGACAGAGGGAAATACCAGCGTCTCCACTGATTCCACAAACAACATTTTTGCTCCTCAATTTGCGTTAATGTCATGGGAGGAGGCAGAAACACAGACTGGGGCTCAGTATGGGCGCTCGTTAGACAGTAATGGATGTGTGTAATTGGTGAAGTGCTGATTGCTCTTCCCAAAAAAGATTCCATCTGAGGAAAATGTTCTGTTTCATTAAGCCGTGGTCAGAAATAATAAGATAGCCATCTGTAGACTGAGAGAGCGAGTTGGTGAGAGGGGGAAGAGAAGACATGCAGGGAAATTCCCAGCAACAATGCTAAGTACAATGATGTGTCATTATAGACAGATTATTGTTTTAATTATGGTAATAAAAGGGATGATAAGAGAGAGGGTGGTGGTGGTGGTGGTGGTGATGATGATGATGATGATGATGAAGATGCCAAAGATGATACATAACTACAGAATTCACACACTTATCATACAGCTTGGACTCCACTCTTTCTTTTTTCAGCCTCGGTATTTCATTCTGTTACAGATTTAGACTTTCTGTTTCTGGTTTATTGTGTTTTCTCTGTGTTTCTGCTCTTCATCAAGCGAGTCTGTCTGTATCTGTGTGTTTGTCATCAGGCTGTGTGTGTCTGTCCTGGAGGTTTATGGCTCTAATGTATCACTGCTTGGCCTCACAGTAGCTCACTTTTATGACCCAGGATTCAGAACTGTAAAGCATGCTCAGATAGCCCTGCAACACACTCACGCACACGCACACTCCCACACACACACACACACACACACACACTCCCACACACACACACACACACACACACACACACACACACACACACACACCATGAAACAGAGTTGCAATTACACTTACCGCACGTTAGTAATTAGCCCATTTTTAGCTCTTTTGTCTGCTTTGTTTTCCTGTTGCGCTAACAGTGAGTGTGGTGTACTGTAATCTCTCAGATCCTCATTGCAGGCTCACGCAGGGGCTCGCTTACTATGAATGAAGAAGGTCTGTTTATAGCTCTCATAATACAGTGTAGCTTACAAACATCAAGGTTCAGATTTACTGCTGTAAGCCTTTGTAAATGTTGTAAGGGAATACAACAGAGAAGGCTGAATAAAGGGCAGAAGAGGAAGGTTTAGAGGGATGTAACAGCAAGGTCATGTTTTTTAGCATTTTCTTCTCTTTTATTCCCTTCTGTAAAAAACACACTCAAACTTTAGACAACTTTGTAACGCTACGAACTTTGCTCAGGTTTTACTGCAAACCTGAATCACTTCTGGCCCTAAAGTGAGAGATTTGGGCATATATTTGACACTGCTGATGTCATCATAACGTGACGAATCATCATCTTACCTCAGTGAGTGAGTGTGTTGAGGGGTAGACTGTCAGGAAGCCATTACTGATATAGCTGATTCTAAAGGACTCAGCGAATCAAAAGGACGGCCACATCATTCTCTGTCAGCTGCTCGTCCTGAGGCTAACGCTGAAATGATTATCATTGTCATCATGGTGTCATTGTCAGAGACTATGTTCACACAGCTCTTTTTAAATTAAGATACACACATACACACACACACACACACACACACACACACACACACACACACACACACACACACACACACACACACACACACACAAACACAAGCTTGCACTCTTATCTTGCTCACTGACACCATTTTGCTCTCTAACAATCTTGCTAATTATAATTGTTAATTAATTCTCTGGCAGTGTCTTCATCAAGAGACTAATAACCTACATTTTCATTAATTAGACCTTCAACCCTTCATCTCCCTCTCTCCATCTCTCCGTCCCTCTCCGACCCTATTCCCTCCTCCCCTGCCTGTAGATCTCTAGCCCTACCCCCCCCCCCACACTCTCTTTTCCTATGCTGTCCATCCTGCTCTCTTTCACTCCTTCACTCTCTCTCTTTTTATGCTTGCAATGCCAGTCGCAACATGTCGCTGTAATGTCCCTAATGTCTAACCCTCTCTCGCTGTGTGTGTGTGTGTGTGTGTGTGTGTGTGTGTGTGTGTGTGTGTGTGTGTGTGTGTGTGTGTGTGTGTGTGTGTGTGTGTGGTGTGTGTGTGTGTGGGTGTGTGTGTGTGTGTGTGTGTGTGTGTGTGTATGTGTGTGTGTGTGTGTGTGTGTGTGTGTGTGTGTGTGTGTGTGTACACGTGTGTGTGTGTGTGTGTGTGTGTGTGTGTGTGTGTGTGTGTGTGTACGTGTGTGTGTGTGTGTGTGTGTGTGTGTGTGTGTGTGTGTGTGTGTGTGTGTGTGTACATGCGCGTGTGTGTGCATGTGCGTGTGTGTGTGTGTCATTAACCCTCCTTCTCCATGTCAGTAGGCTATTCCCAGCAGCCCCTCTCTTAGAAACTACACTTCCCATCAGCCTTGGTGTGACCTGATTTGAGGTACAGTGGGACTACAGTACTGATGGGTCACCCACTCACTCTAAACCACCTGTTCTCAGGTAGGAGATCACCCATTGGACAACTGATTTCACATGGACTGAAAAAACAATAACAAATAATTTCCACTGCAACAAATGACATTCATTGCAAAGGGTCCTTGTTCCTTCAACAGATTAATCAGTGAAGGTTTTGACTGCCACTGGGATTGGGTGTGAATGCCAAATTGATAGTATCAGTGATTAACCCTTGATATGCTAGCCGTGTGTGAGACTCCATCGAGGCCTCCAGTCTGGCTCCTCTCTCTCTGTCTCTGTCTCTGTCAGTCTGGCACAGGGGCGAGTGAGAGACTGTTGGCTGCTGGTAGTCCATAGTGGTGGTGGCAAATGGCAATTTCTGTCTCCGTCCCCCTTCCCCCTCCCTTCCTAGCTCTCTCTCGTGTCTCTCTCCAGAGAGAAGTAACCCAGATTTCAAAATGAATCGCTGCCTATTCCTCTCTATCTCCCCCCCTCCTTCCCTTGGTCATTTTCTCACCCAAGCCCAAAATCTCTCTTTCTCTCTCTCTCTCTCTCTCTCTCTCTCTCTCTCTCTCTCTCTCTCTCTCCTCTCTCTCTCTCTCTCTCTCTCTCTCTCTCACTCATCCCCTCTTCCTCTTGGTAAAAACAGAATCAATCTTGGAAAGAGGATTCCACCTCCATCTCGTCCTCCTCTTCACCCTGCCTTGGGTTAGCACTCCACTCCTCCGTCTTCTTTCGTTCCTGGAAAGCTCCCTCATCCCTCATTACTTTCTCTTTTTTCTGTTGGCAGCAGTTTTTCTTTTTTTCTTCTCTTTTTTAATTCTTCTGGCTCTTCCTTCCTGCCACACTGTCAATTGCCTTGTCTTTCTTTCTTTCTTTCCTACTTTCACTCTTTCTTTTTTGATGTGACCAGCGACAGGTGCAATAGCAGGCTGCCTTGCAAAGGGAGATAGATAGAGAGAGGGGGAGAGGAAGAGGAGAAGCCTGCTCTTTGATCACGTCTGTCAGCTAAAACAACCACAAATACAGGTACTGTGTCTCTCTCTCTCTTTCTCTCTCTTTCTTTCTCTCTCTTTCTCTTTTTTCTTTCTATTTCCTCCTCTCTTTCTCTTTTTTTTCTCTCTGTCTCTCCCTATCTCCATCTCTCTCTCTCTCTCTCTCCTTCACTTGCTTTTCGTCCTTTTCGTCCTTCTGTCTCTACACAACTTTTCACAGCATATCTTTGTCTACAGTGTGATGTTATCCTCCTCATTTTCTGGACACTGTCCTGTTTTCCTGTCCTACATGTATCAGTGTCAACCCCCTTGATGGATAGATCTGCCCCTCTTCTCCTGTGTGCCATCATCTTTTCAACAAGCCCCTCTTGATACGCTATACGCTCTCGGCTTATTTATTTATTCATTAAAATCTCTGTTGTCGTTTCATTCATCATTTAGCAGTCTGCAACTCCTCTCCGCCCTTTCTTCATATTTCACATATTCAACCTTAGATTGCATTTTTTCCTTCCATATTTGACTTCCATAGACTTGTGCATGATATTCAGCTCAAAACTTTTATAAAGAAATCAGTAAAGAAGGACACAGAGGTAGTACATGGGGGTATACATTCTAATATTGGAACAGGTGGTGGTGGTGGTGGTGGTGGTGGGGGTGGGGAGGGGGGGGGAGTTGCCGTTGACATGGCAACAGGAGGTGTCGTTGACATGGCGACGGGGGGTGTTTGGTTGTCAGGGTTACCAGGGGGTGCCTGCCGGGTTGGGAGGGGGATGGATTGAGGTGAGAGAGTGTGTGTGGAGCACGAGAGAGAGAGAGAGAGAGAGAGAGAGAGAGAGGCAGAGAGAGAGGGGAAGAGAGAGAGAGAGAGAGAGAGAGAGAGAGAGAGAGAGAGAGAGAGCAGTGGGGTGCAGAGCAGGACATATATGGGACACAGTGTGAATTGCACTAATCGTTTTGTGTCTCAGAGTCTCTGAGGACAGTTCTGTCTCAGCGTGTGAATTAACCTCTCTGTCTCCTTTATTATTACCTTCCCTATCTCTGTCTCTCCCTCTGCTCATCCCTCTCCCCTGTCTGTCTCTTCCTCTGTTCGTCTCTCTCTCTCTCTCCTCCTCTCTCTCTCTCCCTCTCTTCCTCATCCTCTCCGTCTCTGTCCCTTTATCTCCCTCCCTCTCCATTGGTGCTTCTCCACTCTGTCTCTGTCTTTATCTCCAACGTCTGCCTCCCTAATTTTTTCTCACGCGTCCTCTATTTTTTTTGGGTTTCTTTTTATATGTTCTCTCCATCAATCTATCACCACACTGGTCTTTCTCCCTCCCTCTCATCCTTCACTTCTTCCCTACTCTGTCCTGTCCATCTCTCCTTCTCCTCTCTCCCTGCTTCCCTCCATTCCTTGTCCCTCTCCTGTAACCTCCACCTACTTTCTCTCCATCTCTCCTATTCCCTTGCTTCTCCACTGTTTCCTTCTTTGTTCCATTCTGGTCTCTCCATCCCCTGCTCTCTCTCTCTCTCTCTCTCTCTCTCTCTCTCTCTCTCTCTCTCTCTCTCTCTCTCTTCTTCTCCCCTCCCATCCATCTCTCCCTTTCTCCCATCTTCTCTCTCTCTCCTACAAAGGCAGCATGTCTACCCCCGTGTCCCCGTCCCCCTCCCTCTCCCCCCTGAACCTGGCCTCCCCCGCGGCCACCCCCTCCCCTGGTGCTTCCCCCCTGCCCTCCCCCATCTCTCTTCCACCCAGGGTGCCAGTCTTCCAGAGGAAGGGGGCTCTCAAACACAAGAGGATCATAGAAGTGAAGGACCACCAGTTCACCGCCCGCTTCTTCAAACAGCCCACCTTCTGTAGCCACTGTACCGACTTCATCTGGTAACACACACACACACACACACACACACACACACACACACAGACACACACACACAGACACACACACACACACACACACACACACACACACACACCAGTTATGCATTCCATAGCTTGCCTCCACAGACAGCCCACCAACTGCAGCCCTTGCACATGACTTCATCTAGTTATGCACACGTGTGGACGTCATACACTTCTCTAGCTCACTGCTCGCCTCCTCACACAGCCCACACTGTAGCTATTACTTCTCCTGGTAATGTACACCCTTGCACACACACACACACACATACACACAACACACACTGTCAGCATATATGTCTTAAAGGCTACTTGGTAGCCCAGTCACACATACAGAGAGCTTGTTCTGTCGAGCGTAGCCAAAGCAGGGCAGTGTTGAACCTGTGTGTGTGTGTGTGTGTGTGTGTGTGTGTGTGTGTGTGTGTGTGTGTGTGTGTGTGTGTGTGTGTGTGTGTGTGTGTGTGTGTGTGTGTGTGTGTGTGTGTGTGTGTGTGTGTGTGTGTGTGTGCGTGCGTGTGGACATATGGTGGAGGGTATGTTGAGTGCAGGCCTCCACTCATGCCAACCGCCTCTGGGTAGTTTTCAGAACATTTCAGAGTGTCTGCAGTATGGTTAGTAAAGAAGAGAAACTCCATCTTTCACACAGGAGACTGAATTTGTCTCCTGGAATATATATGAATAAATAGATCATTAGATGTTATACAGTAAAAACACACCCCCTGGGGCTGTATGCTATTGAGAAATACAAAGACAAAGAGTTTTATGATGACAGTGATTTGGCTGCAGGGCAGCTCCTTCTGATCCTTTCGATCCCCATTTCTACGTAATAATAAATACACATCTTACTTACAGTAAGTACAGTCGTTATGGTTTTTAGATGGTTTTGGGTCCTCGTGTGTCATGTTACTCTTTGGCCACTGGGTGGCGCTTGTCCTGTCAAAGCAGATCTCTGCCTCCATGGCGCTCTCTGGTGGAGAGTAAGCAGAACTGTAATCACAGTGTTGCGCTCTGCTCCGGGGAGAAGCAGTCCTTGGGCATAGATCTAGGATCCCTCAAATCCTACCAATTAGAGGGAAAAAACGCTAAAATTAACTTGGATCAATCTCTAGGGTACATATGTATGCTACTCCAGTGAACACCTGAGGCACTTCACTCTAATTCTTAAGGGCCTCTGCAGCGTCTTGTTATTCTACCCCTCTCACCTTTTAATCAGCATCCGATTCAGCCCAGGAAACTGGCTGAGTGGACTCTTTGGCCAATCAATGGCTCTAATTATGCAATTAAGCTCTAAGGAGACACTGAAAACCTGCAGACACTGCAATATGAGAGGAGAGGGGATTGAGTGTTCGGTGTGTGTGTGTGTGTGTGTGTGTGTGTGTGTGTGTGTGTGTGTGTGTGTGTGTGTGTGTGTGTGTGTGTGTGTGTGTGTGTGTGTGTGTGTATGTGTGTGTGTGTGTGTGTGTGTGTGTGACCTCATAGTGCTCATGAATACCTGAAGGCCCAGAAAGACAAGTGGTACTCTCACTTTGATTTTTATTATTATTTTTTAGATTTATAACAGCTAAGTATGCAGTACGTTGTCCTTGTGTGACTGCTGTTATGGAATAAAGCAAAATGAATAACCATATTTCTGAGTGCTGGCCATTTTTGTTAGTTTACGTCTGAGATACAGCATCCAAATACCTATACTGTAGGTATCTTTCTATCTTTCTGTTTAGGGTTGAGCAGAGCAGAATTAGCTGATGATTTAGACCCTGTATGTGATGTGTCCTTTTCTCACACAGGGGCATAGGGAAGCAGGGATTCCAATGCCAAGGTACTGACACTATTGATTTTTGAGATTTGTATGATTATGTATATGTGTTTACCAGTCCTTTTGACCAATCCTTTGGGT
>NC_139664.1:8364339-8369339 GCF_951799395.1 Argentina silus | reverse complement strand
TGTGTGTGTGTGTGTGTGTGTGTGTGTGTGTGTGTGTGTGTGTGTGTGTGTGTGTGTGTGTGTGTGTGGGTGAAGCTTTAGGTCTGGGTTTTGAGGTGCTCTGATGACCTAGGTTCAATACTGGTGCCCTGAACAGTATCACAATCACACTACATCCTTATAGTTTTCTGAAGCAACCTTGTGTCCTTCTTTCTCTGTCTCTTTCTCTCTCTCTCTCTCTCTCTCTCTCTCTCTCTCTTTCTCTCTCTCTCTCTCTCTCTCTCTCTCCCTCCCTCCAGCTCTGTGCGTGGTCGACAGAGGGACAGACGTCTATCCGTGGAGGTGTGGGATTGGGACCGTACATCTCGGAATGACTTCATGGGAGCGCTGTCCTTCGGAGTGAGCGAGATATTCCGACTCTCCGTCAGTGGCTGGTATAAACTGCTGGCTCAGGATGAGGGAGAGTACTACAACTTCCCTGTCCCCGACGCAGATGTAAGAAATGCACTGAAATGGAGAATAATAGTGTGGAATTATGGGGGATGTAGTTAAAGATGATTCCTCATTAGATTCTTTAATTTTCATAATGTCAGTTATACTGTTCTACCACCAGGGCGCAGGAGTGCTCTGCTGAAGTAGTGAACTGTGTGTGTGTGTGTGTGTGTGTGTGTGTGTGTGTGAGAGTGTGTCTTGTGTGCTCTAGTTCTAACTCCCCTCCTTCTCCCTCCCCCGCACTCTGCTGCTAGGAACCTGGCCCTGATGGGTTGACCCCCTCTTTCCCCCCTACCCCTACCCCGGCACTTGCCCCCCTCCCTGTGTCCATTTCTACCTCCGTGCTCCCCTGCCCGGCTGCACTCCCCCCAGGCCCAGGCAAGGTAGCTACCGTGGGGCTCCAGGACTTCAACTTCCTCATGGTGCTGGGCAAAGGCAGCTTCGGAAAGGTAACACCTTTACTCATAGAAATTATTACACAACATCATATCGAAGCCATTTGCCATTTACAGTATAAACTATTTGAATATCTATTGTTAATACCATCACTTTCCCAACACTTCCTGTGAAAACCATCCTCAGAATCCAGGACTGGTTGGTAGCGTACCCTACATGCCACACAGACAAACTCTGTGCCGTTTCAAGGGACATTTTGATCTCAATATTTAATTCCCCTCAAGAATAGCTAATGAGTGAAATGGAATTTCATTCGGTTTCATCTGAATTCCCTTTGTGCTGTTTCATAACCGTCAGAGCGGGGTCTGCAGAGGACGGGTGGGGGATGGGGAGGGGAGGAACTGAATCTGCTTACGTAAGAGAGAGCGATAGGACCCAAAAAAGGAGCGAGAGACCCCAGGGTTGCAGGCGGAGAAAGAGAGAGAGGGGGATGAGGGAGAGGAGAGGGATTACTGTACTGCAGCTAGAGGCAAGTGACTAAGGGAAACAGAGGAAGATACAGTAGAGAACGAGGGAGGATGAGGGAGATGGGGAGAGAGAGAGAGAGAGAGAGAGAGAGAGAGAGAGAGAGAGAGAGAGAGAGAGAGAGAGAGAGAGAGAGAGAGAGAGAGAGAGAGAGAGAGAAGGACTTCTTTTGTAGCTTTGTAATACCTTGAACAATCACAAATCCCATTTGAATATGCGTTTTAGAGAGCCGGCGCAGAGATAGGGAGATTGACAGGAAGGGAAGGAGGGAGAGAGACACACACACAAAATAAAGAGTTTGTTGGAATGTGACAGATATTGTGGATGTCACAGTCGAAAACACACAACACACTTTGTCAAGAAGTACACTGTACAGTAGGCTATGTTGCCCAATATATTCACTGATAAACAAACACATAATAGTTTGTTAGATTTTCTTGGCCTTGGGTTCTTTGTTCACACTAGTGGACTGAACTAACTTCGAAGCCCACTGCAGGTTTTGATACAATGCTCACAGCAGCAGTTTCTCTGAAGCACAAAAGCCAGACAGACTCTGGTCCCGTGGGGACAGTTGACTTTAGAAGTGAAAGTGACGTCACCACCTGATGCTAGTTACAAAGCTACGACTAGCTGCCATCTGTTACATCAGAGGTGTGATATTACCATTGAACGTGCTTAGCAAAGCTAATGTGTTCATACAAAGCCGTCAATTAGGTTGTCTGTCTGTCAGTACAACACAATACCAACTGACTGATAGACAGACAGACTAACTGATAGGTAGGCAGGCAGGCAGCCTGACTGATAGACAGACGGACTATAGGCTATGCTCTGTCTCAACACATTTTCAACTGAATTCCCTCCCTTCCTTCTTTTAATAGTGTCTCTCTGTCCCCTGACCCCTCTCTCTCTCGCTCCTTCTCTCAGGTGTTGCTGGCGGAGGAGAGAGGGAGTGAGCGCTTATTTGCAGTGAAGGTGTTGAAGAAGGACGTGCTGTTTCAGGATGAGGACACGGAGAGCGCCATGGTGGAGAGGAGGGTTCTGGGTTTGACCAAACGGCCTCACTTCCTCACAGCGCTCTACAGCGCCTTTCAGACAGAGGTGTGTGTGTGTGTGTGTGTGTGTGTGTGTGTGTGTGTGTGTGTGTGTGTGTGTGTGTGTGTGTGTGTGTGTGTGTGTGTGTGTGTGTGTGTGAAGCTAATCCGAACTGCAAAACAGGCCTACATGTGTTAGTTACAGTACAACACATTCCTGTTTCACCACATGAGCACTACATGGCTGTAGTTATATTATTTGTACATGTAATTATGTGTGCTTGCAATGATTTGCAAAGAGGGTTATTTAATAGATGACAGAGAACTGACACCACTGAAATTCCTTTTTGAGGTCCTGATTCAACCATTCTTTCTTGGCCAAATGAACCATACATTTAAGGCATTTTAGATAATTCACGTCTTAATTATAATATTGGTCTATCTAAGTTGACCCAGATCTGTGCTTAAATAAATTAATGAATTAATTAGCTTGCTTCCCTTAACGAGGTCGTTAGTCCTGGAGAGGGGGTTATTTAACGAGAACAGATTGCTTTTTAATTTTTACTGGAGGGGGTTACGTAATGCATGTGTGTGTGTGTGTGTGTGTGTGTGTGTGTGTGTGTGTGTGTGTGTGTGTGTGAGTGTGTGTTTGTATGTGTGTGTGTGTGTGTGTGTGTGTGTGTGTGTGTGTGTGTGTGTGTGTGTGTGTGTGAATGCTTTGTCTAGTGTTGTCCATGTGATGCTAATTTTAGCATTTGTATGAGATATAAGTGCAAGAACTGTGTGCGCGTGCATGCGTGTGTGCATGCGTGTGTGTGTGTGTGTTATGTTGGAGAGATAGAGTCCATTCATTGGTGTTAGTGTTGTCTATGCTGTATCCCCCCCTGCAGGTTAAACAGTAATTAGCTGAAGTGTTGAATTAAAAGGTCAAATTGTACTTCTATTCCCAGGTTTGTCTTAAAATAACCTGCTGTGTGTGCATTGTGTTTGTGTATGTTTCAGTGTGTGTGTGTGTGTGTGTGTGTGTGTGTGTGTGTGTGTGTGTGTGTGTGTGTGTGTGTGTGTGTGTTCATAATGTGTTCATAAAAGTGTGTGTTATTTCTCCAGGACCGTCTGTACTATGTGATGGAGTATGTTAACGGGGGAGACCTGATGTTTCACATCCAGATCGTGGGCAAATTTAAAGAGCCTCATGCAGCGTACGTACAGGATACACCCCAATCAGTACCTCTTGTACTGATCTCCATTTCCTCCTCTCTTCCTCTTTCTCTCTTTCATTCCATCACTGACACTTCTATCTCTTCCCCCTCTCTTCCTCTCTCTCTCTCCATCCCTCCCTTCCTCCCACCCCTGGCCATTGGCTAACCCCTGATCGATAATCTTTGATCAGTTATCAATAGCTAACTCTCTCTCTTATTCTCTCTGTGTGCCTTTCATCTAATCTGTTTCCCTCCCTTTCACTGTCCTCTTTGACTTCATTCTGTCTCTCTCTCTCTCTCTCCCTTGTCATCTTCCCCCTCTCTCTATCATTCTCTTTCTCTCTGTATTTCAGTTTGTTTAACCCTAACCTTGTAATGTAGTGATGTGCAATCTCTGGCAACAAACAGTGACTCCTCTCCTCTCCCTCTCCCTCTACCTCTCTCCCTCTCCCTCCCTGTTTCCCTTTCTCTCTCTTCCCTGCCTCTCCCTCTCTCTCAGGTTCTATGCAGGAGAGATAGCCATTGGTCTCTTCTTCCTCCATACTAAAGGCATTATCTACAGGTAGAGACACACACTGCCCTGACACATCACAACAGTTCCATTACAGTCAATTCAGGGGATTCAATTGAGAAAGTTCCATTATTCTCTATGGTGCTTTTTTCAACTCATGATTTGAATCAACCCCACATGGACTTGACCCCGACCTTGATGTTCAGCATCTATACAGAGCAATGGTGATTAGATTAATGACAATGGTTTATGAAAAGGATGACATCTCAGCTCCTACTCCCCCCCACCCCCTCCGTCTTTCTCTACCTCTCTCAATCTCTCTCAATCTCTCTTCCTCTCTCCTTCTCTCCTCCCCTCTCTCTCTCACCTTATCCCCCTCCTCTCTTTTTCTATCTATCTCTCTCTCTCTCTCTCTCTCTCTCTCTCTCTCTCTCTCTCTCTCTCTCTCTCTCTCTCTCTCTCTCTCTCTCTGTCCCTCTCTCTATCTCTCTCCCCCACCCCCTCTTCCCCAGGGATCTGAAGCTAGATAATGTGCTGTTGGACAGTGAAGGCCATATCAAGATAGCAGACTTTGGGATGTGCAGGGAGGGCATGTTGGAGGGGGACACCACCCGCACCTTCTGTGGGACCCCAGACTACATAGCCCCTGAGGTACTGTCCACTCCCCCCTATCACCCCCCTCTACCCCCCCCCCCCCCCGCCCTCTCTCACACAGTCATCCCTCCTTATTCTCCTCTATTCCTTCTGTTAATGTTGTCCTCAGTTCGCCCCTCCTGCTGCTCTTTTCATATAATCTCTCCTTTGTGACCTTGTCAGCATTTTTGAATAATTAACTCATAATTCAATTAGTGTGCGTGGGTGTGTGTG
>NC_139664.1:8356839-8359339 GCF_951799395.1 Argentina silus | reverse complement strand
AAGAAAGGATTTGCAATAGATACTGCAGATAGATACTAGATAGATAGATAGATAGATAGATAGATAGATAGATAGATAGATAGATAGATAGATACTGCAGATAGATACTAGATAGATAGATAGATAGATAGATAGATAGATACTGCACATAGATAGATAGATAGATAGATAGATAGATAGATAGATAGATAGATAGATAGATAGATAGATACTAGATAGATAGATACTAGATAGATAGATAGATAGATAGATAGATAGATAGATACTGCACATAGATAGATAGATAGATAGATAGATAGATAGATAGATAGATAGATAGATAGATAGATAGATAGATAGATAGATAATGTACTGTACCTACCTATTATGTCTGTACTGCAACTGTATTGAGATCATAGATTTAAGTTACGCATTAACAGCATGTTTATATGTATATTTCTAAGTTGTGTTATCTCTTGTTTTGTGTATTGGAAATAAAAATCATTATAAACTGATTCAGAACCGATGAAAAATACATGTATGCACTTTATTTCTATGTTTCTTGAATGCTTAACGTGTAGTGAAATAAATAAACATTCTGATAACACATTTATGAAATATACATGTGTAAGAGCATGTGTCATTTCAACTCTTATGCCTTTACCATTCCCATTCTGTTTGTCTTTTCAGTGCCCTCTTCACAATCACCATTTCCCCCTCTCAATAACACACACACACACACACACACAGACACACACACACACACACACACACACATGCAGACACACGCACACACACGCACACACACACACACACACACGCACACACATGCAGACACACGCACACACACGCACACACACACACACACACACACACACACACACACACACACACATAAGATGCTGACCTCTTCATTTACTGTGGTAGTTGTTGAAGCAGCAAAACCACCTCCTTAGTCTCAATTTCACTCCCTCCCTCTCCTACTGTACCTCCCTCTCCTCCCTCCCTCCATCCTAGCAGCACCTTCACTCACCCCACCCTCCCCTCCTTACCCTCCCCACCCTCCCCTTCCTAACCCACCGTTATCATGATGAGAGTATTATGTCCCCATAGAGATCTGTGTTATAACAAGTTGACCTTCACATTAAAATCTCATCAAGTTCCCCTCTCCCTCTCTGCCCCCTCCTCTCTCTCTCTTTCTCTCTCTCTCTTGTGTTCTTTCTCCTTCCTCTCTGTCCTTCATCCCTTCCTCTCCCTTCCTGCTCACTCACTCTCTCTTTCTTGTGTTCCTCTCTCTGCCTGTGTGTGTGTGTGTGTGTGTGTGTGTGTGTGTGTGTGTGTGTGTGTGTGTGTGTGTGTGTGTGTGTGTGTGTGTGTGCGTGTGTGCGCGCTCACACGCTACACTGTACGCATGTACATTTAATACTATACAGTAAATCATTACAGAAAGGACATTATTGTGTCTCTTTCACTGCCGTCCCCATGTCTGTTTCCTGCTGATAAGAATATGGTATTTATTTTCTCCTTGTGATAAAGGCCACCATACCTCAATGTTACATTATTGTTTTATGATAGAGATGTATTTTCTGTCCCATGAGTGTTGCGCCCTCTTATCTTATCATTCAGTCAGACTTTCATGAATGTGTTCCTCTGTGGGGAAGACGTCATACAGTACATGTAGCCCCCCCCCCCCCCTCCCCCGTTGACTCACTGGTTATCTTGAGTCAGTCACTCATTCAACTTTGTGTGACAACATAATACCCTTGGTCCCCACCTTGTGTCTTCTCAATCTCTCTTTTCCTCTCTGACAGTCATGTCATCCCCCTCTCATTTCTCCATCTCTTCTTATTCCCTCCTCTACCCCTCTTTCTCTTCCTTTCTTTCCTCTCTCACACACACCACTCTCTCCATCTCCCATTTCTCTTCTCTCTCTCTCTCTCTCTCTCGCTCTTTCTCTCTCCATCTCTCTCCCTGAGGTCAGAGTGTGCAGCAGGCTATTGATATCGTTACTAAAAATATAGGATTCCTCCACCAGCAATCTAAAAATAGACCAAGGGACAGAGACCACATGAGAAAAAGGAGGAGGGGGCAAGATAGAAAACGTGGGCGAGAGCCGAGAGAGAGAGAGAGAGAGAGAGAGAGAGAGGAGAGAGAGAGAGAGAGAGAGAGAGGCTGCAGGTTACAGTAGGATGCACCATTTGACTGGTGTTCACTCATGTCCATCTGCATTCATGTACAGTGAATGTGAGGGCCTCTCTAACAGCCCACTGTGGACCCTGTGTCATTGACTTTCTATCTATGATTTCAACACTAGTGAATTAGGGTGCATTTGCAGATTGTACAGTAGATGACCCAATACAGTACGCGAATAGATCACCATTGGATGGTTGTACCGTGATAGATTGAATGGTTATTTCAATTCCCAGTCCAGTCTCAGATAATCAGTCATGTCATCTGGGAACCCAGAATCTCATCTGGGGTTTCAGTCTGACTTCAGTGAGATTATTAGTAATGTAGCACT
>NC_139664.1:8355098-8356639 GCF_951799395.1 Argentina silus | reverse complement strand
CATGCACATGAACGCCTCCCCCTGTTAGAGAGAGGGAGCGCAGCGCAGGGGGAGGGGGGGGAGGATGGCAGACTCCCCACAGACACACACATTTAAGATAAGAACAGAGAGTAAAAGTAAGAGATAGTATGGAAAGAGAAGGAGGGAAGAGAGAAAAGAGGGAACGAAAGAAGGTGTGAGAGGGATAGAGAATAGGGAGTACAGGGTGAGTAGGGATGGAGTGAGCATGGGGAGTGAGGGACGAAAGGCAGGAGATTGCTAGAGAAACATCAAGGGGTGGGAAGGGAACAGGTTTGCATACATTTTGTCGCATAAGATGAGAGGTGGTGAGAGAGAGAGGGAGACTGAGGAGAAGAGGAGAGGAAGAGGATCTGTCTAAAGAGAAAGGCAGAGGTTGAATGAGAGGGAAAGAGAGAGTGTGAGGTTCATGGAAAGATTTGATATAATGAATGACATGCTGTAGGAGGGTCAGGGAGAGCGTGAGAAAATAAGAGAGAGAGAAAGATGAAGAGGAATGAGAAGGAAAGAGAGAGAGGGAGAGAGAGAGAAGGAAGGGAGAGAGAGAGAGAGAGAAGGAATGGGAGAGAGAGAGAGAAGGAATGGGAGAGAGAGAGAGGGGGGGAGAGAGAAGGAAGGGGAGAGAGCGAGGGAGAGAGAGAGAAGGAAGGGGAGAGAGCGAGGGAGAGAGAGAGAAGGAAGGGGGGAGAAATGGGGCTGCAGTATAATATGAAGGTACTGCAATGCTGCAGAAACAGGAGAATTTGTATGCACTTGAGATGTACAATGCAAAACACTGTCTTACACTGAACACAATGACTGACATTGATTTATACATATACTGAAAATACATGGACTGTCACCATACTTTTATTACCAATGGTAATGTTGAACATATATTTCCTTCTTCTCTGAATTTCTTACATCAGCATTCCACTTTCATAGTTCATTTATTGTCAATTATTGTTATTAATTATAATAATAATAATTTGAGTGATAATACTTAACGAATATTAGTGTCTGCTATGTAATAATATGATAAGTTTAGTTCTTCTTTATGGAATTCAAAGTGACTATGGTATGAAATCTTGTGAGGAGAAAGTCGACTATGTATGTGTTAAATAGAATATTTTATATCCAGCTCTAGTCAGAGTGAGTGAGATGACATTTTAAAGGTATTGAATTTCTAACTTGATGATGTAAATATGATTGCATATGAACTCTTGCGTATTATTCTAATGAATGAACCATTGGCACAGTCTGACCCAGTCAGACCAGAGTACCGACCTGAACTGATGTGTACCCATCTGGTCACTAGGCAGACTGCTGTAAACACACTACACCCGAGGCTGCAGGACACAACGAGAGCCAATCTCTGATGGCCGCCAACCATATGACCTCTCAGACTTTCAGCTCTCCTATGTTCTCGGATTAGTGCAGATGAAGAGGAGGAGAGGAGGGGAGGAGAAGGGAGGAGAGGGAGAGGGGAGGAGAAGGGAGGAGAGGAGAGGAGAGGAGAGGAGAGGAGAGGAGAGGAGAGGAGA
>NC_139664.1:8347598-8350098 GCF_951799395.1 Argentina silus | reverse complement strand
GTTTCCCAGTCAAACGAGTTCTCACGCACTATGCCGGTCGCGTAACACTAGGCATCCATTTTCCACCGTGAGTGCAGTCTGTGTGATGTGTATGGGCTACTGTATTAATGAATACACTGCGGTCCGCATCGCTATATTTCAGCGTTAATCCATGCTCCCATCGCTGGGAGTTGTCCACGGTCCTGCACATGCATCCTCTACTCGGTCGCTCTTGGAGCGCTTCACAGCGCCAATAACAATAGAAGGCTATCATATTAGCTTCATGTTGCACCACATGATCTTATTGCATGCCTTTTGAGACCATCTTGTTTGTGGCCTCTGCATCCTTCCCCTTTAAGGACCACTGCCTTTTTTCATGGATCTATATATAGACTAACATAACCTTTCATTCCACACATTTCGTATCATTTATTTTCTATGTGGCTTTTGAAATCTTGTGAGTTGAGGCAAAGGTCTAATTTCTGAGTGGGATTTCCATGAGTGTTTAACTGTTACAATATAATGCATCTGTTGATTAGTTGATTGGGTGGTATAGGCTGTAGGCTTTGTCCGTGTTTTTCATAAATGATCACTTGCTTCCTTACTCTGTCAGCAGCATAGACCTTTCCCTCTCACACAGAAGCTACACTGATGGTGCGTGCGTGCGTGCATGCGTGCGTGTGTGTGTGTGTGTAGATGGGCAGGCCAAGTAATGGGAATATTATCATCTGTATGCCTTGCAACAATGGCAAACTGTTGTTCACGTGTTGGGTGGAATGTGAAAAATCATGTGGATTATACAACTGTCTACATTCTGCCCATTCTGCCCATTCTGCCCATTTTGTTTCTATACCCCTCTGTATCGCTCTGCGACATATTGCTGTCTCGACATATTGTTTGATTGCCTCTGTCCTGGGGAGTATTCTTTTGATATCAAGTAGATGTCCAACAAATCATTAATGTAATAAAAAAATGTGAAGTTCTTTAAAGTTCCTATCTTGGTTTAGCATGGTGGTCATATGTAGGGCCTATATAATGTTGAATAGCTTCTCCTCTACCTGAGGACCCAGTTGGGACCCAGTCATGGTTGACTGATTTGTTTTGGATTGAGGCACTCTTGGTCATGTCTACAAACATTGGTTTGTTCATTCAACATTTCAGGGAAATTCCATAAGCTGATGATGTGCAATCCAATATGATACCATATTATACAAAACAATAAAATACAACAAGATACCACTTTTACCCCCTAGTGCATTCTGTTACAGGCTACACTGGTACAGTACATCACACATGCTCTTGTGGGGCCTTTTGGGGGGGTCCCAATACTAAAAGTTTAGGAACCAGTATTTGGACTGTCAGGACTTACATGCATACAGTATGTTTTCATTGGATGGAGCTGCTGTTGCCTCAGAGAGCCACAGGAAACAGTCCACTCCAGCTCACTCACTCAGAATGTTCTTAATCATCAGACCTACGCCCATCACCCAGAACACGTCATTCTAACTGCATGATAGATAGGCTTTATGCAGTAATTAATCAAACATTCCCCAAATGATTATAATAAAGTGTAATTATTAGTGACAGAGGTTAATTAGGAGTACATGCCCTCTATCAACTCCATCTCCCATCAGCACTTTGTATGACTGAGGCCTGCTGGTTGTGACGTCCCCTCACTGAAGTAGCCACACTTCAATGAGTTTCAATGGGAAATAATGCTGTTTGCAGCCCTGACTTCTGGGGCCTTGCTTTTGGTGACCCATGCAATCATAGGCTAAACAATAAAGCATTGCTATAATATAATTTAGCAGGGCATTGTAAGCGAGGGAACTCACCTCATCCATAATGTGTATAGTAGCACCCACGCATTCACTTTCAATGTGTATTACACTGGCCCAGGAAGAAAGATGGAGAAGAAACACTGGCCAATAACTCCACAGGGCTAAATCCCATATCAACCAACGCATGAATGACCTAGAACAGTCGTCCAGAATATCTACAACTTTGGAGTGTTTTCCTCCCTCTTTCTTCTCCCTGGTTTCGTCTATTTTCTTATCATTTCCCTCCAATTTCAATCCCAGCCAGATTCAGGCTCTCCCTGTTTCTGTTTTATTTGTATTTCTCTCTGTTGCTCTGTCTTTCTCTGTGCATCCCCCCCCCCCCTCCTCCCCCCTACATTCTCTCTCTCTCTCTCTTTGAGGATATGCAGTAGTTCAGTTCTGCAATGATCATCAGTTCTGTCATGAAGGGATTGTTCAGAGGATCAATGCCTTTGTAGCAGCAACAGAGCTTTCTTCTGTTCTCCTCTCATCCTCTGATGGCCATGGGCTCCACGTCTCTCCCCAGCACGCCTGGGAAACCTGGAGCCCTGGGACGACACACTCCAATGTTCTAGTGCCAAAATGGAAGACTACTTATTGTATAATAATGTGGATGGCCATGGGACCACCACTCACTCCAATGTCCTAGAGCCACAATGGTGGACAACATACTGTACACACCATATGTACTGTAGGTAGCC
>NC_139664.1:8340098-8342598 GCF_951799395.1 Argentina silus | reverse complement strand
AGCCACATGGTCACAGGAAGGATCCCACTTTACACCACATAGCACCAACACCTCTGCAGCCACATGGTCACACAGGCTGATATGGTACAGAGGGACTACAGCGTGGACAGGGTACAGTACACATTACTTCCTGTTTCAAGCAAATATCCAAGCAAACTCACAATAGTGATAACACTATAATCTAAGACAATTCAAGGTTGAGGGAAGGTTTGACACAATTGATTCAAATAGAGTATTTAGTACGTATTATTCAATGTAAAGTTGGACAATACCTCAGTCATGTTGAAGGTAAGAAGACACATATTGTGATACTCCAGAGGTTTAGGCCCTCACACAGTTATCAGTAGAAATAGACGTTTAGGAACACTGCACAGATGTCTTTACTTTGTAGTGCCATTGGCCTGCAGGCACATGGGACTATATTCAAACGTGCATGGATGTGCATCTAGTTAGTTTAACAGCTTGGACATCTAACTTACCACTCTTCAAGCCTGAGCTCGTAAAAGGCCCTGTATGAGGAGTTATACATGATAGATTTAGTGCATATGATTCTGCTTGCCAATTCAAGCATTTATCTCTGTTATTCACTCTGCAAGAATATAATTTACTGATTGATATTGAGTTGGATTAATGAACTCAATATGTGCTGTAGTGCCTTGCTGTTTCCATAGCATTACGTTTGCTATTTTGGATTTATTAATCTTTATCTAACCAGGCAAGTCAATTAAGAACACATTCTTATTCACAATGATGGCCTAGCATGGGCCATGCTACTGAATGTGTGTTATGTCTATACTGAATGTGTGTTTGCTGCTGCTGCTGCAGTGTGGTGTGTGTGTGTGTGTGTGTGTGTGTGTGTGTGTGTGTGTGTGTGTGTCTGTCTGTCTGTCTGTCTGTCTGTCTGTCTGTCTGTTTGTCTGTCTGTCTGTGCATGCGTGCGTGCATGCGTGCATGCGTGTCTGTGTGTGTGTGTGTGTGCGTGTGTGTTTCTGTATTCTGCGCTAGCCCTGCCTATGCTGATTCTGTGGGAGAGAAAGTGGTGTGATGGTCATGAATATGGAGCACATTGAGATTCTGAGGGTGTGATTTGTTGTGTTCCCCATCAATTCCGTCTTGTTAAGCGGAGTCAGCAGTGTCATCCAACTCTCCTCCAAGGACACATCATAGACCCACTTATACACCTCCCTCCTCTGCCTCTTCTCTCTCTCTCTCTCTCTCTCTCTCTCTCTCTTTATACCTCCTCATATATACCCTCACACCTCCTCATCCTCTCTCTCACACTATATATATACATATATATTTACTGTACACCTCCTTATACCTCCTTATCCTCTCTCTCTCTCCCACATGCTCTTTCTCTCTTTCTGTCTCACTCTCTCTATATCCATCCCCCCTTACCTGTTCACTTTCCCTCTTTTTTTCTCTCTCTCTCTCACACACCCTCTCTCTCTCTCTCTCCCCCCATTCGCTAATTTCCCCCCCTCTCGCTCCTTGCCTTCCCCTCTCTCACCCCATTCTCTCATTCTCTCCCCCTCCCTCACCCCTTCTCTCTCTCACTGCCTTCCCCACCCCCCCATTCTCTCACCCCCCCCCCCCCCCCCCCCCTCTCTCTTCTTCTTCTCCTCTTCTTCTTTCTCTCCAGGCATGGTATGCGAGAAGGGGATCCAGATCCTTCTCACCACCGTGGGGGCATTCGCCTCCTTCGGCCTGATGACGGTGGCCATTGGAACGGACTACTGGCTCTACTCCAGGGCAATGATCTGCAACAGCACGGCCAACTCCACCGCGGATGACCCCCACGCCAAGGACAAGAAAGACCCCGGGGCCCTCACCCACTCTGGCCTCTGGAGGATCTGCTGCCTGGAAGGTAGGCTACTGGGACTGACCACAGAGAGAGGCGCCATTTTGGATCTAAGTGTGGGAAGTGGGAGGGGATGGATGGATAGAGAGTAAAAGTTCAGCTTGAGTCACTGGCATTGGTAGAGGACATTTTGTATCTGTCTGCAGTGGACAGATAGTTAAATAGCAATAAGCAATAAAGCAATAGATTTACTGGGTTTACTGGGGTGAACCAGATGCTTAAGTGTTTCTCTGTAGCCATTTTTAGTTGGTGCCAAATGAGAACGAATTTGGTTCTGATTGGATTCAGTGGAATAATTCATTCGGACCAGCCGCCATTTTGGATCATTCTGGTGATGATGTGATTGTAGAGTGGGCTCATGTGAAGCAGATTGAGTGGAAACTGGGGTTGAGTGGATGCATCTGTGCCCTCCCCATCTCAACCCATCCCCTCTATCATACCCTCCACGGTGTAGCCTACAGTAACTAGCAAAGGGGTGGTCAACTCTGGTGCGGGGAGGCCGGAGTGTGTGCAGGCTTTTGTTCCAGCCCTGCTCTACACATCCGACTGGTCTTTTAGACTACAATTAGGCCAATCAGGTGTGTTTAAGAGCAGGCCTGGAACAAAATGGGACACGCAATGTGGCCCTTTTGCCCTCCC
>NC_139664.1:8237598-8335098 GCF_951799395.1 Argentina silus | reverse complement strand
TAACCTTGGGCTACGATGAAAAACAATCCACTTGTATTTTTTTTAGTGCAATATTACCGCTGATTTAATGAGATAATCTTTAACGTAATTGTTGTTGTGATTATTATTAGCGTTATTATGAGCTAGCTCTGTTTGCAATGCTATAGTTTGGAATGAAGATATAATTTGTATGATTTTTCACTCTGATTTCGGACCCTGACGACGTTTACTGTGAATTTCTTCAACACAGACACACCGGCACGTTCAGTGAGCTGTGTAACTGTGTCTTTGGTGTCAAGCATGAGTGTATACAAAGTGTGAGAGGATGAGAGAGTGTATTATTATATTACTATTATTATTTTATTATCATTATTTTAGTATGTTATTCTTTTTATTATTATAATTTTGTTTGTGTTTGATGCGGAAATCAGATTATTTATTTTAAAGTTTTGATTTTATAACACAGTCGTTCATAACACAGTTAGGTCGGGTGTGAATACTGTACATTGTCTTCCAATATTGTTACTGATTGAAATGATACAATAAGTGACTGACTAAGACGACTGACCAATGTGAGTGTTATTCTGAGTCTGAGTTTCCTATGGGCCTACGTTAGTCTCATTTCCATTCTAATCAATGTTAACAGTAGTAGTAGCTGTAGTGGTGTTGCAGATGTTTGTTTTTGGGCATTAACAGAAACCTCCGTCTTGCAGGAGAACAGAAGAGAAACAGATATATTTGTACAGATACACAGGCCAGGGTTGTCGCCTGAAGAAAAAAAAAAAATTAACTCATTCTTTTCTAACAAGGCCGCGTCCCAAAGTGAGTTCTCTAGAACCCTGATTGATTCATTGATCATACGACATTGGCAAAAAATATATGTGTGTGGGTGGGAGGGTTAACACTATAGAGAAAACTTTTGAAATGAAACATGTACATTGTAATTAATGCATACCTATATTTGCAAACTCTATAGATACTTTCTTTGGGACCACTCGTATTAAAACAGGGTGTGTATTTTGGGAGGGGAGGGAAGGGTGATGTGTTTTTGTTCCTGTGTATGGGTCAGGCTACCCCCGTTCAGACTCTTATGGGGTACAATGCCTCGCCCCACGCTGCCCCGCCCTGCTTGACCCCACCTGCCCTTATGTGGGCATGTTGTTCGTGTTTCCCTCCTCTGTCACATGACCAATGATAGATTCACCATGGAGACGACCCCCAACCTCCCCAAAGAAACTTTCACTGTGCTTCCCCTGTGACCCCTGACCTTTGAACTTTAACATTTTGACCCATTCTGTTTATGTTTATGAGAATGTACACACATGTAAACACTCTCCTCCTGTCCTTTACCATCCTGAGCGACCGCAGAGCTGGGTTGGACATTGGACACCCTGTGACGTTACAGAATGGAGAAATGAAACGACCAGACGCTTCCAGATTCTTTTGAATTTTTTTATTTCTGTTTTATTTCATTTGAGAAAAAAAGAATAATGTGACAAAACTGCACACAGATAGCATTTATGTGGGCAATATAAATAGTATGTAGTTGAGAATAGATATATCTAGACAAATGATTATGGTTTATCTAAATGTGTGATAAACTTAAACACTGTATTGCACGAAGTTTATAAAAAAAAAACAATAACAGACAGATTCACAGACTGATGTCTTTTGTTGCTTTTTTCTTCATGGAAAGAAATGGAGTGAGATGATCAAGAGATGTAGAGTGAACAAGAAAGAGAGAGTAATTACAAATCTCAAGCACTAAGTCAAGACAAGATGGCTGCAACTAGTTTGGCTTCTGGGTTTTGACGGGTGGTTTTATTTATGATGTAACATTCATTTCAAGAGCACCGCAGTCTGTCGCCTAAATAATACTAGCTTATCCTTTTTCAACAGGGAGCACATATTTCAGCTCAACATTAGACCACTTCCAAAAACATCTGACAGGGTTTGATTTTGGGGTGAACCATCCCTTTAAAGTGGTTATAGTCTTGTGAATACAGTAGAGAAGTGTATTTGCAATCACTTGTACTATCCCTTTAATTAACACGACGTGACCCCATTAGTGTTGTCTGCCACAGGGGAGGCTCTAGTGCTCCAGGATGGGGATCGGTACTGCCCCCTACAGGATCCTCCCTACGGGGTCACAGGCCAGGTCACTGTGTGAACATTAGAGAGGGTTTCTCAAGAAGGCAATATTCATATGTCACATGCTCTGTCGATGTATTGCAAATGCGTTTCTACTACAAACAGTATCCAACAAGCACCCACATGCATCAACTTCATAACGGTACGTTATGACCTCAAGTCTCCTATGCAGGCCCACTGCTCCGAAGTGTGGGGCTCACTTTCACTCAAACATGCAGCCAGCTAGCACTGGTATAGCGCTTGTCACAGAGTCTGTGCAGAACTATTAAACTGCTATATATACAGCCTGGACACCGTGTCATGTGTCTGCACTGGTGTAGGTTTCTGCTCACTGGAAGCAGTGTTAGGGAGAGTGTGTTTGGTTTATATGTCTGTGTGTCACACTGTGTATATATGCATACAGTATGTGCTGTTGGCTGATTCTCGTACAGACAAAACTTTGGATAAGAGGCTGCACCCCCCCATTGTAAGGGACAGGAAGAGGACAGAGGAGAGGGAAAGAGGGCCATAGATAGATGACGTTAGGTGATTGGACCACCCTGAACTATCACACAAACCTTTGGACCAATGGGCAGGGCCAGTTGGGGTCGGGTGGGGTTCTTAGAAGAGGTGCTACCCTGGTGACAGGGGAGCATTTGAGTTTGGAAGTGGTGGGGGTTGAAGTGGGGGTAGGGTTAGTGATGAGGATAGGCTGGGGGGGTTACATAGTTTGAATTCACGGATAAGGTTTCCCAACCTCTGCAGTGAAATGTACTGGGATGTGCTATGTGCTAATTTTAGGTAGAGAGGGGAGAGAGAGAGAGAGAGGGGGGGGGGTGAGGCACAGTAAGCTAAGGTTGGAAAATGGGTGGAATGTAGAGGAGAGAAATGATGGTGTGGAAGCAATCAATAAGGAGACGTTATGTTATGTCAAATCGATTTAATTCAAAAGCAAAACCGGTGAGACACATATATGATATCCGGTAATAACATAGGTCGATAGAGAAGAGGATGACAGGTTGAGCGTCTTACAACACATACAACAAACAGGGAGCTTAATAGACAACGTAGATGCTGCTTAAAACTTCAAACAACCTCCTCAAAGCTTACAGTGTGCAAGTAAGTAAAATATAAACACATACATTTTATATACAGAGGTGTGCTTGTAAAGTGAGTCTATACAATACACTGTCAAATATAAATCTGTATTTTACATACATCTCTCACTTACACAGAACACATACTTACATACATTCATTTATATTAAAACAGCACTCACCCTACACAACTTGACAAAAGGTGGAGATAATAAATATTTACTAAAATGCTTAGATAATTGCTTTTCCTAAGTATCATTAAGTGTTAAGGCTTCATAGTAATTATTCATAACAGATTAATGTGCATCTATCCCTGTTAGCATTATAGCAAGGTAAGGCGTTACATGTCGCAAGGATGGTTGCCACTTCCTGGAAACGATACAGCAGCTCCTCCCTTAATAGCAACCATAGTGACCTTCATATTGCCATGGTTCCCTGTGAACTTTATGGAGGTCTGGATAATTATGGGATTGGTCACAGATCAGTGTCCAGTGCAGGGTTGTGGTCAAGTCCATCTCAGCGAATTGGAGATGAAATGGCTTCATTTCTTTAAGGACTTCAAACCTGAATTGAAATGGAACTGATTCCAACCCTGGTGTCCAAAATCTGCCCCTTTGGATAGGGATAAGTAGGGTGTTGTACTACTGGATGAAGTACCACCAATGAATCTAATTTGATTGAAAGTACAAAGCGATGACTGTACGTTTCTCTGTAAGGCTGCAGGTATTTAAGCAGGCTGGCAGAATATTAGGCAGAATAATGAGCATATCCTTGGCATTGCATTAAGTAAACACTGTGTAGACCTACAAGGTAGCCAGTCAGCCAGTCAGTCAGTTAGTCAGTGTCATTCAGTCAGTAAAAAGTATGTCAGTCCATCCGTCTTTTTATGAACAACATTAGTCAATATAAAACAGGGGTCTCAAACTCTCAAACTCCTGGAGGGCTACAGTGTCTGTTGGTTTTCGTTCATTTCTTGTAATTAATGAGAGGCCGAGTATGTGCACTCCATACCCAATCAGTGACATTAAGTGATTGATTACTGAAGTACACCGAAAAAAAAGTTTTTAAAAAAAAAACCCTGCTCACAGCGTGTCCCACCAGGACCGGAGTTTGATACCCTTGATACAAAACTTTGTTTTACTATTCGCCTTCCAGCCTCCTTGTGCTAGGTGGCACTGTCACGGTGAGGCAGGCACTTCTCCCAGGGGTTGTAGGGGAGGGAGAGGATGAGGAAGAGGACCCCGCCCACGACAAGGATAGCCCCTGCGCACCCCACACAGGCCACAGACCAGGAGAGCTCGTGGTGCAGCGGCACAGAGTGGTCACTGGCCAACAGGGCCAGCACTGACTGGTGAAAAACCAGTATGGAGATCAGCACCAGGATGCCTGAGGGGGAGGAAGGGAGGGGGGAGGGAGAGCAGGGGGAGGGATGGAGAAGAATTTCAAGACCAGTTTCTTTGACCTTGAACTTGTCCAGCCTGATTTAGCGCTTAAATATGCACTTAAACTTGAGAAGGGGGCAGTGTACAAGTTCTAAATTGCAAAGATATTACTTCCTATTGTACTGTAGCTAGTGTTGAGGTCTCCACTGTCAGGAATCAGAAATGCAAACTGAATTGAATAATGCCTGCTCCCTGCCCCATCTTCCTTTTTTATCTCTATGCTGTATTTGCTCAGGCACTAATAGGTTGAAATGCATGGTCCAACGTCAAGGGGCAACTTCCATCTCCCCCATACCTACTGTATGCTGGAAAGGCAGGGTCTCACCTGATACGATGAAGCAGAAGGAGGCGGGCTTTAGGAAGAAGGGCACACCTTTACTGAGGGACATGGTAATACAGATAGACCCCATCACCATCATGGTCAGGCTCATCAGGGCCAGGATAGCAGCCGCAAGGTTCAGGTCTGAGAGAGAGAGAGGGAGAGGGAGAGGGAGAGGGAGAGGGAGAGGGAGAGGGGGGAGAGGAGAGAGAGGGGATAGGCAAGGAGGGGAAGGAGAGGGCAAGCAGGAGAGAGGAATTATAAAGAGGTTGAGGGAGAGAGGGGGTTAGAGAGGGAGAAAAGTGTGACAGAGGAATGCAGGGGAAAGCGGGGAGAGGGTGAGCGAGGAAGGGAGTTAGAGACAAAAGAGGAAGTGAAATACGTGAGGGAGGGAGGAGAGATACACCTCAGTGAACATTGTGCATGTGAGAGTGAGTGAACGTCACAGGAGATAAATACAGCACCATGAGAGAGAGAGAGAGAGAGAGAGAGAGAGAGAGAGAAAGAGAAAGATCCTGACTTACTCTTGTCAGTCGTCTTCTTGAATATGACTGCATTTTCTCCAGAGGTAAAGAATTTGAAGTAAGTGCAGTTGGATTCTGAGGAAAAAAGAAACAAAGAGAGATAATCACACACATGCACACACGCACGCACATACGCACGCATGCATGCACGCACACACAACACACACACAAACACACACACACACACACACACACACACACACACACATTCACACAGCACATTACTGGTCCTCAGCGATGCGCCTCCTATGCATCCATCCCCTCTGTCCTCCCAGGCATCCGTCCTATTTATATCTGGTGTGGACCGGGAGCTAGAGTACCCAGAGACACACTGCTCTACACACTCCCTATCCCCACACATATGGTGCCACTAGAGAGGCAGAATGAGAGAGAGAGAGAGGGTGGATTGAAGAAGAGAGGGAGAAAGAGAGGTAGAAAGAGAGGGGGCAGATGGAGGAGGAGGAGAGAAGCCAGGCATGAAGGTGGAGAGGGGGAGAGGGGGAGAGGCGGAGAGGGGGAGAGGGGGAGAACGAGAGGGAGAGAGAGAACGAGGAGAAGATATAGGGAGTAAGAGAGTGATGGAGGGGGCAGATGGAGGGGAGGTGAGAGCAGAGAGAAAGAGGAAGACGCAGATGGAGGGGGAGGTGAGAGGAGAGAGAGAGATGTAAAGAGGACAAGAGGGAGAGGATCACAGGGGGTTGGTTAATACTGCATTAGACAGACACTCTCCCTCTCTATTCCCCTCTCTCTTTCATTCTCTCTCTGCAGCTCTCCCTCGTTCTCCCCCTCTATATTTAGACATAAAACTGTGAAGTAGTCAGATTCCGCTTGGCTTTACCAGCGCATAGTGACGACTGGCACCCCTGTATACTCCGTAGTCAAAGATACAGAGGGGCTCATACACACACACACTAACACGCACACACAAACAAACACACACACACACACACACACACACACACACACACACACACACACGCACATAGATGTACGAGCATACACACATATTGCATGATCTATTCATCTGGTGTAACATATTTACAGTCCTATGACCACAGAGTCTGGTCCTCCTCCTCCTCTACCTCTGAACGGTGTTCGTTATGTTAATCTGTGGCAGCAGTGATGCATGGTTGTGGTGGAGATATGACAGGGGATCACTGTAATGCTTTCTGCCAGGGACAGCAGCCAGAGGCATGGAAACATGAATGTGAAATTGAGAGGTACAGACGGCAAAACAGTTGTTTTCCTCCCAACATGACCAACCCACGGCGGAGCCTGTCAGCTGACAGGAGTCCGCCAACAGTGTTTGGACAACGAGAGGGAATGCCAGAACAGATCCTCAATGCTCTCCAACACCCAAAGACCATCAGCACCCACGAAGTACCACAGATGTTAATCAACTGGACACATATGGAGAACCAGTCCTCTAAAGCTAATGTGCGTGAAAACTGTTTCCAAAAGACAGTATAAGTCTACTGGTGTTTCCCCGTCTACATGTATTCCATGTGGAGTATGTAATGTGTTTGTGTGTGTCTTTGCTATGATGATGCATACATCCGAAACCATAAAGATATATCCATCACTGCCATCATAGCCAGCTATTCTCTAACGTTGTGACTATCTGCCTGGCCCCATCTATGTGAGTGGGTTTCATACCTGCATTTATCCGCCACTAGACGATCATTACAGACAGAAATGGGTCATTCTACAGACAAGCGACGCACATTAGAGAACGTAACAGTGGAATAAATGGCTCATGAATACGTCTCCGATTTACTGTCACAATGCAAAATGTGGCCACTCATCAACGCCTGTAACGCTTCGGTGCTGCGCTCTATTCTAAAGGTATTCTACACTGCTCTATTCTAAAGGTATTCTACCCTGCTCTATTCTAAAGGTATTCTACACTGCTCTATTCTAAAGGTATTCTACCCTGCTCTATTCTAAAGGTATTCTACACTACTCTATTCTAAAGGTATTCTACACTGCTCTTTTCTAAAGGTATTCTACACTGCTCTATTCTAAAGGTATTCTACTGTGCTCTATTCTAAAGGTATCGCTTAACTGCTGCACGCAAACACACACACTCAGACACACAGACACAGATACACACACACACACACACACACACACGCACAGACACACACACATACACATACACACACACACATGTACACACAGACACACACACAGAACACAGCTAGCCTAGCGTCTCACTCTCAACATCATAAAGACATATCAACCATATTGGCCTTGGATTAGAACAGCATCATCCCATCCTGTGGAGGCTGGTGGATGGAAAATGGGGAGGATCGGATGGAATGGAATGAGGAATGGTATTAAACACGTGTTGGATATGTGTTTGATGCCATTCCCTATTCCGTTCCATCCATTACAATGAGCCTGTCCTCCCCATGTTTCATCCACCAGCCTCCACTGATCCCATCATCTTTTGAATGAAAACACATCCTGGCAAGTTGCAATTAAAAGCAGATTCCCGGTAGGCATCCACTGTACCATCTCCACGTATGCTGTGTTTTCTGATAAAAGAGAGGGGACATGGGGAGGAAGCCTCTTCAGCCTAGATGCTTAGTCATCTAATCAGTGGCCATATCTTCAAAGTCTTTCCTTGATTCCTCATGTCCTCTATCCTCGTGGATAAGGAGAGGAGAAGGTTCCTGACGTTCCTCCCCTCTGACCTTCTCCTCCAATAAGTTTTGAGAAGGAGGCGAGTGGGCACAAGGAATCAAGGAAAGACTTTTGAGATTCGACCAATGCCTCTGCTGCTTACCAGTAACCCCCACCTCCTCAGTGATGTCATCAACATGGGACGATGTAGCAGGCATGCCTTGTTTCAATTGCCTGGTTAAAAAACAACTGAGACCTCACCCTTTCATGATAGTAGATCAGAAAGAACTGGATGGGTGAAAGCGCTACCTTAAGTCTATCAGAAGGCAGGGTAGATGAAGCCATCATTGTGAGTGAGAGATAGGAAGACATACACATACACACACACACACACACACACACACACACACACACACACACACACACACACACAGAGACAGACAGACAGACAGACAGACAGACAGACAGACAGACAGACAGACAGACAGAAACATACACACACAGAAACACAAACAGGCAGATCCCTCACCTCCAGGTAGTTCTGCAGGGCCACAGCTCTCTCTGTCAGGGTCTATGTCAGCCACCCACAGGGTGCGTTTGCAGCCCTTCCACAGGCCATAGTGGGCCATCTGACACGTCTGGTTGCTGCTGAAGTTCTTGGGCTGGGCCAGTTCCACCCAGAACTCCGTCCCCACCCCCAGAACTGTCAAGGTCACGCCCACGATGGCCACGAAGAATGCCAGCTTGATCTTTCCTTCCTGGCTGTCACTCATCATCGGGGCCCTCCTTTGGCCTCGTACACCCTTCATTCCTGATTGGCCGCCTGCCCCTCCCCCGGGGCCGGCCCCTCCCACCCCAACACGCCCATCCTCATCTTGCTGTATGAAGAAGTTGGACCACATGGTGACCCCAAGAAGACTGGCCAGTCAAGAGAGGCCGGATGGAGAGAGGGAGAGGGGGAAGAGAGAAAGAGGAATGCAGAAAGAGCCAAGAGAGGCCAAACAGAGAGGTTGTGAGGGAGGAGAGAAAGAGAAACAGGGGAAGCCAAAAAAGAGGAAGAAGAGGATGGGGAGGAGAACCAGGAGAAAGAAGATGAGGAGAGATTTAGGGAGGCAGAGACAGAGGAGAGGGATGGAGAGATGGATGACAAAGAATCAGGAAGGAATGGAGAGAATGTGAAGGGAGAGGGAAAAGGGGGAGGGAGACCAGTGAAAAGAGAGATGTGGGATTAAAAAAGGGGGACAGGACACCAGAAAGAAGAAAATAGGCAGTGATGGAGAAAATGGAGGTGAGCGGCCTGGATGACCAGGAATGGCAGCGTCTAGTTTTTCCAAAACACCCTGAAAAAGAAGAAGAGATCAAATAAACTCTACAGTAGTTAACAATACCACAATTATTTAATCTCCATCTATGACTTCATTTCATCTCTATCAAAGGGCCTATTTCTTTGTGATAATATCTTAAAGGTCAGACGTAACGGGATGCACAACAGTCCCTCTCATCATCTAACCACAACAATAGATATGATGTTCCCCTGAAAAGTGGATTAGAGCTTCAGTTGAAAAAACAATTGCACAATTCAGCTAGGGTATTAGCAGACTGGACTTAGAGTCAAGGTGAGTTGCAAGCCCTCTAGACACTGGCTTGGACCACCAATTGTGGAAAGGGTATTGTTATCCTAGCCCTGCAGCCAACACTGCTCTTCCCTGTGCAGGTATTCCTGGGTCATGCCACACAGATCACATTTGATCTGGAGGGATAATGGATTGCCACAAATACTACCATTACATGTACCGACAGATACCGGGAATCTTTTGCTGGTGTGTGTGTGTGTGTGTGTGTGTGTGTGTGTGTGTGTATGAGTGTGTGTGTGTGTGTGTGTGTGTGTGTGTGTGTGTGTGTGTGTGTGTGTGTGTGTGTGCATGCGTGCGTGCAAGTGTACAAGCATGCGAGCGTGCATGCGTGAGTGTCTGTGTGCTTGTGTGTCCTGCGTTCTCTCAGAGTGGTTTCTGTTATTCTAAACAGAGCCGGGGCAGATGAGTAGGTGGGGCTCTGGAGAAGCTTAAACAGACTGAGTGATGGGAGACAACAGTGTCACCCTGTGCCGTGTGTGTGTGTGTGTTTGTGAGGTGATAATTCAACCCTGGACCGACCGGGCACTGAAGTAATTAACGCCACACCTCAGTTGGACAGGTCCAGTAATGGAGGCCAGGAGAGACCAACAGTTCAACTACAATGGTGCCCAATGGCTAGGTTAAAGGTTAAAGGTTAAAGAATGGGTGCAAGCAGCATGTAGGGATGACCACATCAGATATCATAGAAATGCTCGGAGTGTCTAAATCTACAATCCAAGATGAAATCAAAAAGCCAACTGCTCTTGGTCCAGGTCCACCTTTTCAAAATGGAATGAAGTCCTCTTGACAGAACTGGCAACCATGCAGGAGGGGATCAATTACTGTATTCCTCTCTCGAAGTGAAATGTTATCATGCAGTGCTCAAACTCATGCAGATTGACAGAAAACAGATACTGTGTTTCTATCATAGATCACGAGACATTCTATTTGACATATGTCATTTTGAATGGCCAGACCCGAACCTTGCTGGTGCATACAGCATAGGCCACCTAACAGCATAGGCACACTGTCACCACAACACTAATCTATCGGAGAACAACAAGAGCAGCTGCAGACAGTCAAATTAGTCACTATAGAATTACCCACCTCTCAGATACATATCACATTACATCCATTTCCAATTTTATGATGATTAAAATAGGTAACAACATGGTGCAAGCTGTGCCACAGCTCGGATAACATAACACATTTGCTATGCTTTAATCCACACGCATGCAGAGAAACAAGACATCTACTCGTCTGTAAATGTATTCACCCCCCCCCCGAAAAAAATAGATGCTTCTCAACAGTTAGACATATACATTTCATTTTCACTGTCAGTCCGTTGGTCGCTGAGCAGGGGAGCTAAAAAGCTGCTGGTGAGTTTTAACTGCTCACACATGGTATGAGAAAAACATCTGTAGTAGTGGAAATCTGGAATTTTCTCTCCCTCTTCCCTATAACAACAACAGCCAAGTACAACATGTACTGTAGCTAGACCAACAGCTAACTAATGCACTCTAGCAATAACAACAATGAGAAGAAGTAGTCCTGACCTGTTTGGTGTATGTTGTTCAGTTCAGAGGGAGAGACGCTTGAAACTTAATAGAGGGGGAGAGGGGTGGGAGAGTTAGCCAAGGAGTGAGAGAGGAGAGAGAGGCGGGAGGGAGGGAAGGAGAGAGAGAGATAGAGAGAGAGAGAGAGAGGGAGAGAGCGAGTTTGGGGGCGGGCGGGAGGTACGCAAGGGTTATGGAAAGAGAGCGTAAGAGGAGGGGGGTGCTAGGCATGTTGGTACAGTAGATGATTAAGTGTGTGTGTGTGCTGGCGGCTGCCCTTCAGAATGTGTGTGTCTGCATGGTTTGTGTGCATGTTCACACTCAACACTATATTGTTTGAAATCTTTATGGTTTTATAAAACTTGTGAGGATAAAAACATGAGTGTGTCACTGAGTGTGTGTGTGTGTGTGTGTGTGTGTGTGTGTGTGTGTGTGTGTGTGTGTGTGTGTGTGTGTGTGTGTGTGTATGTGTGTGTGTGTATGGGTGTGTGTGTGTGAGTGTGTGTGTATATGCGTGTGTGTCTATTTTAGACAACCACCTGTTAATGACATTAAGTGAGGGCAAAGGGCAGGACAGCGTTTTACACCAACTGATAACACACTGTTAACTAGAGAGAGAGAGAGAGAGAGAGAGAGAGAGAGAGGGGGAGAGAGAGAGAGAAAGAGAGAGGGGGAGAGAGAGAGGGAGGGGAGAGAGAGAGAGAGAGAGAGAGAGAGAGAGAGAGCAAGAGAGACAGAGGGAGAGAGACGGGGGAGAGGGAGAGAGAGCGAGAGAGAGTGACAGAGGAGGGATGGTAGAGAGACTGATGAACAGAGAGTGGGAGAGGGGTTTACAAACTATGATATCTAGAGACACAGAGATACACAGGGAAAGAGAGTGTGACAGGAAAAAAAGAAGAAAGGAGGCGTTGAGATCGGGGTGTCTTGTTGGTAGAAAACGGCACTTGGAGAGAGAGAGAGAGAGAGAGAGAAAGAGAGAGAGAGAGAGAGACATTAGCCATGCTGAGAGGTACAGGGGGCAGGATGGGGGACAGGGGACGGGGGACAGAGAGAGTTAGAGGGAGAGAGAGAGAGTAGGGGAAAAGTATGAGGGAAGGAGCAGTGACAGGGAAAACTGATAGTGGGAGAGAGAGGGAGAGAGAGGGAGAGAGAGGGAGGGAGGGAGGGAGAGAGAGAGAGAGAGAGAGAGAGAGATCGAATGGCATAGGGGAGAGACAATCACAAAAACACCCTTCCCACCACCAGCCCCCCAAACAGTCTCCTCCTTTTTCTTGGGATTACAGCATTGCCACTTAGTCATACAGTACTCTAGGTGATGTTCTTTTTCTCAGAAAGAGGGCAATATGGTGGACACAATATTGATGGATCACTAGGGATCCATTCAACTCATTCATTTGTATTCATGTATTCAGTTGGGGGAGGGAGGGTAAATCATATCAACTCATAAGTGTATCATAAAATACTGTATGTATGTCCAATGTCCTTACCCCATTTCTATGCTTGCCTACCGCCCCTTTCCAACACCATAATTTAGCTTTCCTGTCAAAACATACTTTAGCGCTTTATGTCATTACCTTTTCTGCTCCATCTATAGCACAGTACCACACTGTACAACTCCACCTCTCTGACTGGCTCGTATGAGTTTGAACAGGAAGAGAGTGTCTCCACTGATCATCTCAGGTCATCAATAATACACAGTATGCTGATGTGAACTATCTCGAGCTCTCATATTCATCATCATTCAAAGTCCCACTGTCAGCACCGGAGTGATATAAACTCACACTGTCACACACACACACACACACACACACACACACACACACACACACACACACACACACACACACACACACGCACACACACACACGTATTCCCATGCATGCACACACACACACGTATGCATGCACACACATGCACACATGCATGCAATTGTGCACACTTTCTGGAGGGACAATGTTATGCAGAAGACGGGGAGAATGTACATTCACAAAATGTGTGTTCGATTTACTGCTCTCTGATGCGACTGAAATCTGATTCATAAACAAATGCCTTCAGACTACACACACACACACACACACACGCACACACACACACACACATACACATACACACACGCACACACACACACACACCCAGCATCCCACATCTTTTCCCTTTGGTCTAGTGTTCCTCTCTCTGTGTGCTGCAGTGTTCCATCTCTCTGAATGAAGATCAATGGGGAGGCGTTGTTCAGAATGACAATGACCTGCACCAGTATTCCAGAAGCACCACCAGAGGGTAGTACTCTACTGCAGCATAAGGCCAGATCATACAACTGATCCTATGTTGCTCCCTTAATACGTTTATGCTTCCCCCTGGGGACTGATCTAAGGTCAGTTTTTGATCTAAGGTCAGTTTCTCCTAATGGTTGAGGTTCATATTGGAGAGGGTAAACTGATCCTAGATATGTACCTAAGGGGAAATTGCAACCTACAGTTGCAACACTGCAGGGGCTTGTTCAGTGGGTTGCAACGTTGCAGACAGAGATGTGATGTATAGAGCTGACATGGGTCATTACTCCATGTCATTGAATAGTATCTGCTCTAGACCGTACACTTATGTCACAATTCCCTAAAGCATAAACCACAGGTGGGTTGAGGGACAGTACTGTAAAGGCTGCTGTGTCAACCAGTTTCCATGTCACTTAGGCTAGCCATAATGCATGACAGAAAACTGCTGATTAGATAGAAAGGCTGCAGTTACACTCTTGCTGTTGAATATCCATGGCTATGAATGTGATTGAGATATAGCGCTACCTGCTGGACACTGGTGATAACTACAGCACTCCAACAACATACATTCATTGTACTTTCATACTTTCCCCGTAACTTGATAACTGTAATAATGAATATTGATGCTGCCAACTGTGGTTTAATAATACATTGAGGACATTTGGAGCTTCTTCAGTCTAGGGGTCCACTGATAATTACTAACAGCATCTACAAAGGCTGTTCTGCAAGAGGATGTGTGTGTATCAGACAGAGAGACAACATCCCCATAGACCAACCGAAATACCACGTATCATGTAAATCCAGTTTTTAATCAACGTTTGAAAACAAGAACCAGACAAATGAAAGATCCACACTTCTGTTATAAACTACATGTGGTTTTAGCACTTTTTAATTCCATTAATTCACTTAAGAAATCACATTTAAAAAAAAAAAAAAGAAAGTAAATGACATGGTAACATTTAAAAAGCAAACTTCAGAAAAGGAGGAGGGAGTTACATTTCAAAGGATGTTCACTGGTGAGGCCCAACTCTGTATCTCCGTGTGAACAAAAGTATCAATGGGAATAATGGATGCGAATCCCATTCAGTACAAAAGATGGTCCTTGATACTGATGGGTAATGATGTTGAGGGAGGTGTTGTTGAGTGACAGTACTGACACAAGGGATTTTACAACTCTTGATGAGTGTGTAGTCAGACAGGAGTGTGCTGCACTTGATTGAAAATTCCAATCAATTCTACTTGACATCAGAAGGCTGCTAGGTTCCATAGAATTATTCATGAAAGTCTAATTCAATACTATGGGACGATAGAATTCAGGAATTGGAACACAATATTTTTCTCAACAGTTAAATAAGCTCCAGTCTCTCTGACCTCTTCTGTAAGAACCAATTAGTTAAGAGTTAACCCCCAACGACTACGTTGCTCAACCACATACACAAACACTATCTAGCTCTAGGCTGGCTGAAATCCTGATCATTTGGTTGCACATTCCTCCAAAATGACAACGCAGTCACAGTATACTGCAATTTCACTTGTTGGGAGTAGAACATGAGCCATTGGTATTCATCTTTAAGTGTTTATTTGGTCTGGTGAGAAGTTGCACAAACACTACCGGGTCAAAGAGAGATGTCTGCCTAATATCCCACATATTGGTTACAAATAGAAAGCAAAAAAAAAAAGAAACACTCATATTCCAGACAAAGCAATGCAAATCACAATTCTAACCTGAAAATACTAGCCATGAAACAGTGACAGGTATAGACATAGTTATTGAGGACAAAGGGGTATCCTATTTTCTTCTCTAATTGACAGTGACATGAACAACTCAAATTAAGGCTTTTAATCAGAATTAGAGCACTATTCAATACCAATCCAATATTTACCACTTAAAATTGAGGGTGACAAATATGTCTTCTCACTACCGTTTCTCTGTCTTACATTGGGCAGGTGTTATGGCTGGTGGAATTATCTGTTGAAGATGGTGCTGTTTGAATTCACACAAGATGAAACATTTTTATCCAGAAAACAAACCCAAACAAAGACACGCATATGGGCATTATTCAAAATGAGTACTCTACTCCAATTCATACTCGGCCCCAGTGACTGAATACAAGGTGTTACAAAGAAGATCAGCGTAATTACAGGATTGGAAACAACAACAGCTGACATTCAGATAGAGTCCAATATGAAACCAGAAGTTACAGCTTCCCCCACTTATACCTTCACTACACACAGGGAGAGGGGGATGGGTGTAGTCTGATGGAAAACGAAGTACAGAAAGTTCAGGAAATGTTTAAAAAAAAAAAAAAAAAAAAAGTCCAAACGTGAAGAGTCTTAATTCACAAAACGAGGCCATCTCTGTCAATAGCTCCCTGCCCCTCCCACGCTCACACTCCCTGTCTCTCTAATTGTTGATCATCTACATTAGTGGGTCAAATAAAAAATGTCATCAACTCCCTCTCCGTCTCTCTCAGCCCATATCTGAAATGATTAACACTCCTCCATCTATCCATCATTTCATATAAGTTGAAAAAGTCCAGTTACCCTCTCCTCCCCCTGTCATCCAGTCTTCCTAAAGTACTTAAAACAGGCTCCATCCATTTAAATACAAACCTTCAGGTGTGGCACCCCCCCCCAAACCAAAATGACATCCATTTCTCACAAAGTATAAAAATCACTTACCCCCCCTGACCTGTTACTACACACAATTCGCAAAAAAACCCATACACCCCCCCGCCCCCTCCCCCTCCCTATATGGCCCCACCCAGGCCTCTTGGTTTACATCAGAATACAAACCCTCCCTCTCCATTTTCATTCCATATCTGCTCAATTCCACATCCACCCAAAGCCACTACTGCCAGGCACCATGCAGATAAGCTAGGTGGAATTCTGACAAAAATGCATACATCCATTTGATCCTCTCAGATCTACTCATGAGCCTAACAATATGCGCTAGGGTCGATGTGGAAATAAACAGACTGCACACACCCCCCCTCCCGCCATCCCCTCTTCTCTTCTCTTCTACCAGAAGTCTCGGCGGTGGTAGGCGTCAGGGTCGCAGTATTTGGTTACCACCACCCTGTTGGCAAACTTCCTTCCTGTCAGCCCCTGCATGGCCTTCTGGGAGTCAAACAGCGACATGAACTCCACAAAGATCTAAAACATGAGAAAGGGAGTGATGAGGTTCAATATCTTCTACAGATACAAATTCAATGCTTGAAAACACACACACACGAGATCTCTCACCTTGCCAGTGCCGGGGACCTCCAAGCCGTCGACGGGTCTGGGGATCTCGATGCTCTTGACCTGGCCGTACTTGCTGCACTCGTCCCTGACGTCCTCCACGATCTCCTCGTACTCCTCGTCATCCAGCAGCTCCTCCGGGGCCACCATGTTCATGAGACAGAGCACCTCGGTGGGCAGGCCACCCATCCCACTCATGGAGCTGTTCATCAGCCCAGGGACCTGCAGCGTCACCGGGGTCTGGTTTATACTCGTCTGTAGAACAGATACAGAGAGAGAGAGAGAGAGAGAGAGAGAGAGAGAGAGGAGGGTGGAGGAAGGTATGGGAGGAGAAAATGGGGGAGGACGGAGGAGAGAGAGATGTGGTGGGAGGGCAGGGGAGCAGGTGTGAAAAGAGTTCTTACTGGCCTTTAGTGGCACACATGAAACGATCACAAAACCATATGATGTGTTTCACATGAGTCTAAAAACCAAAAGAGAGCTTAGTACTAACCTCCTATTGTCATAGGAGAGGGAATAGGGGTGGAGAAAGGGACAGAGGTGGGGGGGGAGAGAGAGTTGAGAAAAAAAAGATTGCAAAGGTTAGACATGTATTCCAAAGCATACACTCAAGGCACACAACATATGATCTCCCTCTAGTCTCTACGTCCAGTGACTCCCTAGCCCCAGGTGCTTCTCCTAGATCTGAAAGTATCAGACAGGTGTAAAGCAACCTAGACATAGTTCCACCTAACCCCTTCTGTAGTTCTTAGATCCTACTCATTTCCCTCCTCTATCACAACCCATTCTTTATCTTATCCACTACCATGACCCTCCCTCTATCCATCCATCCCTCACCCCCCCCTCCCTCTCTCTATCCATCCATCCCTCACCCCCCCCTCCCTCCCTCTATCCATCCATCCCTCACCCCCCCCTCCCTCCCTCTATCCATCCATCCCTCACCCCCCCCTCCCTCTCTCTATCCATCCATTCCTCGCGTCTTACCAGGGTGGCGTTCTTGGATCCCACGCTGGCCCTCTGCACCAGTAGTTTCTTGTCTCCCAGTTGCATGCCGTTCAGCCCGGCTATGGCCTGCAAAAAGAAGCGTTCAATGCATCAATTATGTGTTTTAAATACTACTACTACTACTGAGGGAACTGTGGCCATGGACTTCAGTTTGTATATGGGTAAAAATAAACTCAAACACACATCGATACACCAGTGGTTATCAGTGAAGTGGTACAGGTGAGAGGGGAGAGGCGGAACGTGCGTGTTGGTGCCGTTACCTGGTCGTTGAGGTTGACGTCAACGTATTCACAGAAGGCGTATCCCTTGGAGAGGCCGGTGGCGCTGTCCTTCACCAGGTTGAAGGCCTTGAGAGGGCCAAACGACGTCAGCAACTCTTTCACCTGGGGGACAACACACAGGGACAGGGTCAGATGTTGCCATAGAGACGAGGGGAGGAGAAGAACCTACGTACCTAAGATTCAGATCAGGGGGTTCACAGGGCACTACCATAACAAATCAGGGCATACTGAACAGCATTAGCGGATGTCATTGTGTCAAGAATATGAGTACCCCCATAGACTTTAAAACACTCACAACTATGGAATATTGATTGAGGAACAGACCCATTATACTCATCAAACGATGTGGTCTGTTGAAACCCAATACCCATCTGCATGGATAAGAGCCTGCACTTGGAAACCATGTCCTTGGGCTCTTAGTGGCGTAGCACACTAATGCGCATACCACGTAATCGCAAGGTTCCTGGTTCGATTCCGACCCTCGACATATCTTGCATGTCATCCCTCCTCTCTCCCACCCATCCTTCCTGTCAATCTCTACTGTCTAGCAGAAATGTCCTAAAAACATATTTAAAAAATGAAAAAAAGAAAACCATGTCCTTGGATCAACTGGCAAAGCAAGGACTTAGGAGCTGATGACGCACGTTCCTCACAGTGTAGACCACTTTGACCACTTGAAGGGCTAATATAATTGCCGTTCATTGTAGACGTTTAAAGTGGGCCAGACCTGGAATAGGAACTCTTATCAGCCAGCCTACGTGACTCAGTTGACCTGGTCAGGCTACGGAGCTGGTTAGCACTGACCTGGTCGTCGTTCAGATAGTTGGGCAGGCCGCCGATGAAAAGCTTGTGGGCAGAGTCCGGCACCACTGTGGACACCACACCTACAGAGAAACACAGAGACAGATTGGTGAGCAACACAGTCACATAGAAAGACAGACAAGCAGCGAATAAGAAACAGACAGATAATGGAGCCAAGGACACCGGTCTAAGGTCCGTAATGCATATTCCCCATAAGGGTTATGGGTAGATTTAGATAAGAGTAGAGAGCTGAGCCTGGATCTGTGCCTAAGTGGCAACAACAACCCTGAGCTGCAGTAGACACTAGACAGCGGTCTGTACCGGGCACGTAGACACTGGGGTTCTCGCTCATGCCGGGCAGGGGCTGGTAGTCATGGGGACGGCGTATCTTCAGACTCTGGCCCTGGAAGATTATGCCATCAAACGCCATGGCCTGGGTCGTCTCATCCACCGAGCGGAACTACACAGGACATAAAACACACTCAATAACACATTGGTAGTGTTCAATTCTGGTTCATTTTCTTTTTGAAGGTGATCACTTACTAAATACAATATGTATGTAGTACAAATTTATCCCCAGTGTCCATGTTGAAGGAACGTGAGGCCCATGAACTACAGGTTCACTGTGGCAGCCATTTTGGCCAGTGCAGTCCACAGAGGAGGAAGCACTGAATTTGACACGGCTGCATTCTGGTTCATTCTCTACAGGGTTTATTGGCAGGTCTCTGCTGTGTTTACAGTATAGTTGAAAGGCAGTGTTAATGGCATGATTCATCTCATCAACACTAAAGGCATGATAATGATTGGAGGTCAGGCTGACCTCAAGGAAGGCGAAGTTCTTGTCCTGGTTGATCTGCACGGCAAGGACGGGGTTCCCAGGGGCCTGAGTGAGACCGCCCAGACGCATCTGAGCGTTGAAGAAGTCCATCATGGACTCCTGTGCAGGGGAAGGAAACCGCAGTCAATGCTCTGTTCCAGCTAAGGACACAAACACATTGTAGGACATACACCTACAATATGAAGAAATCCTTCTAGTATAATGGATTCTAAACCTCAACCTCAATCTTGAATGTATCCCACTCATCATTCATTCATTGTGTCTCTCTCTCTGGTGTCCCTTTGTCCTGTCTACCAACCCAGGAGGGAGCTCACCTCTGTGATGCCAAAGGGGATGTTGCCTACGTAGAGCCTACGGGCCTGGCGGGTCATCTGGCTGCCCACCACGGGCACAGGGGTGGGGGTGACGGCCAGGCCATCTGGGGTCATGGTGGGCAGGAGGGCCGTGGCTGGGATCTGGCCCGCAGCTGAAGATGCGAAGTTTTAATAGCAAATTAAACTTTATTTATAAAATACTAGCACATTGCTGGATGGTTTTTGTCTTGGGTTAGGGTTAGGGTATGTCTGTATCCATTGCCAATACCCCTATCACTGTCATCTCACCAAGTCAATTTCCTGTATGTGCAAATATACTTGGCCAAATAAAAGAATTCTGATTTTGATTCTGATCAACAGCAAAAGTTTTTCATAGACACACATGGAACCAAGTTGAACAGAGAGAGGATGGAGTACAGACACTTACCCTGCATGGCTTTGTACTGCATGGGCGTGATGTGCTCAAAGCCAGGAGGAGGGACATCCCAGTACTTCTTCACTTTGTTCTTCTTCTTCTCACGGTGTGGGGAACGACTAAAGGGAGGTAGCAGAGGGGAGGATTGAGGAGGGGGGGAGAGAGACACGGACCAATGAAAAAGTGCAGAGTAAAATAGACAGAGGTCATCAGTACTGGTTTCCCGAGAGAGACCCTTTAAAGGTATTTGACACACAAAAATATGATCACTTCATGTTACTTGTGTTAAGAACACTGAGAACCAATGGTTTACATTTATGTAACCATGTTTGAATTGACTACACATTTTCAGAGGAAACAAGTACTCTGCTACTTCCAATACATACATAAAACTACATTTAAACATCATGTTCATCATTTACATCATGAACATTGCTTTGGGACTACCGCAGGGCACAAAAATAACATTGGATAGAAAACCAAAATAGGGGTCTAAACACTGATAAAATAATTGCATCGTATAGAGAATCAGGTAAAGGTGACTGGAGTGGTATTGTAATAATGTAGAAACAGGCTCTGTGTTAGTTTGCTGTATTACCTTACAGCAATCTCTTGGGGTTGGTTGTTTGCTGGTGAGCTGAAATGACATTGGAAGGTTTTCACATTTCACTCCGACCAAACATGGTGGTCACAGATAGTAGTTCCACTATAGAATTATACTTCGATACTTCCAATTCTGTGGACCACGATTCCACGTAGTGAAATTACAGCCCAACTCCATATCAACCCCTTACCCCAAGCACACTGTGTAGCTCTGAAAGGACAGGATAGGTGTTTGACGTTTGCTGGAATATTTTCCAAGATTTATCAATAGGCATATTGCCGACACCTCTCCAATCCTTCCCGATCTATAAGAAGAGACTAGAGGTAGGAGCTGAAGATCGATTTGGAATTAGACACCTATATGTATATAAAGCATTGGGGTCCATTAAGTCTGGGTCGCTTAAACTCAAAATAAATCATCAAAACTATCTTCAGGTTCCTGCTGTCACATCAAAAATACCTGAGTCAGGACAGTTAGTACCTGAGGGGGAGGAAGACCTCTGCATCAAAAGGCCAGTCTGTCAGACCTATCCCTGTGTCTAATTGTGTTTATGTGCAGCATATATTAAGAGTGTCCCAGTGTCAGTCAGATATATCAGGGCTGGGCTGGAGCAAAAGCCTGCAGACACTGTGGCCCACCAGAGCCGGAGTTGCAGAACCATGTATGTGTACGGTGTACTGGTGCCAGTAGGTATGTCCTACACATACCTGCGTCTCGGTCTCCGTGGCTCCTTGCTGTCCGCACGGCGATCCCTGCTACGTCTGTCCCTGTCTCTGCTCCTCCTCTTCCTCTCTCTACTGCGGCTGCGAGATGGGGAGCGCCTGTGATGGCGGTTCTCCTTGTCCCTCTCCGCTGGAAGGAGGGAAATAGTAGAGGGGATGGAAGGAGGGAAATAGTAGAGGGGATGGAAGGAGGGAAATAGTAGAGGGGATGGAAGGAAGAGGGAGAAAGGGCGAGGTGTGGGGAATAGATGGGACAGGACACATGAGGCATGATGGAAGTGAGTATTACTGATGATAATCTGTCAGGATAATAAATGATATTATAATAATTACTTTCAATTTATATTTTAGCCTCCACATGAAGGCCAGGAGCTAACTGGCGTTTCATAATTAAACTTCGTAAGATAGAAAACAAAATGTATACAATTCGATGACATGCTGCAGTGAATAAGGACGGTTCCATTATTTCAATGGCTAAAAAAAATCGGACCTAGCAGGGTCACAAGGCCCTCTGCAAGAAGCTAAAGGGTTTAACATGACAAAACAATAGTTGGACAGTTGTGACTGCGTTTAACATGAATGTGCACATTAAGAAGCGACAGCTGCGACAGAATCGTTCTAGCGGGTAACTAGCGCTGTAGCCAGGCTCGCGGTCTAGTGGTCACATAAAAGGTAGCCAAGTTAGCAAGCGTTTAGCTAGTTAATAAACATAAATTAATCATACCTTGTTTGTTTTCGGACAGCTGTCTCTCAAATTCGTCGAAATCTGACATCGCCGTGATTTGTTAGTAAGCTAGCGAACTAACGCTAGTTACGACCGATGTATTGAATGGACGGGAAGGCGGCACGGTGGCTAGCTTGCAGGCTAGCAACAAAGTGAGCAACACAATATGCGACTGAACACCGCTAACGCAACTTCTTAGAAATGTGGAAATCAATCACAGGTTAACAAACAGTATAACCCCAAGTCGACTTAAAATGTATGATTCTAGTTTGCACTAAGAACAGACAATAACATTGAGGAAAAATCGTGATCTCGTGGCTAGCTAGATAAAGCAAAGTCCAGGCAGGAGAATGGGCCTACTGTTCTAGGAGTCGTGGTAGCTAGCTAACGTTAGCTAGCTAACTCGAATGAATAAAGTGATATGTTTGTAGACTAGTTACACGTCCGAAGTTAAGCAGATCGCCCAGTTGATGTTGTTGGGGTATGTAAAATCCCGACGTATATTTTCCAAACGAATCTACACGAGGAGAAAATACGACAAGTTCGGTATGCCCGCTTTTTGCTCTCAGTCTCCCAGGCGCCCCGTGACACCGGAAGTTGATACGCTGCTAACCTTTTGACTAGAGAAGACGTATGGGGGCTAAGGAGACGGTCCTACTTCTCCGGCTTCAATCAAGTGCAGCCAAATCACATAATCGCATCTGTATTCATTAATTCCTTGAGGTCATCATATTATATTGCCTTTACTAACTATATTCAGATAATAAGAAAATCATTTTGATAGTAATGGAACAGGGTTATGGTAATTGTGAGCAATCTCCATCTGTACGGGCATTGACGGAAGGAATTGAATGCATTGGCATCTAGCACAGTTGAATGTTACTGATTATAGTTGACATGGACAAGAGTGAACAAGCATGATAAAGGCTACATGAGAGACACTGTTGAGTTGTTCAGGCGCTATGCATCAGGCTCAGAAATGTCCTTGTGACAACCAAACACAATACAGCCTGCTAGACCACTTTCTCTGCTGCCATTGACAGGCTACTGGTTTTTACTTTATACTTTATAAAAACTGAAAAGTATTATCTCCTTAGTATGATAGGTAGAGAGGTTGCACAGAGTAAAAAGCAGGTCAAGTCATGGCTTTGTAAGAAATCAATGCTTTAATGGCATTTCTATCTTTACAGTCCATACGATTGGTATAATCAACATAACATTTTCAGTGACACAGCTTACTCACGCAAATATTGGCTACAACTCGTGACTCTTAAGAGAAATAAAACTTCACACTTTTTTAAAACACTGCACACAGGCCTGAATCTACAACTTGCTCCATCAGTATTACAAGAGGAAAGTTGTACTGTACCTTTCACTAAACGATTGTTTCCTTATTAGGCAAACAAAAAATTACATCTCTAACCCGTATCAAATGTGTTGAACATAACATGAGTTCAGCAGTTCTGTGTATATCGACACCTTTCCCTGTGTGTTTTTGAGGTGGACATGAAAAGTGAGAGGTAACCTTTCACGCAATCAGACCCAACTTGTCAGCTTAAATGCATGGGGTCTCACTATTTACCTGTACCAGTACACTAATATACAGCTTTGATACACAATCGTCAATGCTATTGCTGTTTCTCAAATCATGATATTTATCAAAAGCAGCTCTGTCAAAACTGATGAACATCATGAGTTCACCTCACATGCATTTGTAAAGGGGCATTGGTGAGACCCAGTAATAGGTAGGTATTCATATACCTACAACCATCTATATAAAAATTTAAATTTAGCAATTTGTCCCTTTTAATGGAAATTGCTGAGGTCCTTGTAAAATAAAAAGATGAAACCTAAACATTACCAATGTTGTTGTAATTGATGCCCACGCGTTAACAGACACTTTGTGTTAGAGGATTGACGTACACAAGCACAATTCAGAACTGATAGTGTAATGATACAAAAAACATCCTACAACAGTACAATGATACTGTTACTTAGCACAGTACAAAGGGTAAATAATTTCACATTTATGTCAAAGTAAGTGTCCCACATTACATTGGTACAGCACAGTGACATAATATATTCTGGCGCATTAAAAACAATGCAGTGTTTTATGGTACAACAGATTAGCCTCACAGTAGCACTGTTCCCAAAACTGGCCAAAAAGAGTAGCATCTGATTCTGTCGTTCTGATGCAAACACCACAATAACACCAGTATTTCCACAGCTACCCAACTTGTTTGCTAACCATAGTGGCTTGTTATAAAACCATTGGCATGCATTACTACAAAAGGTTTGCATCTGAACAATAGATTGTGGGACTACTCTTTCCTTTGATCAGTTCGTGGTCGTGTCAGTTTCCTTCTCTTTAAGAGAGTCCTCTCCTCCTTTCAACCTGAGGAAATGAAAGGAAAGAGAAATGCAACAATGACTCGAGTATACAAATCCAATCAGGGGTCAGTGTGTGTGTAAGTCCAGTCACCATCATGTTTTTTGCACAAGTGGCAACCATAAACCAAAATAAGCATCTTTATTCAAATGTAGGCACATGGCGTAAATCCCCTCTCTGGAAGGGAATCAGATCAAAAAATCGCTACATGTATGGTGTAGGTGTATTCTTTTTTCTGATATTTAAATGAGGTCATCTTATAAAAGCACAAATAATAAAAAATAAAAAATAAACATTTTTCAAGGTTTGTTGAGGATTTTATGAAATGCTCGGAAAAAGTGACGATAATGGAATGTTATCCAAACAACAAACATTTGTCTGTAAATAAAGATTTATTTATAATATTGGCATCGTTTTTGAGAATGTGTGGAGTACGACACCATTTTCACAGACACAAAGGGTGGGTATTTTGACAGCACAAAAGAGACCATCTCACTTGAAATACTAAGCGCTTATTTTAAGAAGAGGTGAATTGCATCATTTTTCCATATTCTTTAATATTACCATATCATTTAATATTATACCTGCATAAACTATCGCCACCCCTCCACATATTTTGCGCAATGAGATGTTTTGAAATAAATATGTCACTACAAGTATTGGGAATAATACGGTCTGATTTGATACGAGCACCATATTTTGCTGTTGTCAAAAGGGGTCCCAAGTGTCCAAATTACACTGAAATAAAGTTTTCTATGTCATTTTGGTCCAAAGTGAGGAATGCCATAGATATTGCTCCTGGCTTTGAAATGGTTTTCAACAAGTAGGTCAGGACTACTCAAATACAGACCTCAAGGTTTGCAGCACTGCTAGTTTGAAATGTTCCCTTCAATTCAAAAGGGACATAAGGGTGAGTGGTCTCTATAACCAATCAATTTAATTTTTCAATCAATTAATTACCAAGGAGGAAGAAAAACAAGTAGTACTGCGGACCTGAAGGCCCAAATATGAAGAGATGTGGGTTACACTCATTCCGTGTATTCAGACCCAATAATAGGTAGGTATTCATATACCTACAACCATCTATATAAAAATCTACATTTTGCAATTTGTCCCTTTTAATGGAAATTGCTGAGGTCCTTGGAAAATAAAAAGATGAAACCTAAACGTTACCAATGTTGTTGTAATCGATGCCCACGCGTTAATAGACACTTTGCGTACAAAAGCACAATTCAGAACTGAGTGTAATGATACAAAAAACATCCTACAACAGTATAGTAAAAAAAGAAAACGATACTGTTACTTAGTAGCACAGTACAAAGGATAAATCATTTTACACTTATGTCAAAGTAAGTGTCCCACAGCTGTACATTACATTGGTACAGCACAGTGACATCATATATTCTGGAGCATTAAAAAAAACAAAAAACATTGCAGTGTTTTATGGTACAACAGATTAGCCTCACAGTAGCACTGTTCCCAAAACTGGCCCCATCCTCCTTCCAAAGCAAAAAGTAGCATCTGATTCTGTCGTTTTGATGTAAACACCACAATAACACCAGTATTTCCACAGCTACCCAACTTGTTTGCTAACCATAGTGGCTTGCTATCAAACCATTGGCATGCATTACACTATAAAAGGTTTGCATCTGAACAACAGATTGTGGGACTACTCTTTCCTTTGATCAGTTCGTGGTCGTGTCAGTTTCCTTCTCTTTAAGAGAGTCCTCTCCTCCTTTCAACCTGAGGAAATGAAAGGAAAGAGAAATGCAACAATGACTCGAGTATACAAATCCAATCAGGGGTCAGTGTGTGTGTAAGTCCAGTCACCATCATGTTTTTTGCACAAGTGACAACCATAAACCAAAATAAGGCATCTTTATTCAAATGTAATTACATGGCGTAAATCCCCTCGCTGGAAGGGAATCAGATCAAAAAATCGCTACATGTATGGTGTAGGTGTATTCTGTTTTCTGATATATTTAAATAAGGTAATCTTATAATAGCACAAATAATCAAAAGAAATAAAATAAAAAAAATCATTTTTCAAGGTTTGTTGAGGATTTTATGAAATGCTCGGAAAAAGTGACGATAATGGAATGTTATCCAAACAACAAACATTTGTCTGTAAATAAAGATTTATTATAATATTGGCATCGTTTTTGAGAATGTGTGGAGTACGACACCATTTTCACAGACACAAAGGGTGGGTATTTTGACAGCACAAAAGAGACCATGTCACTTGAAATACTAAGCGCTTATTTTAAGAAGAGGTGAATTGTATAATTTTCCCATATTCTTTAATATTGCCATATCATTTAATATTATACCTGCATAAACTATCGCCACCCCTCCACATATTTTGCGCAATGAGAGGTTTTGAAATAAATATGTCACTACAAGTATTGGGAATAATACGGTCTGATTTGATACGAGCACCGTATTTTGCTGTTGTCAAAAGGGGTCCCAAGTGTCCAAATTACACTGAAATAAAGTTTTCTAAGTCACTTTGGTCCAAAGTGAGGAATGCCATAGATATTGCTCCTGGCTTTGAAATGATTTTCAACAAGTAGGTCAGGACTACTCAAATACAGACCTCAAGGTTTGCAGCACTGCTAGTTTGAAATGTTCCCTTCAATTCAAAAGGGACATAAGGGTGAGTGGTCAATTTTCAATCAATTAATTACCAAGGAGGATGAAAAACAAGTAGTACTGCGGACCTGAAGGCCCAAATTTGAATAGAGATGTGGGTTACACTCATTCCGTGTGTGTAGGTGATGGGCAACAACCATCACCCCCGACATAACCAGCACATTCGCCTCCCCCCTCCCCAATCCCCAATCCCAAGAGTCTGAAAGGGACAGTACCAAGTCACAACTGACCATAAAAATCTCCTTCCCATGAAGGATATCCCCACCTACCCCCCACCCCCCACCCTCCATCAGTGTCTGAACCTGTAGGAGATGGGCAGGAGCAGGTTGTTCTTCTTCAGGGCCTGCACCCTGCTCAGCGTTTCCTCGTCGAGGGCCACATAGCAGCGTCGTGCGTAGTCCAGCAGCTTCTCCTTGGATGGGTCGAACTCCCCCACCTCCGCCACCTTCTCCGGGGCCACCAGCAGCAGCTCGGCAATGGGCGTGGTGGAGGCCACCGTGTTGCGGTCCACTCCATGGATCTGGAAGGCTTTGGACATGTTCTTCAGACGCTGGTAGGTCAGCAGGATCTTCTTGTAGCGGAACAGCACACCGGCGGCATCTTTCACTGGAGAGAGGGCAAGGTGAGGATTAGATGTTTGGGTAAGAGGTTAGGGAAAGCATCTATGTACGGGGAAAAAATAACATGTTTGAGAGATGATGCGTCCAAATGGGCCATCAGGTTAGTGTGGCTTTACATGCATACAGAAATGACATGGGTAACCAATAACACAGCCAATCTGTAGTGTTATTTACTCAAACCCCTGTTGTAAGGGGGTGTTCCTAAATGTTCTAGTTTGGGAGCACTGATGACCTGTGTGTACGACATGAGAGAAGAGAGTTGAACATAAGTAGGCATGAGGTGGCTCTGTCTCCCTCCCTCACCTCTTTGCCTCTCCCTGGGCATTTGGAAGATCCGCCTCCTCTTCAGTGTGTGCCTGCCGGTGCTCATGCCTTCTGAGATCACATCCTCCCCTGTGATCATTTCCTCCTCATCCATGTAGCCGTCCTGCTCCAGGAAGTCTTCCGCCTCCCCCAGGAGAGAGAGGGAATCTGAGGAGACAAGGGAAAAAGGTAACCGTCACTACTTCGCCATCAAACCAAGGTCCACAAATGAAGGAGCAGACTGGATATGTAAAAAGAAAAAAGTACTGGATGATGGAGGCAATATAGCCAAAACATGTTGGGGCTTTTTTTAAGTTAGTTATCCATCCTGTCCTCCAAGAGTAGCTGAGTAACTTTACATATCCAGTCTGAGGACAAGAACATTAATGTTGTTCTTCCAGTTTGCAAACACCAGAGAGTATGGTGCAACAAACCATGGATGTGGTATTTAGAAACCAAACCTAATACTACCCTAAAAGTTGTATGCGATGAAAGGGACTAATTCGCTAACAATGTATAAGCTCCACTGAAGTCAATCAAAAAAGAAGAACAAAACTACGATGTGAACATTTGACAAATGTATAATAATAATAATAATAATAATAATAATAATAAATACACCATTTAGCTGACGCTTTTATGCAAAGCGACTCACTTTGCAGTGAGTGCATACATTTTTCAGCATATATGGTCCTAGCGGGAATCAAACCCACAACCTAAGCGTTGTTAGCACCTTGCTCTACCAACCGAGCCACAGAGGACCACAATGTGCTTTTAAAGTGTACTGTCTGAACCCCCTTACCTGCTCCCACGCTCCCATGTGCACTCATGTCGCTCATGGTTGGTCTGCCACTGCTGGTGCTGCTGCTATGGCCCTGCAGCAAGGACTGGGAGGCCCCTGGGCTGAACATGGAGCTCATAGAGGCCATCTGAGTGGCTATGGGGCTGGAGCTGTGGTTTTTGGGTTGCACCATGGTGGGAGGGCCGGGCCTTCGGGGGTATAACTGACGAGAGGCGAAATGCTGCTGCTCTGACTTCTGCTCTGGAAGGTTGATGATGGGAACAGCGGAGATCAGGAGGGGTAATAGGTACATTGGGGAGAGACGTGATGGAGATGTGATGGTGGTGTTAATGAGAGTGTCTGTATGAGAGTGCCTCTCTTCTAGTTTGCACCAAACTGCTATAATGGTTCCAGTCGTATTAGAACCATGCTTGATGCACAATTAACTCCTCTGGATGTGTAGGAACGAAGGAATAAACTTACCAGCAGGACGGTCAGCCTCTCTCCTCACCCTCCAGTTAAACCGCCTGGAGTCATATCCTGCAGGAGGAGACACACAGGTACCTCAATATTACATCAATCACATTTAGGAGTGTGTTCTCCTACGCCAACTGCCTTGTCATGTAAAAGTTGTGTCTCTCAAAGTCAAAGTGGGTTTATTGTCACATACTCTTGCAAGCAGAGCAGTGAAATGCTTGATTTGTACAGGGCCTCGAAAAAAATTTCATATGCAATGAACTCACACATAATATACAATAACTCCCCCAAAAATAAAAATACACCCTAAATAAATTGCAATAAACAATATAAATACAATACTGGTTATTAGCAATATTAGGTAGGTCTCACCAAGCACCTCACTTCCCCACCACTCTTCATCTCACTGTTGCTTTACAGGTTCAGTCCCTCACCATTGCTGTACTGGCTCTGTCCCTGTCCCTGGGTCTTGGTGGAGAATATGAAGCGATCCAGCTGGCAGCGGAGGAAGTCCCTTTCCTCCTCCAGGTCCTCAATGCGTTTCCCCAGCCACGAGTTCTTCTCTAGGGAGATCTGTAGCTGTGTCCGCAGGTTGGTGATCAGCAGGTACGAGCTGCCTGCCGCGGGGGGGCCTGAGGGAGGGGGCGAATCTGAGAAGATACAGGAAGTTAATCACTGAACACCTGCAGCTCATACAGGGTGATGCAATGTTTAGAATGTTTCAGATATTAATCTGTACACAGTATGGTTTATGCCATGCCAACAACAATCTGTACAAAACTCACATTGTATGTACAATCTATTCTAACAAATAGATTATGTTGATACTTTGTATCTTCACCCAAAAACACTTTTCAAACACATGAGTAGACTGGTAGCATAAGAGCCTCATTGATGACACTGATGGTGGACTTGCCACAATTAGTACTTCTAGAAAACTGTGTATCTGCATAAGTAAAAGGTTTGGACATTCACCTTCGAAGCTCTGTTCATTCTGGTTGAAAAACCCTTGCTGTTCAAAGTTGTTCTCCTCAAAAGGGATGGCGATTTCATAGGTGTCCTCATTCTTCGGAGCTAATGAGGAGGAGAGATGTAATACCTGCAGCTGTGCCATACAGCAATGTGGCTAGACTGCATCCATTCATATTGATGCAAATACAGAGGTGTAAATTAGGAAAGTAATTTAGATTAACGATCCCACTAAAAACTATGCAACTATCAAACTATGTCCAAACCTGTATTTACGTGCGTTGCTTTCTATTAGCTGAATGTGATTTATAAAACTTACTCTGCAAGTGGTGTGAGCCTGTGTGATTCTTGGATGTTGGCGCAGCGTCGTTCATATTTCCGTCCTCCATCTCGTGCACCCCTTATTTATTGTGCAGAAATTACAGAAAGCTTGACAGTTACTTGGTTGTACTGGAGGTGGCTGACTACAACAGCTCAGGTGCTGAGATGAAGACAAACTTCTTGCAGCTCTATGTAGTCCGTTGAGGAAGAGCCAAGTGTTGCTGGGACTAGTGGACGTGTTGCCTTGCATTCATGCATCCGTGGAAGCACTTAATATGCTGCTGTGCTGGGTTACTAATTATGGCAATTTCTCATGTAATTTTAACAAACATAGCCATCATAACGAACGTGACTAGCTTGCTAAGAAATCCCGAATTTATTCCGAACTGTATTCGCTTGCCCAATACAAGGAAAGGAAAGTTAATGTAGACCTCACATATAGACCTATAATTAAAAATGGACACGTTACAATACAATTGTAAATCCAGCTAGCTGGCGCTGTCTGGCTCGCACAGAGACTACGCTAATCAGTAGCTAGCTATTTTACTCACAAACTGTTTTTCAAAATACTCCAATGGTACACACACCGTTATACAGTCGTAATAACCGCGTCTTTCATATATAAAAGCCCGTCATATTTGTGTGACTACCTTATGAATGTATCAGCTAACTAGCTAACAATAACAATTATCGCGTTTGTCTTTTTTTTTTTTTTTTTTTCAAGCTTTGGTAATTGCGTCCTTCCCCGTCATTTCCGGATACAATAATCTTCGCCAAGGGAGTCTCTCGCATATCTCAACATTTTACAAAACGGAAAAACTAGGCCCCAACTTTTATCACGTACCTACTGTGCGCGGGCGCACGCACGTACACACGCGCGCGCAACTACAACAAACATTTTTATTGCTATAAAGCGGTTACAATTTCTGTATGACAAAGTGTCTGTATGAAAATATCTAAATAAACCATGTTTGACAAGTTTGAGCACGTGTAGATCTTGTTTTCATTCAATAGTATTACAAGGGGAAACCAGTTCAATGGTATTCCAGTATAGCAGGTGAGAGTATAGCAGGTGAGGGAGGAGAGGTGTCAGGTAACGCTATTGACTCATTACTGTTTACTTGACAGGCTGGTGGATCCGGAAAGATACACCATGCGGACACCTATTTTTTGAACAGAAACAGACATAGGACTACATCGAGAAAAGGCAAAACAGAGATTAATCTGTGACTGGGTAAGTCAAGTTTTTTCCCGTTTTGTATGTTTTAAGAATCATAAGCTGGAAAGCTGAGCGCCGAAAGCCTACTATGTTGGGTAGGGCTCAAGCGCAGTTGAGTAAAGTAGAGCCAACAGGTGTGGCACCTGTTTTGCCTATGAATGAAAACCCTACAGAGGTTCTATTGCAGTTTATACAAGTATGTATTTCTTTAGAATTATAAAATACATTATATTTCAGTCTGGGTGACAGATTTTGCCCACCCAGAACATATTTCAATACATTAACATAGTATGTAGGCCAGGGCCTTGTGATTATTTTACACAAAGGCAGTACTGTATGTCTGTATGCTGTTAATGTTTATATAAAACCCTCTCACTCAACCAGTAGAGTGAGTCTCGCCTATCTGTCATTGGGTTACTATTTTTCTCTGAACAATGAGCAGTCTGTATCACCAAAAGTCACTGCAAACCTTTTTAGAATTACTATGTATTTCTGAAGTATAATACAAATGATTATTGTTACAAGAAATGTTGACCTAACTTATCCTCCTTTTGGTGCTTTATACTCGCAAACTTACTTGTATACTAATAGTAAACTTTAAACTCCAATCTCTTCACCTTTCTGCCTCTTGTCTTCTCTCTCTCTTTCTCATTTCCAGTCCAGTAGACCAGCCATGGCCGTCGAGTATAATGGGCTTTCACACTGTAAGATAGCCCTGGTGTTTGCAGTAGTGATGGACCTACTCGGTGTCACTGCCCTGCTGCTGGGTGTGTTTGCTCCATTGGAGATTAAAGGCCGTGACTTTGGGGACCTGCTGGTGTACTCAGGGGCTCTGCTGGTGCTGATGTCACTTGGCGGCTGGGTCATGTGGTATAGCGGGAATATCGAGGGCCTGACGTCCAGGAAGGAGCTGGGGAGAGCTGGGTGGGGAGCCATGGATCGGCTGGCCCGGTCAGTCAGCCGCAGGATACGGATCCCCAGGAGCCACAGCAGCCCCTGAGGAGAGGAGACCAAGAAGCCCGGGACTGGGAGGGCTGGGGGAGGTTGTCAGTAAACAAGACAATTGGCCAAAGTGCTTGGGGCATGGATACAGTGGCATTGTTTTCCCAAAAATGTCACCAATTTCATTGTGTAAGACTGCTTGTTCATTGCCATTTAAGGCATTGCCGTTTTTCTACTGATAAAAACCCTCAAAAACCCTGCAAGAAGTTTGTCTTCATCTCAGCACCTGAGCTGTTATAGTCAACCACCTCCAGTACAACCAAGTAACTGTCAAGCTTTCTGTTGTGACTGTAATAGAGGTTGCTCTATCTAACCCTAATCTTTTTCATTTGACTTTGTGTTTGTAGATCAGTAAATGCAACATACTATTCAAGTATGACACTTCCCAGTAGAGGTTATAGGTGTAATATTTCAAATATAGTTTTCTCTAACTTAAACAAATAAATAATTATACAGTTTCTGTATTAAAACCATTTTTATGACCTTTTGGTCATTTAGGTAACAAAAAAAAACACTAAATCACTCTGACAGATTTGAAAACAGATTTTTTAATGAAAATATTATATTTACATAAGTTCATTCATATATTTAGTAAGATACATAGATTGTCTTTGCATAGAGGGGGACAAAAGTCCACAGAAGAAACATCCAGTTATGATTAACATTTTCTGGCATGATTCACACACTCAAGTGCATGAACACACACACACACACACACACACACACAAATACTGCATAATATGTTTTGTTTTCCTCTCCCTTATTCTCTGTAAATGAAAACCAAACTTAAAACATAAAATAAAACAGTAATATGCATGAGCTTTATGACAAGAAATCATTTCTGCTGGAGAAATACTGTCTGATATAACAAATAATTTCAGAAGATTTGAGAAGGTAAACACACATACAGACATCCACACTCACGTTAGACTGTTGCACGGAGATGGCCATAATAAAGTGCAATTATCCCACAGCTTTAGTACAGTTTTCACTTGAGGTAGAGGTTTCCCCTAACCACAGATCTATAATCTGATTACCCTACCCCACAATCCTTACCTTATTGGGGATGAGAAGTATCTGTGCCTGTATCAGTGGTCAGGGGCAACCTCTACCTCCTCAGTTCACAGTGAGAGTCAGGAACCCAGTTCTACACAGCAGCTTCAACACTAAACTCAGTACTAATGTAAACATGTATGATCGAGGATCAATGAGGAACAGCTGACATAATGGAATGATGACGTGAATATGAATGCACATGTTTTTCATGATATATGTCAAAACAAAAACAACAAAACAAACAAAAGCTCTTAACTGACCAACCAAAAGTTGAGTGATGCTGATTGGGACTTCCTAGTATGTTGTTGGAGGAGTGGAGATGTTTATGACAGTGGAGGCTGGTGGACGTAGAAATTGGATACCACCATTCCATGCATTACGATTAGCCTGTCCTCTTATTTCTACCTCCACCAGCCTCCCATGGTTTATGATGATTATGATAATAATACCAGTAGTCACGATGAGAGAAAAAAAAAACCCTGAAAAAAACCCCAGAAATATTGAAACAGATGTACACTGACCAATCCCACCGCAATGATTATGAAATCAGATTAAGGCACAAAGTAAGACTGGGTGAACCAACCAGATGAGGTTTAGTCAAAGGAAAGTGGATATACACTGAACGCTAGATATCTACTGATATGAAGAAGGATTAGACATGGATGTTGTTAATCTCTATATTCTTTGGGAGAAGCTGATTGAAACAATTCAGAAGGCTTGTACCCGTATTGACAGTAGATATACAGTACAGTATATTTACTGGTATTTTCTAATGTCATAATCTCTCTCTGGTCATTCTGTATGTCATTCTAGACTGGATCAAGGCAGTGAGTTTAGTAGTTAGAGGGCGGAGCTAGGCAGAGAGGGGGAAGGGCTCTGCCAGATGATCATGTGACTGCGCTCTGACCGCTGGGGGCCTGTGTCGGACGTCCCATCATTCGCGTCATCTCCTGGAGGGGGGAGGGGGCAATTAGTCAAACATTTGACCAACTCCATAATGACAAACACACTTAAGCTCAGAACAGTCCTTCAAACCTACCCTAGAGACTTATCATAGATCTGAAAAGACTGGATGGGCGTAAGCAATATGGTGGAACTTTACCTAGCCTATCACCTTACATCCATCCAATCCTTTCAACTCACCGATGCGGAAGTTGATGTAGCCCTCTCCTCCACTGAGGATGAGATGAGAGGTAGAGGCAGCACTGCTAGCAGCTGTAGAGGAGGTGTTCAAACAGCCTGGGGAGCAGAGAGTCACAGTCAAACAACAGCTAGTTGAATACTCTAAATGCATTCTACTGAAGAGGCCATATTTTCCTCAGATCACAGACATTAAAACAATGATATGAGAAGCTGATCAGATCCTCACCAGGAGCAGCGATGATGAATTTGACAGCCTGTCGGTGTCCATGGTAACACAGCTGGGCTACTGCCAGAGAGCAGTATGGGATGGAGGCAGACTCTGAACCTGTGAGGTCATAGTTAGTGATGAACAATACGCTTCTGACCAAGTACCAAGCTCCTTGTTCCTTCCTGTCTTGGTTATTGATCTCACGTGAGAATAATAAAAATCTATAATAAAAAGTGAAACCCTTTCTTTCACCGATCCAATCACGTGAGACCAGTGATTACCTCAAGGAGGGGACGAAGGAAGGATACATTATGTATTCAAAAAGAGTCAAAGTCTATAAACAACTGAACAGTGTGACATCATCAGTGTGTTAACTCTCTGTTGAACACCGGAGGTCAGAGGCCAGTACTCACTGAGAGACACAGGGACGGAGAAAATGGCGCCACTCCCAGTTCCCACCCACAGTCGGCCAGAGATGACAGTGAGAGAGGAAATCTGCAGGGGGGAGAGTGACAGGAAGGCAGGACCTGGAGGAGGGAGGGAGTAAAAGAGAGAGACAAAGCATCAAGAAGAATCCCCGACTCAAGCATGAGTTCAAGTGGGTTTGGTTTGAAGGGGAGGGGTCAAGAGGTAAACATTTGGTCTAAATATTTACAATTCTGGCTGGCTATGATGGAGATACTACATATGGAGACACTTCATTCAGAGTTCAGTTTTATATCAAACCATAAAAAAGGTGAATCAACTTAAAATCCTGCACCCACCTAGTGTTTTGTTGACCATAGGGGTCAAATCCACTTCCTGCAGGGGCCTGCCAGTGGACCAATCAAAAAGCCTGAGGGTGGGATCCAGCCGACACGCCGTCCACACACCACTTCCTGCTGCACACAGGAAACGCACCTGCTGCTCACTCCGCTCAGATACAACAAAGGTTTGCTGAGGATAGAGAGAGAGAGAGGGGGGGGGGGTTAAAGAGGTGAGTATGGTGACATTTTCCACACTTCTGCACACTTTATTGTCCTCCTTGTCTTACCCAACTCAGGATATGTATATGACAGGGGAGGGATGAGCATATACACATACAGTTTCCCTGAACTCTCACCTCCACTTTTCGATTCTGGACGTCAATCACATGAACCCGGTTCCAGTATCCCACCCATAAGCCCTCCCCCTTCGCTAGGCAACAGCGAATGGGTTGTAATGGGGTTGATCCCAGGGACAGCACCTCATGTGATTGGAGATCCCAGCCACCTGTTAGTCAAAGTACTGATGTTAGAGCAAAGTAGTAAAGTACAGGAGGAAGGATACGTTTAACATCTTATTACTATATATTGACATAAAACAAACCATCAGAGAGGAAGAGAATTACCTGTGTTTTGTGAGAAAAACACAAGGGTGCCATTGGCTAGTCCAGCAATGACTTGACCCTGTGAATACCTGAATAGAAAAACAAATACAACATGTTTAGTATTCAAACTGCCAAACTAGATAGACATGTGCTATGCATGGTAACAACTCCACCTGCTATATTTTGTCACCTGAGATCTACACAGAAAGGGGCCTTGGGGTTGGTTTCAGCCTGGGCCTGAGTGTGTGTGCAAAGCAAAGGAGAGGACACAGCCGGAGTACTCACGTTAGAGAGTGCACGCCCTCAGACAGTGAGATAGACTGTAGACATCGTCTCCTGGCTGTGGAGGCAGAGTGGATCAACACACTGGACATGGAAAGAGAACAAAACAGAGAGACAGAATGAATAACTATCAGCGAGGGAGTAGAAATAAAATATAATCATTTGTGTGTCAGAAAGGATGCTTAATTCTTTATTCAGTCCCACCCTCCTTCCTGAGTTCCGAACCACACAGTCCCTGAGGTCACACCTGACGAGACAAAGACAGAACAGAAAGAGTAAGAGACAAGCACAGACCAGCAGGCCAGTTATCATGCTAATGGAGGCTATGCTAATGCTTTATGGTGGTTCTGGTGGTTAATAAATTCACAGAAATCTCAAACCACGTTAGCTGACGTTAAGACTTTCTGCCCTGAGCACTGAAGTTCATGGGACTGACCAGTGGGGGGCACAACGCAGATACAGAGCGTGGGTGCAGTGGGCGGGAGGCTGAACTGATCCAGCACTGTATTGGACCGTGCCGGGTCAATCACTGTGACATCACTACTGGAGGCGGGACCAGAGACCGCCCACACAGAACACTGACAGAGAGGAAGGGGAGGGGCATGGAATGTAAAAAGATGACGGACATGGCACGATATGTTCCTGACATGGCATATGTTCTTAAAATGGCGGTTAGATGGTACTGTAAGTGGCAGTTACTGTGTGTCTAGAAGCAGTAATTGAGCCCTGTAATGATCACCTTACCGTCGCCTCGCCAGAGATCTCAGGTGTGACTGCTGCAGCACAGTTCAGCTACAGAGAGAAGACCCATAGAGATAAGTATGGGACTGGGTTATGAAACATGGCACCCTATCCCTGCTGCAATTGCTGATGGATCCTCTTTTTTTCTCTCAAGGAACTGTACTTGTTTACAACTATGGACACATCATAGGAATTAAGGTGTATTTACATGTGGAAAGTTTACGGAATCTTTCAAAGATGTACTTCAGAACTGACCTTAAATTATTGTCAAGGGACAACCTTCTACCATCAACATTCTTCCACCTGCATTATGTAACTGATAATGTCCCAGTGGGTACCTTAGCTGTAGCATCCCTCTGGTCCAGCAGTCTGAGCTGCACTAGGACAGGCACGTCTTTGGGCTCAGGGACTTGCTCAGAGGTCTCCTGCAATAACCACACACATATACTGTAGATGACACAAAGTTTGTGAATGGCATTTCCTATATGTCTGGTTATGTTCAGTGTGAATGTGTACATGTGTGAATGTGTACATTGGCCTGGAACTTTGAGTGTGTGTGTGTGTGTGTGTGTGTGTGTGTGTCTTTACCTGTGTGTGTGACAGTGGCATGCTCCATCCATGGAGCTGGCGTTTTCCCAGATTTCCCCACACATGGGAGCGGATGTCTCTGTAGATCTCTCTCCTCCTGACACGCGGAGAGAGAGCAGCAGGGGGCTCGCTACTGAGGAGATGGGGAGAGGAAGAGAGAGCGAGACAGAGAGACGTCATGGTGAAGTCATGTGGCATAAGTACTGTAAGTAGTGAGAGGTAAAGTACTAATCAACTTAAAGGAGCTACACATTAAATCTGTCCCCCCTGTGGCCATGAGTCGGAATTGCATGGTGGCTGTACTGTAGATGCTGTGAGAAGTGGAGTTACGAGTCAGTAATGTACATATCGCCTTACTCTGTCTGAGTCTGACTGACAGCCCGTAGTCGTGGAGACCCCAATGGTGAGTGAATGAGGGACGGCGATGTCTGCACGGCAAAAGCTAAAGCAGCATGCGAGACTAAGGGGTCCTTAGTCAGGCCAAAGAGGCGGTTGAACCTTGAATGAACAGAGAGAGATGGTCAACAGTTAGTTTGACTGCAAATCTCCCACCTCACGAGAACACAAAACAGTAACTTATACAAAACCATGTGCTTGGGCTATAGACCATGTAAGCCAGCTTAGGGTAAATATTAACAGCTATTGAGCCAAATGTAGTGAAATCTGGGCCAAGACAAATATGCAAGCTTGTAAGGAGTCCAAGGTTAAACCTATTTAATGTGGATAACAATATACTGTACATTCAGTATTACAGAATAGGCCTACTTCAAGTTTTAAAATTAAAATGCTAACATTCCCTCTGATCCTCCAACCTCTCTCTCACCTCCTCCACACACTCGTCCTCTCCTCTGTGACCCTCTCCCCTTGGGTGGCCCTGAGAAGATAAGGGAGGAAAAGGATAACTGAACATGAAATTGATGTGAAATGTAAAGAATAGCAGGGGTACATGAGCACCACACTTAGTACTGCATCCATTCCAGAGGGCTGACACAACAGGGCTCTCAAAAAACCCACATTTAAAAGAAGCAAAAAAAACCTGTTACCATTGTTGTCAGTCACTCAACAGAACACAAACACTACTGATTCTAATGAGATAGGTACATAGGTAGTATCACCTGATGTTCTGACTGCGTCTCACTGCCTCCTGCAGCTCAAACAGACGCTCCTTGTACTGGTTCTTCTCCATGACAACACGGGCCATCTCTGACCGCGAGAACCGACGCAGGGATGTGGGCAGAGAGGACTGTGGGTAAAAAAGGTGTAGTTTGAGCCCCAGTATACAATGGAGTCAATCACATCCCAGAGAATCAATGTATGAGTTATGCGTCAGGATTTGACAGACTTCTTCAATAAGGATGAGAATATTATGGACTGAATCTATAGTATAAACACATGTGAAAGGTTGGTATGCAACTGCTGAGATGATCATGGTGGTAAAGTAATTGTATTCACAAGCGTGGTAAAGCCTAAATCTACCACTAGAACACAAAGAAACCAAAAACACACAAAATGGCCTCTTACATCAGATTCCTCTGACTGATTTGCCTCCAGTTTTTTCCGAAGTCTACAGGAGAGTGGGAAAAAATATGAAATCTGTTAACCACCCCATGAAATTACCCGACACACAAACAGCAGGGTAAGGTAGATGTAAACAAACAATGTCAACCATCAGGAGCATAACTCTTTCTATACCTCTTTGTTTCCTCTTCCATCTCCTTCATCCTCCCCTCCAATCGGGCAGCAGTTTCCTGAAGGGAAGCCACCTCCAGTTTAAGAGCTGACCTGTCATTGGTCAGCTCCTCCACGCGGGAAATCAGTGCCTTACGGGCTGCATCTACTAGCTCACTGAGAGAGAGAAAGAGAAAGAAAGAGAGAGAGAGAGAGAGAGATAGTGGGGGGGGGGGGTAATGGAGGAATGAATGAGAGTGTGTATACAATACCATGAGTAAATTACTGAGCAAGTGAGTAAATAAGGAAAATAAAAAACACATTGTATATTATTTTTCCCTCCAGACCTAGTGTGCACTTTCTAAGCCTTCAACAAGCAGTTAAAACCAGAGGGAACAGAAAATCCTAGTAACGTCATAATATATACCGGACTCACTGGGTGTGTTTCAGTTCCTCATACTGAGAAATAATCTCCTCAAACTGGTCGGTACTGCCTGCACAAACAAACACAAGCACACACACACATGTACATGCTGTTTAGAAGCCATACTGTATATCCAAATAGCTAAAAAAGGACATTGTCTTACTGCTTATACCATGGCTCCAGCCTTAGTCTCTGCATGCAACAGCATTACAGAAACAGACTATTGTAGTTCACCAAAATCGGTACTAGCTAAACATCTCAATGAGGACAGAACTATAAGTTGAGTGCAGAGTGCAGCTGATAGTATCATACCTCTGACACTGGCCCCCTGGTCCACACTCTCCACATATTCACGACTCAACTCAGACAGTTCTGAGAACACAGACTCAGTGTTTCGCATCTCCCATTCCAAGTGATCCACATCATCCTCATCCTCATCCTTCTCCTGCTTCTCCTGCTTCTCTACTCTCTCCTCCTCTTCTTCCTTCTTCTCTCCCTCCTCTCCCTCCTCTCCATCCTTCTCCTCTGCTTCCTTCATCTCCTCCTCCAGGCTGGTCTTTGTCTCGCCTCTCATTGGCTCTTTGGTGTCAGCTCTGACTGGTGTGCTGGGGGTTGGAAAGGGGTCAGCATTTTAGACTGCACAGTCTGTGTGTGTGTGTGTGTGTGTGTGTGTGTGTGTGTGTGTAAGGTGCCCAATTTAAAGTTAACTAGTTGTGACTGAGTTGCTTAACTGTAATTCATGTGTAATGGGCAAGATTTCATGTGAATGTAATTCAATTGCAGTCTCGCCTGAATTTAATTACTTGAAATCTTATACCACTAGCAATGCTATCGTCACTAGCATTTATCTATGTGAAAGTGAAGTACAGTAACAGCAGTACAGAAGTGAGAAACATCCTTACCTGGCCTCCAACATGCCATGAAACTGGGCAAGCTCAGGGGTGGAGCTTATGATCTCATTGATAAAGGATGGATCTCTGTCAGGTTCTATGTTTATGCCAATCCCTCTGTCATCCTTGGTTACTGAATCTTCCGAAGGGGACGAGTCAGGGGGTGTCTCAGGTCCTGGATTGGACTGTTGAAAGGGGAAGGAGACCGTTGTGAAATATTCAGTTAAAAGCTGCAATTCATGGGACACATAGAACACGCAGAGGTAAACAATCTAGTCAGCCTACCTGGTCACTAACACAGGATTCTGACTGGTCCTGGGTGGACGGAACATCAGAACTCTTGGAACACACATGATTCCTAAAGACAGGATCCATTGTGACATTATAAAGTAGTTCCAATTGATAAGAGAATCATGCTAATAGAATGCATAGCCATACCCATGTATGTAATGTGCAGTGTTATGAAAAGGAGAGGAGTGGTGGGTAACCTTGGTGGAGCAAAGAGTCCCTCTCTTTCCAAATCCTTTTTCTTCTCCAACAGCTCTCGATAACTGTGCACCAACTGAGAGAGAGGGCGTGGGGGATGAGAAATCATGCACTTCTTTTCAGCGGCACACTAACTTTGAATCCAAAACAGGTAGTCTAAATATGTGCCGTTATCTGACCTTGTTGTGAGTGTGCTTCAGTGTACCCAGGTCTCTGCTTACACCAGCCCTTTGCTCCTCCAAGGCCACCACTGTCACGGCAAAAAAAAGAACACAATACGTAGCATTAGCATCAGAATTAGCTTGTCTTGGTCTTGCCAAACATCTTCAGTTTCCAACACAGACTCACACTGGTCAGCCTGCTCTCTGGCTTTCTTTTCCAGCTCTCTCTCTCTCCGCTCTCTCTCTTTCTCTCGCCCCCTCATCGTCCTCCTCTCCTGCTCAATCTGGTCGTCCAGTTCTAAATACTTCTAAAAAGGAAGACCAAAAACAAAAGCTCAGCACTTGTCTACACGATACAGTTCAGTCTAATCTACAGTAATGTGATTCAGTTTATTTTTACCACTCAAGGTTGTGGCCAATTCCATTTAAATTCAGTCAATCAAGAGGATTAATTGACAACTGTAAATTGCCCATACATTTTCAATGAGGACTTGTCAATTCATTCATTGAATTTCTATCAACATCCTAAATTTACCACATTGAAATTAAATTGACCGCAACCCCTGATTTCCATACACAAGCGTAAAAACAATAAACACAGTCAAACCCCCGCCACCTCCTCTCACCTCCTGGCTCTCCCTCCGTAGTGCTCTCTCACTCTGGTATCTCTCCAGCAACTCCTCTCTCTCTTCTTTCTCTCTTTCCGCCTCCTCTTCCCTCTCTCTCAACTGGGCTCTGCAGCTGGCCAGACCCTCCAACACCCACACCAGGATGGGGACCAGAGACTCCACCACACTTGCCCCGTGGGTCTCTACCACGGTCTTTCGGAAAGAGAATTCATGTTGAGAAAATATTTTCTAAAAAAAACTTGAGTGGAAAGTCAGTGAATGTAGTAGTCTACAGATTGTCAGAAGACTGCATGTAAAGACAAGCAGCTAGAAAAGGGAATAAGTTTGGTAAGAGGTTACCTGCAGTTCTGAGTACAGTTTCCCCGCCTCCTCACTCACGATGTCCGGGTCCAGCTCCAGCTCCCCTGCCCCACATAAGATACTCTCTCCACACTCCATCCTTCTCTCTTTCTCTATCTGTACTTTGCAACTTGATGGGACTTAGTTACTTAGTTACTATGAACTGTCAGTCTACTAAAATACCTCTTCCTCTTATCTATAAATATCTATCAAGCTAGTACAACTAGTTTATCTAGCTTTCTCACATGTGTGTCTACTTCCATCTCAACCATCTTTTAACTGTACATGGTCTTTCCACCATTTATACACCATTTATACTTCTTCAATCAACGTCTTCTTCCTTTGACCAAAAATAAATCTAGTCCACAATAGATCTAGCTGATGTCTGGGGGTGTTTTGGTGTCCATTCTGAAAAAGGAAACACAGTATCATATCAAAATCATCATGAAAATATCTATTTCCATGAGAAGTAATGTAGACACTAGTTAACAAAACCAAAAAACCCATGTGTAACAAAATGTTTCTCCCCTTTGATAATGTGCTCTAGGAGTGACACAGAGCGTGAAGCTAGGACTATTTTATTCACACTGTGTATGCTCCTTTTTCTAATGGTTCTCACACATTAAAAGAAGGTTTTGCCTTTAGGCATGTCACTTGTTACATAGCAGAATGACTCGGTTAGTTCTCAACACACACGCACAGACACAAACACACAGGGTGTTTCCCACTCAGTCTTGCCCTACTGAAGGCACACCTCTCCTACATGGTTGTACTTGTGTGCCCTCGTCCTGTGGTACTCTACTCTAATCCTCAGAGATCCCATCACTGCCACCAACAGGCTAGGGCATATTCAGTGGAAAGCAGCATCAGAACCTGAATACAATATAGATTTGGTATTGATAGAAGTAAGGTAAAATTGTCTTTGCATGTCTACTACGGAATTTGCCTGCGCTGTACACTATAGACTGTATTTGTACCTGCAAAATGGTTAGCCAACATCCTATATGCCTGAAGCCCTGCAAAACAACCTATAGCCTGCTATTTGCCCTTTAACCTGTGGCCTAAAGCAGTCACCAACGTGTATTTATGTGTAGGAGAATCAATGTTTTTTTTATTACTATAATGACACCTCCAGTAAATTATCATATATTAACCTATTGGGGGTTATCTATCTCTTTCTACAATGTTACTCTAATACTCTAATCTAATACTCCAAGTGCTGAGGACTACATAGGCAAAATACAAAAGTGCTACAAAATTGTAGTCTATCATAAGCCTACTGCTGCCTGGTACTGTATGTACAGTACAGTAGGCTCTCTAGTGGGAACAAATTTAACGGAGCATAAGGCACACAAACGCACGCACGCACACGCGCACACAAAGACATACATCAACACTAGATTGAATGACAGCAACACACGACGCACGAAATGAATCGATCATGTAAGGCATTATCACAAACCCAAATCTCGATCTTAGCAATAACAAGATGACGCTTGAAATATAAATAATTGACATTGACTGACAGTAGACACCTTGAGATCTTTGCTTAGTCTATCCAGCCAAATTAGCTACTACTTCAAAGCGCTGGGTAAAGACGTTCGCTCTCTGTGTGTACTATTATATCAACTCACCTTTACGCTTCACTAGTTTCCAAGTTTTATATGACTTCCTCAAACGTAAGAAATTCCAGTCGTTTACTTTGGAGGAGATATGAATTAGACCTAAACGAGTTTAAAGAAGGGGGCGTTGTTTAGTTCTGACAAGGATGATCGAATTCTTGTTCTGACCTACCGAAGCGATACGGTTGTCGAATGTGACCAATAGACTAGAACAAAAGGCGGGACATGCAGTTCCTTTTTCCGAACAAGAAAAAAAAGTTTCCTGAAACTTGAATAATGGCACGTGATCAGGGAAGGCTAAAAGCTGTCAGGTGACCTGACCCACGCAAATCTAATACCTGTCTGAATACTTCACATACCACTTGACCTGTCAGAAATGTGTTCCCTACTACGCAGTATTACTTTCGGTTAATTAATTACAGAGTATTCTGCCAAAGAGCACCGCAAAAGGCCAGCAAAATGTTTACAAACGTGGCCAGGTATCCAATTTCATGTAGATCTCTAAGAGTTTTTCTTGACCCGGAATTCTGCTGACTGTAGGCACAGTTACAGTACACTGTCCGCTGAAACTGCACAAACATTTCCTTTGTGTGAAAACTGTTCAATAAGTGGCTCTGAGATAGTGAAAGGAATGTGTCAGTAGTCTGTTTTTGTATTGAACCGTAGGTTCAAAAATACAAGGTAGGTATTTTAGTTCTCACATTACATCTTGAATGATTAATGACAACTTATGAGTGTTTTGACACCTAGGGCACGTAGCATACAGTTGATACTTTCTCCAGCAGGTGGAGGCACACACATACACCTCTCCCTCCCTCTCTCTCTCTCTCTCTCTCTCTCTCTCTCTCTCTCTCTCTCTCTCTCTCTCTCTCTCTCTCACACACACACACACACTACTGTCAGTAGACATCAACATTGGCCATGTTTTACCAACAGTAGTAATAAGGCTTCCTAAGAAGTGGAGAGTGACACTTCAACTGCTCATGTCAACTGCTTGCATTACCTAAATGAGGGGATGTTTTCTCTTCCACAGGAAACCACCCATCGCCTTTTCCTGTTAAATTCTTCCATGATTGAAGAGGTAGATTGTGAGAGATGAAGGAAGAGAGAGAAAAAAGCAATTGGGGGAACTTAAAGGAACATTTACATGGAGGAAGGGACTCAGATCCAGAAAAAGTCAATAAACTTTATTTATCTGCAAATTATTCCACAAAAAAAATACACTCAGTGCTAAACAAATTCCTATTATGCATTCCAACATACGTCTAAGTGTGACGGAGTGCATCATGGACCACTGCGTTATGATCATGACAGCTGAACAACATTTTCTTATCCTCATGTTATTTCATTCACTCTCTCTCTCTCTCTCTTACACAGTCACTTTCTTTACAACATTCTTCCCTCTCTCCCCCACGAGCACCACCTTCCCATCCTCCCTCTGTTCCCTAGTTATCTCTCTCCTCCTCTTCGTCAGCAGCCGGTACAACACCACCCCGCCCACCAACCCGAAACTGATGGCCAGAATCACCAATCCTAGCCCGAGCAGGTTTGAAGTCCCGCCCCCTGCCTGGTTAGATTGGTTCCATAGTCCCAAGGCCACAACACTAATGCCAATCACAGTGCCCCAAATGCTGAAGGCCAGCGTGAAGCAGCCCCAGGACATCTCCGTACCACCAGTTACCACAGTGATGCCTGCCACAGACACAACACCATTTGGTAGGGTCACCTTCTCAGTCCTGGGGTCATAGGTCACAGCAGAGGCGGCAGAGGAAGCAGCAGAGAGAGCGGAGGGATCAAGGGTTTCCATATTTGTAGTCATTTTTCTTTTGCTTTTCTTTCTTCCTACTCAGTGGTGTCTGTCTATATTCCTGTAACTCCTTCTTGAGGTGTCTCTCTTCCTTTGCTCAATTTGTTTGGTTGTCAGTCCTGTGCCCAGTCCTGTGTCACACACTCAAATGGGGATATTTTCACATAAGTGTGCAGTATATACTGTATTAAAAAAATAATTATATAATTTCATTGAATTATATGATCATGATGCAACAGAATGAACTACATCTGCTCCTACCAACTGACTAAGATCAAATTGGGTAAGAAATTAGCATATTACATAGACAAGAATCAGCTTTATTTGGTATACAAAATCTATATTATTATTTGCGGATTAGAGATCTTGAGATCTATGATATTTTAAAATCGTGATTTAAGTTAAAAATCATTACTATGACACTTGTGGAAGAGGCTGGCACAACAAAATTCATTCAACAAATACCAAAAAATGTTTAGGAAAAAGACATCTATATAGTTTTAGGCAGATACAAAAAAAGACTCACCTCATTGGTTTCTTTTCAATGTTTCAATGTTGGTGCCAGACCACGGGGGTTGATGAGTAAATGGATAGTAGATGATGTCATTTAAATTCAAGATAAAAGTCCACTTGAATGGGTATATGCGTCTTCAGTGAATGCCAAATTATGTTGACCCTGCCTTTGGTGCGACTCTCTACAAATGGAAGTGTAGGACCCGATTGCCTACCACCTTTATCAAGTGCGTCACGACTTGGGGCCTACAAAGATGGCGGATGTAGTTGTTATGATTGTTGTTATCATTTGTTTGTTTTTGTCGTTCTTTCTATTCAGTAGGAATGTCACGTCTGTCATTAAGCATCATTATGACCCATTAACTGGTATTTATCTAGACCCCCTCCCTTCCTCCTCGCCTCCCTCCCTCCCTCTCCCAAAACCCTAACCCACCAAGTCATTGTTTGGGTAGAGAGAAGGGTTTTTTGTTGTCACAATGTTTCTCTCTCCTACTTTCCCACTTCTGTTCCTCTCTTTAGACTTATTTTCTGTACTACTACAAAGCAATCCAATTTACTATGATAAATGATCAACGTTGCGATCAACGATTTTTTTTAGTATGAAATCCTGTGCATAAGTTCTAAAATTGTTTCTCATCATCTCTGCGATCATATAACTATCTCCCACTAATGTCTGTTTTGATCCTGAGGCACTTTTACTATAGATTTAGTATTGTTTTTAAGCCTATGACGATAATTGTAAACTACTTCATTTCACAAGTTTCCCCAGGGTTTGGAAAAATGCCTTCAACAACCTTAAAAGTCAACCTGATTTTGGTCTTTGTAAATGTTTGGGAAGCAATTTAAAGGTGTAGGGACAAAACCCTTTGAGGTGTACATAATTGGCATTATTGTTAGACTAAATTAACTGTGAATTATAAAATAGAACACTGAAATAAGCATAAAAATGTCACATAAAAAAACTCCCTCCCCAAATAGTTAATTGGCAATGCAGTACTGACCAGCATTGAATAGGGATGGCACAGAGAGACAGAGAGCTCCTGGCTGTGTTATGGCTCTGATTGGGTCAGACTTAATAGTGTCACAGCCTATGATGATCCCTCCTGCAGGTTGACGCAATTAACTGCTTGCGTAACGGGGTGTTTCCTACCCTGATTTACGTACTTAATACGACTGTTTACCCTGACTTAGCCAAAGGTGTGTCACTTGTTGATGTTTATGTTTTCTTGTCGGTACATAATCTGAATAAAATCTCTAAACGCTCTATGATGTTGTGATTTGCAAACACTATTCATAAGTAAATTCAAATTAAATGAGAAAGAGATTCTCTGACAGTAGGTTTAACACACCACATATATAGAAGTAGTGTGGAGCAGTATATGGAATGCCATTCTGACATTGTGTCAATGAACCATTTTATAAATGTTTAATTAACACAACGGTAAATGCAGGATACAGAATACTATACCTACACTGGAGTTAGTACCCCCCTCTCCCACCAACCTACTTCACCCACCCACACATTCGGAGTGCAAATAAATAAGATTGTATTTTGAATTAATAAATGAATGAATTCCGATTTTATGACATTGTATGAACCAACTTAGGACAGTCAGCCGACAATGGTTACTTGTGTTGTATTGATGTCCAGGCCAGGGCCAGACATCCAGAGCAGAGCACAGTGACTCGTTAAGTTGGCCCAGACCTAGGATCAGCTCACCCTACCTAGATCCCTACCCTTAACCATTAGGAAGAAACATGCTAAACTGACTCTAGATCAGCAGCTAGGGGCAGCTTCACACTAGTCCGGCTTAGAGGGTATAGGTCAGTGGTAAGGGATTGTTTTTGTGAGGAGGGGTAAGTCTATCCAGGCGGGGCCGGTGCAGGGTGCCGGTGATGGTAATGGTAATTGGCTCAGGATAGGATAGGGAGGGGCAGGGCAGGGCAGGGCAAGGATAATCCAATAGATGGACTCACTTGGTATATTTATAGAGAAGTGTTCTAAATCCTGCTTTGAGGAGAGTGGGCACAAATCACTAGCTAAGGGTAATTGGTGGAGAAAGATGATGAGTAGGAGGGGTAAGAGAGGACGTTGTTGTTTCTGTGAACTAAACTGTACAGACCTTATCAACCCACTTATTTACCCCAAAATAACAAAAGACCCTTTTACAGATATTATAGAACGGGTTGATCCGATCAAAGCATTGTGATTGGCCAAGATGCATTCCAGACATTCCGATCAGCAAGTCTACCTCATCACTTTTACTTGCAAAATGAATACATACGACATAACCACTCTTCAGGATATTGTCGCTTTTTTAAAAACCTTTTTTTCAATAATGAAAACATTGCTGTGCATGGTTGTTTTTGTCATCCTTATGCTGCTACACCCCTCAAAAACCGAACTGGCTAGCTAGCTTTAATAAGTCAGCCAGGTAGAGATTTATGGGTTGCCATGCCAATCATATTAGATTATGTGTTCCAGAACTATTAACCAACCTGCGTCCCTAACTATGGTAATAGTTTTTGAACTACATTTATAGGCGGAGGGCATAAACCAATACAATATATAATGAAAAAACTCACTAGCACCATTGCTTGTTGTCAGAATTGTTGCTGTCGGTAAACCTGATGTATAAAAACAATAACACACTCAAGTAGTAGCCTGGCTAAAATATGCACTGTGAAAAAAGTTACCATGGTTACAATGGGATAGGGAACTTTTCAGCCTCAAACCAGTCATGACTATTCAACAAAACAGTAAATCCATAAATTATTTTTAAGATTCTTTCTAGCGAATCTCTTAGTTAACTGTTTGTATAACTAGCAAAGGACTGTAGAAGTTGAGTGTGTAATATTAGTTGGGCAATGAGGACGAAAACTAGCATAGATTGGTCAGCATGCCAGCTGGTTTAGCCAGTCACATTTAATACAAAACAAAACAGGTGCTCATTATACGTCTGTGTATAGAAAACATATGTATATAAGTACCTCTAAAAGTAGCCAGTTACTATAAAAGCCAGCGGTTTTAACTGAGGTTTCGATAGTTTGTAAAGTAGGTTGTAATGTTACTGAAAGTATTGGCCGGCGGATTGATTTTCTGATGTGAAGGCACTATATTTCCGCAAGTGCGGAAAATCTTTCAAAATCAAGAATCTTTCCACAATTTCAAAGACAGGTAGTTCAGGCAAAGCGGTGTCGCGCTAGAATGACGACACCTGACGTAAGACAATGCCCCCAACCCCAATTCAGTTAGTACAATCTCCTTAAAACAACAGAAAAGCCTGCACATGGAATCTGCTGCTCCCAAGTGCTTTATTCCACCAAACAATATTTCGGCAAACAGGTAGCCTTTGTCAGGTCAGAGACATAACCCTCCTTTCTTCCAGGCTAAACCAAAACATAGGAAAGGGAGGGAATGGGTAAAGTCAAGTCAAGTCAGGCCAAACAAAATCAAGAGGACGGTGAAAAGAGGGTGGTAGGTCCTACCAACAATACCACTGTCAAAGCACATGCTGGAAGGAGAGGGACAAAGAGTCTTGAAAGATGACAGAGAGAGAAGGATACAGGGGCAGAGCAGGGAAGGAGGGATGGAGAGAGGGGGAAGAATTAGGAGGGAGACGGGAAGACGAGAAGGGTAAAGGAGCAGATAGGGGAAGGGGACAGGGACAAATCCAAGCTTCCTAAGAAAGCCTGTGCAGATGGCAGGTTTAGAATTAGGAGACAGTGGTAAGCTAAACCCATTTTAATACCATTAACTAGTGGTACAGATGATAGACCCATACAAAACCCTAATCAATTACGACTCACTGTAACTAGATTATTGAACTAGAGAATGGTTAACTGGTGTGAGTTCAACAACCTGGGCCCAGTTTCCTGAAAGCGTTGTAGCTAACATGGTACTTTACGCTCAGGCCCAATGAGTCCCAGCTGGGACCGGCTTGCACCTACACCTGCAAATGTTCCCTGGTGCACCAGAGGTGTATAAGAGTTCCTGTAATAAAAACAAAAAAACTCATCCTCAAGCCCAATGGGCACACGAGCGACCTTCTCCCTCTCTCATGCGCACGGCCCTGGTTGCGGGGCTTCCACTGCAGGCCCCATCTGCTGCTCTTGGGCTCCCTGTCACTCCATTCTGAGCAGTGGCGCACATGCTCAGCCTTCCCATGCGTCCACCGCATGGTGTCACAGGGCTACAGACTGCAGCTTGCGGATCCGCCCCCGCCTTCGCTGGGGTGGTAGAATCAGTTGCACACTGCATATCCTGTAGGAGGAAATATCCTCTCTGTTGGCCAAGGGCCCAATCCGAGTGGTTCCCGAAGCAGAATCCCAACTGGGGTTCTACAGCCGGTACTTTGTGGTTCCAAAGAAGGGGGGGGGGCTACGGTGCCCCAACAGGTACGTGCAGACCAATCGGTTTCACATGCTTATGCACAAGGGCCTATTGGAAGCCATTCATGCAGCGGAGCACACAGTAATATTGCTGTCACATCTGCTCAATCTAGACTTCTAGGTGAATCATGCCAAAAGCTTGCTCATTCCCAGCCAAACTGCGACCTTCTTAGGTCTTACCATGGACTCTGTCTCGTTCAGAGCTTCCCTCATCCCAGTCAGACACACGGCACTGAACCGGTGTCTGCAGGTGTTCCGCCCAGCTACGTGGGTTTCATACCATACGTGCCTGAGGCTCTTGGGTTTAATGGCTTATCGGTTGTGGTCGTTCAGCTTGGCCTCCTCATCCTGCAAGACTTCCAACAGTGGGTTCCTTCACTCCACCTGGATCCATCTCGCCATCAGCACACTGTCAGGCAGCACTAGTGTGATGGACCATTGAGCAGTACATACACCAGCACAGCTCCACCCCTGACTGCCTTTGGTTGGGTTTCAGCCCCCTCCCTTTCCCACCTGCATTCCTTACTCAGCAAAATGTGGTTGCAGAACCACCGCCCCCACCCCAACCCTATGACCCTGTATGTGATGATGTGAAGCCGCCTCCCCTTCCCCCTGCTCCTGCCCTATTGGATCCTGTCAATGGCCAACCAGCCTCTGACCATGGGGCCCCGCTCTCTACCAGTCCTATAAGACTGAAACGCTTGCCTGGGCTCTTCAAGGATTATCTCTTAAAGTGACTTTGTGTTGTTCTTATGTTGTTCTTACTGCTATGCTTTCTTTTTGTTTATTACACTGTGGTGGTACTGTTTGGGCCCTCTTAGCAATGTTGTCCATTGGTTGTGTTGTTCCTTTCCTGTGTTTAGAAATTAGGACATTTCTTGGCTGGTGGGGGAGTAATGTAAGGATGGAAAATGGGATAGTAATGTTCATAGACATGCCACATGGTGGGTTTGCTATGGGAAGGCAAGGGAAACGTGCTTAATGAAAATGCAATATATGCAATATATGATATTTAACCCAATGCATTACTAAAACAAGTTTAAAAAGTTGAGCCATTATTGCGCTTCATTTTAATTGGGAACTGTTAACAGAATCATTAAGAGAACCCAAATTGGTACCGACATCGATCAAATCCTAACGATACCCAACCCAACTCTAACAACGCCCAACCCTACCCAACCCTAACAACGCCCTAACAACGTCAACCCTAACGATACCCAACCCTAACAATGCCTCTCAGCACATTAATACAGCACTCATCTCATAGTTGCGTACCGACCACTATCTCTACCTCACTATCAATAGAAATATAAAGATTATGAATAATCAGGTAGATAGTGACATAATGTTATGGTGGCCATCCAGTCCAGGAAACACAGAGCAGAGGAGAGACTGATGAGGAATAGAGAAGATGGAGACTAGTGGGTTAATTTGGGCCAAAAGCTCAGCCACCTTAAATCCTGCATTAACTGACTTAACCAGCCGTCAAAGGTGCCACTCTAATTCCCCCCCCCCTCCTTCTCAACTTATCCCATCTATCTCTCTCTCTCTTCTCTCTTTCTTCCTGTCATCCATCTGAATGTCAACTCTCCATCCCTAACCCAACACTTTATCCTCTCTCTACTGCTCACACAGGTAGGTCTTGCTTTTTTGTTCTTTGTCTCTTTGTGCTTTCCTCCCAGCAGTACGGTACCAGTTAGTGGTGCCACAATGTGGGACAGTTCAGTTACAATGTCATAGTGTAGGTCCACATGTGCTGTATCTGTCTGACAAAATCAATTTATATCGATTTCAGGGTACTTGTACCGGAAACTCGGCTGGACAACCTGGTCAGTGTAAGCAAAGGGATTTGAGAGAAAACACACAAAAGAGGTATAACAAGAGATACAGAAGAGCCACAGTACCAGAGGATTACTAGACATTGGTCAGTGACTCAACAAAGGGACAAAGAGGGGCAGAAACCACCTGCAGGCTACTTCCCAGAGCCCATTTCAGAACTCAGAAGTCCAGCGGAGAGTTCACCACCTCACCATGGGGAACACCAAGAGCAGCGCCATGTCCAAGGAGATCCTGGAGGACCTGAAGCTCCACACCAAGTTCACAGAGACAGAGCTGTGTCAGTGGTACGAGAACTTCCAGAAGCAGTGCCCCACTGGACGTATCTCGCCCGATGAGTTTGAGAAAATCTACGACCGCTTCTTCCCAGAGAGCGAAGCCAAGTGCTATGCCCAGCATGTGTTCCGCTCATTCGACACTAACGAGGACGGAACGTTGGACTTCAAGGAGTACATCATCGCACTGCACCTGACCTCTACTGGGAAGACGACGAGGAAGCTGGAATGGGCCTTCTCCCTGTTTGACGTGGACAAGAACGGATACATCACCAAGTCAGAAGTGGCAGAGATCTGCCAGGTGAGGAGGTATTATGATAGGTTAGATGATGATAGTAATGATGAAGATGATGATGAAGATGACAATTATGATTTTGGTAATGAAGTTTGCAGTAGGCAAAATGTATGTTTTCAGATTCTTAGATTTCAGATCTAAATAAATCTCTGTAGCTAGTGCAGACAGCTAACATTGGCAAGCCTCTAGAAGTTAGACAGATTTTGTTTGGGGGATTTCCTGCACATCCATGTCCCTCCTCATCCGTCTATAAAACACGGAAGACAATAAGGTCCCAGACGGTATGCCAGGAGCATATGCAATTTGTGGATAGCAACACGTCTGGCCCTACGAGACTACTCTTGAATCATTTCCTCATGAAAACCAATGATGTTTCACTTGAAAACATGCCTTTCTCAAATGTTGGTTTGTCTATCTATCAAAAGTAGGTCTGTGTGTATATTTATAAATTATCACCACTGTGTTCTTGGAAAACAGCCCTATCTCTCATATGGTATGTAGGTCCCAGTCCTAATCATCAATTAGCCAGTGTAGAGGTCTTGCCCATTTGAGCCACCCAATCCTGATAATCTATGGGCTTAATGGTTTAGCATCCAGATGTAGGCTACTGTACTTACTGTGGTCCCCATGTTGCTGTGATTATGGAAGGTCTAGTAATCACCAAATAGCTAACACATAACACCAAGGCAAGTTTTTGCCTCAGGTCCACTGTACCAATAACTTACTCTCAAATGCAGTTTAATGGTCAAAGATAAACTATTTGGGTTATATGAGTTTATAAAAACAGATTATTTGTCTCAGACTGTCAGACTATTTCTAAAATCACTGATCTCAATGTATTTCAGGTAATTAGTTTCATTATACCAAGCAGACAGATTAATAAGTGTCTAATTGAGGCGCAGTTGGAGGTAATTTCAGCATGCACGGTTTGGTCCCCCATGACACACTTTAAGAAACACTGACTTTGACAAATACTAGGAGAGGTTAGGCTTTGTAGCAACGTCAAATTCAAGGTCGATATTGTGACGGCATCTCTCCCACTGTTGATAGATACGCCCTCTGGTTTAGCGATAGGGACATACATGTGCGATAGATGGGACAAATGACTGGTTGTCTTGCCAGAAGCAAGCATCCTAATTAGCGAACTCTAAGCTATCTGAATACTAAACTATATAGAATACTACTTGCCTCTGTTTGTCCGTTTGTCTGTAAATCTGTCTCTGGGTGTCAGGGGGCATGTGTGCATGTGGGCACTAACTTTCCCATAATGCTATCTACTGTACTGGCACAGAGATGTGTTTATTTCGGTCAGATTATCATTGCTAGACATCAATGGGTCGTAGTGTAGATAATCCTCTAAGAAAGTCAAACCGCATGTTTCTATCACAATCGGTTAAAAAGAGTGTTTACCCCTGCAGGACGGCCAAAATTAGGCTACTCAATTCAATGGAGGCCCATTGAAAAAAGTGGTCAAAAATCTGGAAAATAGCAACTAATAAACGTTAGGCTACTGTAACTCGCATTAGGATACCGGACAGACTCACTTTCTCGTTGAACTCATCTTTCTTCTCGAATCCGCAGGACATAAACAATACAGAAGGAAGACAGATATCGATTTTGAGACATGACATGTAGTGTTTTCATATTATAGTATACTTTAGTACGCTTTTCATATCAACGCGAAATGTTTGTTCTTTCTCGAAGATTTATCATAAAAACAAGCGTATTTCTGTGAAATGTAAACGGAGCACTGAGCGTACCGCGAGCATTTTATTACCACATTTAAGACGACCACCACAAGATGTTAATTCTCCAAAGTCGCTGCGAGACGCTGTCGCTGTCAACAGTGCTCGGTGCTTATTATTGGATGTATGAGGTTACGAAATCCAACTTTTTGGATGAAATGTTAATGATATGTTAGAGAAATACCCCACTCAATGATTCACAACTTTAAGGATCATATTGTTTTGGTAAAATATTTTTTTATAACATTAGGAAGTAAAATGTCATCACCAAGTGCGTTTTCTCTCACTCTGGGCAGAGTGGGTGAACACCCTACTGAATAGTCTAAACTAGACAAGGCTGAAAATGGGGAGGAGGAGCGAGAGGGAGCCACATCTTGGTGTTTGGCCTGTGGCCTGGGTTTTGGCAGTAATCCACGTTAATCTAGGTGTTAAGTGTGGGAGATGAGTGGTTCCTGTCTCTATGTGGGACACACACTGACCCTGAAGTGCACAATCACTCACAATCTGTTGGACTCAGATTGGCTACAGATAAACTATTGAGTTCATATGGAGAAATTACACTGCAGGCCCATAATCTAATTTGGGAAGATTTGTTGGATTTGGTTGTGTACCATTATCGAAAAAAAACACAGGATTGTGATGTATGTATTCTGTTGTCAATGCATACAGTGCAAATGATTATGTTGTGTGAGTGCTGTCGCAATAGATCTGAATGGTATTCAATAGTATCACAATTACATTGTGACGTTGATCATATATTACATATACATATTTCTTTATTATGTGGAAGATTCATGTAGTTCCACCTGAACTGATGCATTGAAAACAATGCACTATTATCCAACAGTAGAATAGTATACATACTAGAACAGAATCATGGAAATAAGCACACAAGGGCTAAAACCTATAGGCTAATCTGTCATACTCCTCCTTACCTCTCTCTAGTGGTGAAATGTGTTCACTTCAGCTCAGTATCCCGATATAATGGAGTACTGGGAATGGCAAACCACCAACCAAACAGAGGCAGGCGAAGCACCATCCAAACAGAGAGGCAGGCTACCTACAGTATAATGTATTATAATTCATATACCTGAATATGTAAAATATTGTTGTTCTCTCTCTCTCTCTCTCTCTCTCTCAGGCCATCTTTAAACTGATCCCTAAAGACGAACAGGCCAGGCTAAATGAGGACGAGAATACACCCGAGAAGAGAGCCGACAAACTCTGGGCTTTCTTTGAGAAAGGAGAAAACGGTAAGAGAGGAACACACACACACACACACACACACACACACACACACACACACACACACACATATCTCAGTTCAGAGCAGGTTGTCTTGGGGTTTCTGTCTTGCTTCTAATGGAACAAACAGAACAGCTACCTGGAAATGAATTCCCTACCAAAGCATTGCTTTCCTTATGCTACTAAATGCACAGACATAAGCAATCTCAAAACACACAAATTACATCCATAACCTGTTCTACTTTACATTATTAGCACCTACTCTAACACACCTCTCTCTCTCTCTCTCTCTTTCAGAACGATTGGCCGAGGGAGAGTTCATCAAAGGGGTGATCGAGAACGAGAACGCCATGCGTCTCATCCATTACGAGCCCATCCAGGAGTAGATTCATCCCTCCTTCTTCTTCTTCTTCTTCTTCTTCCCATGTCTTTCTTTCTCATTCTTGACTTATTTCTCTCTCACACACTCCTTTCCCTTATACCCTATCATTGTGATTGTATTATGATGTTCTGTCCCTCCCTCCTGTGTAAATACTCTTGTATGGCATGTGTCTTTGTCCTGACAGCACCTATAATCACACAAAAGAAATCTTAATTAGGACACACATATATTTTATTCATGTATATTGATACATCACTACCATCCCAGCTGGATATTGTCCTGATAGAGTTGAATTGGAATTGAATTTCTGGTATTTGGTGAAAGAAATTGTAATGTATTTTTTTTTTGTCTTGAATGCACGTATCAGATAAATGTTCATTCTAATAAAGTTATTTGAAGAGTCTCTAAATGCAATAATGTCATGTGTTTATGTGTTCAAGTGTGATAGATGATGACTGAAACTGAGATACAGCTGCTGGAAAAAGAGTTGAAACTGAAAATGTGTAGAATATCCAACCTTTCTCTCACATGGCTCTGGTGGTGGCTTTTTGATTTTTATCCTCGAATTGTGTTATAGTTTTCAAGGAAAGAGCTATACAATGTATATTGCGGATTAAAGGTTTTCTCATAAATTCTGTGTGAAAAAATCCTTCTGTTCATCTTCTCTTGTAATGTGTATGTGTGTGTGTGTGTGTGTGTGTGTGTGTGTGCGTGTGCGTGTGCGTGTGCGTGTGTGTATCTGTAATGTCCGCAAATTCTTCTTTGACCTAAAAAACGCTCAGCGCTCAGGAATGCACTGTAGGGTTCCAAAAATCCCATAAATCCTATTGACAAAATGGTTGCTACATGCATTTACATCTGTCATTCACACACAAAGGACATTGGTCTTATGTTTTTTGATCATATTTACACATGGTCACATAATCCAGGATTATTTTGTGTGTCCGCATGATCACACATACTGTAGATGAAAATATTAGGCATATGCAGTTTAGTTCTGACCAATACGGTCTTATGTGTCGATACAGTATATATGCAAGTTTGATATGTGTATTTCTGAATGAACATTGTTCAATACGCATATGTACTCCTTGTTTTGTGTGTTAGGGTTGGTGCTTTTGTATTTGTGTGAGTCTGTGCATGTACTGTACATGCATGTGCGTGTCTAAGTATGTGTGCATGTCTGCACTGTATTTCTTTTCAACCCCCCATTACCTCATCCCACCCTTCTGTACTTCCATCCCTCCTTAGTCATTCTCTCCCTCTTTCCATCCAACTCGGGATTACTGTCATAATCTTCTGTTCAACTTCGGAAAGCAGATTTTTCAAAATCTCTGTAATCTTTACATCTCTCTATGTCTGTGTCTCTTTATTCCTCTATGTGTCTTTCTGTTCATCTGTAGGGAGACTGTGTCTTGTGTCCTCTAAGTGTGTATACTGTGTGAGTCATTTCTTGATTCAGAGTCTAACACAAACAAGTGCCTAGCCCCTACCCAATCATAAGATACAAACATAAGATACAAACTACTAAAGAAACCATACAGTCTTTGTAGAAAGAGAGGGAGAGGGAGCGATTTATGACCTCCATTTATGACCTCAGAACCATGGGAGGGGTGGGAGTGTCAACGACAGTGGAGGTACTACAGACAGATAGATAGAGAGATTGAGATTGGGTCTATGTTTTAAAGTAAAAAAGCATCAGTACGACTGCAAACATAGATATGATTTATTGGATATTCTAATATAGGCGACAGCTTTGTTTCTGCCAGAGAGCAACACGAGAGCGGGACCCATTCAATCAAAAGTGAAATGATAGGAAGAGGTGATTGTCATGAGGCATTAGGGAACGGTAGAAGTTCAATTGAAGATATAATGATTTCCAACACACAAACACTTTAACCAAAATATACTGTATATACAGACATAGGCTACACATCTCTCACCATAGGCACTATAACTGACAGACTGAGACACAAGCATCTATAAGTTGAGCCATGTATGACAGCGTTACCTCTACTACATGTTGATATGTTTTTGAGTGGATAGGCCTTCAAGCCTGCACAGTTCATCGTCCATGTCCATCAAAGATCGATACAAAATAACACCATTCAATGCTGTCTTTCTCTCATACATTTTTCTTGTGATGTCCCTAAACACCTTCTCTCTGTTTCACTCTTTTAGAGCTTAGGGTCCCTTTATTCACATAAAGCGACTACATTACCCATAGTTCTTCTTTGCTCCCATTAGCCCCATCCATCCTCTAACAGGGTGAATAAGCTCTGTCCATGGCACCCTCCATCTCGTCCATCTCTCTCTCACAGTCCTCACATCCATCTGACCCACACCCCCCCATTAGAACCATCGTTGGTATGTCCCCATTACCCATGTTCCCCACTCCCACCACGCTCCCATCTGGGGCCCATGCCACATCAATCATGCCGTCCGGGCACTGCAAAAGGTCGCTGACGGAGTAGAGTCCTCCCCCGGGGACCACCTCATCGTAGGAAGGGGCCAGGGTGGCAGCTCTGGCTTCATCTAATCGGAGCCTCTGTCTGTGACGGAGCTCGATGATGGTCTTGGTGTAAGAGTTGAGGGTGAAGACTGCCGCTCCCATACAGCAACTAAAGGAGATCCACGCCAGACTGGGGAGAGGAGAGAGAGAGGGATCACTAGGAGAGTAACGCTATGTTACAGTGTTAGTATGCACAATCATTAGTGATTCCCATGACCACACATACAGTACAGGACATTGTGCCGTATCTGCACACTTGCATCACTTTAAACATACACATCTCACGGTATGAAAGCTGGTTCTTTGTATTTAGACTGGTCCTATTTCATAACCGACAGTATCTACTCTTTTGCAGATTGCTAGTTGGAACTGGTATTACAGGAAATCTGGGTGTAACATGAGTGTAAGACGTACGCAAACGACCAGCCGTAGTCCCAAGTCTGGGGCCTCCAGTCTTTAGGACCTACGATGACCGTCATCTGGAACACTGTGGTGAACATCATATGGGCCACCATCCCCATCAGCCCTGAGTGTGTGACAGAGGGGAGAAGAACAAGAGAGAGACAAAAGTGGTGATGTGTTCTTCTGGCTAGAGAACGGTTCAGAGAGATACTCTGGTAGAGTTGGAGGTGAAGAAATTGATAAGAACCAGGAAGATGTAAAGGAGGGGAGGCTTGGTGAGAACATAGGGAAGAGGTCCAAAGAGATGAAGATGGGGGGGATGGATGGAGAGAGAGAGATAAAGATGGAAGTGTAGAGGTCTTACCTGAGAGGACAGTGCAGATGGCAGCAAAGGCGTTGATTTTGAGCGCATGCATTTCCTTGTGGGCACACAACACCTCCAGCCACATCAACAGGAAGCCCATCCCCAGGAGGCCGATGTAGGTGAACTCAGATATTACTGACAGCCATAACACTCCTGCAACACACACACACACACACACACACACACAGCATACATAGATCAATGTATGTAACTTACAAGAGAGAGAGAAAGGGAGGAAGAGAGAGAAATACACATACACACATATACTGTACATAGAAGACACACTGAAAAGTACGCTCACCTTGTGTTTCCCCAGGAGTTAGATCAATAAAGCTGCGGCATTTCTCACCTGGAGAGAAAGGTTGAAGTAATGTTACAGTAGTCTGTGTGTGTGTGTGTGTGTGTGTGTGTGTGTGTGTGTGTGTGTGTGTGTGTGTGTGTGTGTGTGTGTGCGTACATGCATGTGTGTCTGTGTTAGTGTGTGAAATCTCTCTCACCATCGACATGTTTCTCACAGCTCTCCCAGAATCCAGTGTGAAAGTATCTGAAGGTGTACTTGTCCTCGCCCGTCTCCCAGATGTAGTGCACGGCATTGGCCAGCTGCCTCTGGCGTATCTTGGCAAGCTCGTCTTTCCTCTGGGGAGACAGCGTGCGGTTGTACGGGTTCTGAGTGGGGCTCTCTGTGGGAGGAGAAGATGAAGAGGAGGATGAGGAAAGGAGCAGTGCTTGGTAACACTGTCAAGACAATTGTTATGCATTATGACATGGTGACACTGGGATGTCTTTGTGTCATTTTTATAATTTTCGATCATTTTCTTAGCTGTCGCTCATCTACTGTATATGAGGCTGTGAGGCTGTTGAAAAAAGTAATGGAAGATAACTACCCTCAATGACACCCAGGAGTCAATGTATAATTTGAACTCTCATAGGAATCATTCAAAGTAATGACTGATAGTAGACTATGATCCCCTCCCATGCAGAGTTAAGGGGCTTATTCGCTTGGCTGAAGTTCAGAATGTCACAGATAGAAATGAGTATAGAAGCATATCTGACAAGATTCACTATTCTACAAAATAGAGAATAGTGTCACATCTTTCTATATGACTGTTCTGTGACATTGCTGATTAGGCCCAAGGTGTCTATGTAATAGATGTATTATTCGGTCTGTCCTTTATTTTTCTGGGAAGTGGTCGAAATCTCATTGAGTGGCATTGTCTCACTTCACATAAGAAGACTTAACAAGTAATCTATTTAGCCAACCACACACCTACACTAAATTGATTTTCTACTTAACATACTGTATATTCCATTGTCTACAACACAATGCACTCATTGTCCCAGAGAGGATCAGCAAAGCTCACACGGTGTATGAGTATGTGTGTGTGTGACAGTGTATGAGTCAGGTGGGACTCCTGCTGTGGAATTCCAGAGTACATGGAGTACATACGCAGCTGTCTAACTGGATTACAGTATGGAGTTATAGAGCTGTTAATCTCAATCTCGCTGGATTAGGCACATCTGCTGAGGAAATAAAGACCAGGAAGCAGATAGTCCTAACCTCTCCATCTGAGACTGTTAACCTCTGTATGCATCCTTACACAGTCTGTTGAATGATGAGCAGTCAGGCAATGATATAAAGTTGAGGTAAGTTTAATGACATAACATCAGGTTACAGAGATGTTATTAGGTTGTACTATACTGATGAGCAGGGAGGGAGATAGAACGTACGCAGTAACACAATTTTACCTACGGCATATGATGATATCCTTTCCTTAGTCTATGCTTCCAACAACATAAAGTAGCTCTTGTATTATGGTAATGCATAACAGTAGCAATTCAAGAGACTGTTACATAAACAAAATTAGCGATAGAATTTCAATGCGCTGTTGCAATAATAACCAAAATAAGACATGGCTTTTTTTCTTTCTTTTCTGTTAACACAAGACTATGTACACATGTTGTCAATGCGAGTGTGGTGTAAAGTCCATTGCTCAGTCTTTGTGTTTGAAAAGAATTTGGCCTACTAATACGACCTGAGCGTGTTCTCTGAGATCACTGGAGTGTGTGGACAACTGGGCTATGGCTTGCTCAGTGGTAGTCAGTTGTTGTCTCTTGTTCTCTGTTGCGAGAGTGTAAATGTATTTGTTGTAAGTTGCTTTAGATAAAGGCGTCTGCTAAATGCCATAAATGTAAATGTGAATGTAGACAGATTTGGTGACGCCAGCCATGTGATTTACATGTATTTAAATGTGGCTGATACAAAGACAGTGATCGTCTGATCTTCCATTGTGAGTGGTGATCAATGCCCCCTTCTCTCAGCCCGGAACGCCTATTTACAGTTGAATGAGTATGCCTGGTGGACGTCCTGAGGATATTGCGCCTTGACTGTCGTCAATTCCTTTTGCATAACTAGTATGTACATGACATTTACCGGACTTGAGTTTGGAATGGCGTGAGTTTGATCACATGACTGCACATATCCGTACTTATACGCTCTAGATAAGAACGCATTTTGGAACATAGGCCTAGTCTCTTCATACACAGTACTCCGATGTTAGCCGTTAGCATTGTAACCCCAAAATGCTAAAAGCACCACCTCTTGATTTCATCTTCGTTGTTCAAACTAAGCATCACACAATATGATTGCTCTACACACTCCACAGATTAAAGCTCACACACAATCACGCTCTCCAAAGAGGGAGGTAGACTGAAGTTTGGGGTGGAAAAAGGGATTATAAGGGATATATGAAAATCCATGGAACAGGAGGGCAATCAAACAGGTCAGACACATACATCCACTTTCTGATTGGTTTTGGGCATTGGTCTAAAGTGCAGGAACACATGGCGGCCGCAGCAGTGGCGGTGCGCTGATAAACAGTTGAAAACGGCGCCAGGAAAAACAAACCAATTAACTGTTTTGTCATTCTAAATCTAGACTGCCTTTTATTGGTCCTTAGACATTTAGGAGCACTTGGATGAGAGTTGTAATGTGTTTGGGTCTCAATCCAAGTGGCAAAAGGTAAAAGGCAAACAAAGACTAACAGAGAAAATACACGCACGCACACAGACACACACACTATCTCAGAAGACAGCACAACATAATTTATCTGAAGAAGTCACTGTACACAACCATTGTTGTGTCGTCCTTATGTAAAACACTGCTCTAGTTTGCTCCTTTCTTAACACTCAGATGAGTAGATAAGGGAAGTTGGACCAAACTGTTGCACTGAGAATCACTTGTACAGTACAGTAGGTCAATGGTTCGATATCAAATGATTCAGTGAAGTGAGAGACATAACCAAATGGGTCAAAACCTGTAGGAAATCAGGGTAATGTTACACCCTCTACAGATGTGCCTGATAACAGTCCCACTAGACAGAAAAAGGATGCAGCCACATCTAGAAGAAGTCTCTTCCAGGTGCGTTGGAGTAACTACATGAGAGAGAAGACGTTTCCACACACTACTTGTTTGCATAATTCCACTTAAAAGTAAAAAAAAAAAAAAAAAAGTACCTTAGGATATGACATCACAGTAAAGGATGAGGGTTTGTTTTTGACAGTACCACAGGATATGACGTCACACCGTACCTGTGGTGTAGGGCTCACTGTTGTTCTGGCCGCAGTTCTTCATCTTGACGGGCGAGAGGCATAGAGGCTTGACCACCTTGTGAGTGCCCTCACACCAGTACGAGGTGCAGAGAGCCAGGATGGAGAGAGCCAGAGCCAGAGTGGTCAGGGACAGAGAGAGCAGGGAGCGGGAACGACGAGACATGTGCTCCAACATGGCCATACAGGGGAGGGCGGGGGCGGGGTAGGAGGTGGATGATGGAGGAGAGATGAGAGGAGAGAGGAGAGAGTATAGTTGTTGTGTGTCTGTGTTCGATACGTACACACGGCCAATTTAACAAAAGGTACAATTTAACTTGTACGTGCAGTTTCAGCAGAGGAGGGTTTTTTGAGAGGATCTGGGAGTTGGAGGATAGTGATGGAAAGGCCTAATCCTGGCAACAGGGAGGGAAAGAAGTTACTGCTAAGTTTAAAATAAATGCTTTGAAAGAAAGAGGAAAGATTTAGCCAGTTACGGAGTAGATGGAGGATAAAGATGGAGGTGATGTACAAGGCAGAGAAAAGATGACAAACAACATACAGAGAGAGAGAGAAGAAAAGGACAAAACGAGGGGGTACGATAAGAAAGATTGAAAGAGAGAGAGGTAGGTAGAGTGAGTTGGATAAGATTCTTAAGTTAATTGAAGGTAAAATGACAGATGGAATAGAGAAATGAACAAAGGGATTTAGAGGGAGGGAGGTTCAAACCAGGAGAAAACACTGGGATGTGAGGACATATGCCAGTCCGGGCAGGGCCATTCCAGTGTGATCCTGTTAAGGATCCCACGGGCTCCTGTTCTGGCTTCTGATCCCTAACCTCTAATCTCCTACTAGCCCTAACACTATTGTAAAATAACCACTCTACGTATGTCCGTATATAAAAAACCGACACACTCTCAACTAATGACCATTGAGTATCCAACTAAGCCATGATATAATGTACAATAACAAACAAACAGATAATGTCTCTCTATCCCTTCTATTATTATCAGATACAGCTGTGAAACTTTATCTTACAGATATAAATGATACAGGACAGTATAGCAGGGTCCTACATCAACTACTGAAGTAGGTTATCCTGGTGAAGTCAGTTAGAGCCTCAGCAGGATGGATAGAAGTCATTCGTACAGTATAGGCAACCTGTAGAGCTTTACAATTGTGTCTTCTCTAGGATCACATCCAATTGTGGCGACAGCACGGGCCAAAGTAACATCTAGGGTCAAGAGTTGTGTGTTTGTCTTTGTAAGGCGGGGTTATGGAGGGATTAGTAACTCATACTGCTGTGACCTACGTTAATAACATCCTACTTCCTGATTAACATTCTGGCCTGCCTCTTCCTCACATCCATGGCATCTTATGAAATGCTGGACCTAAGGTAGAAGATGGTGGGGAGGGGGAATCAACAGATTACTTTTTTGATGAAATTATTGGATAAGCCTCTGATCTAAATCTAACTTTGGTGGTAATCCACATGAATCTGCTTCAATCTGTTTGTGTTAGGTGTGTTTGAGTGTGAAGCCCACTCTGACTCTCTTTCTCTCCTCCAGTCTCCTCCACACAACACACAATCCCTGCAATAATAACACAGTTATTGAGTTTACCAATTTGAATGCCTGACACACACCAACTGTAGTACCTATACAATATTTCATATGGAACATGAAACATTCAACCAACATGACTTGGTCCAATATCTAACATTGAGCAACTACTGTGCAGTATAACACAACTAAATCCCCAAGGTGATGTATTAAAATTCAAATGTTAAAACAGAACACAAAACAATCAGGCTGTCGCATGATTGAGGATACCATTCATATAATTTCGGAAACACTTTGTAAAAGTTGTATATTTTAGAAATTATAATAAACTATTATTATTCACTGGTTAGGTAACACAGGTGAGCGTGTGCTGTATGTGGCTGCACTGCGTTTAATGCTTTATAAACACATTCATTAACAATTATAAACAATAATAAACATTCATTCATTGCTTTATAATGTACTGTGCACACCAACTTGAAAACTATAAACCCTTTATAAAGACAACCATTATGTAAAGTGTTACATCATGTCTGCATTTATCTTATCCATTCTATTTAATAAGCAGATGTTCTTGGGATAACTCTGTGTAGGGCAGACCCCAGTGACATTTCAAACATAATCCTTCCTCTTCCTAGTTATTCATTGACTTCATCATCCTTTTCCCTAATTCAAACTCTATAGGTTTCACCGTTCTTCTGTGTATTCTTAGCATTGGTTTTGCACATGCTGTAGATATGAAGCAGGCACATCAACATCAACGCCTTGCCAAAGAAAGCTGGCTAAAGCGGAAACAGCTTTGGCACCCAAGCACTTCCAAATACTTTTGGGATAACTTCCATTACACATATCAATCTTTAAACCAGTAATGCTCTGTTATAACTCACTAGTCATTGGGAAATACTGCCTTGTGACAATTAAAGGGACCACTCTCAAATTCATAGAGGGAGCTATGGATGCAAGGACTAACCACCCATACAATCAATGTCATTGTTTTAACCATGTGTTGAAGCTATACAGTGTTTGTTTGCAATTACATTGTTTGCAGTAAAACAAGCTTATATTTTGGGTTCTGATGGGGTATAACAGTTTAGCTAAGTCCATGACACATTTATAGTTATATATTCTACAAGAATCAATGGCTATATATCTTGAATTTCAAAATCCAGAAGCCAAAAAATGTATGTACCAATCCCAGATTGCCCCTTTAATTCATCTTGAATACAATTAGTGAGGGCAGAGCATAATTCTTCTTATTGCATCATTAATGTATCAATTCTTTTCTGCATCTCAGAGTGGTAACCATTATCTCTCAGGTGCACATTCCTATATGTGTCCATTTACCTCAATACACATTCAGATCTTACTTTACAAATTGTTCAAAATCTACCCAAGTCAATACAGCAATGGAATACATTCACAAACAATGCAATATGAAATACATAATCATGTTAGAATTCCTGTCTGATTGACTTTCCACTGCCTGCTCTCACACCCAGTCTAATCTCTCCTCATAATCACTCGTTCCTCAACCTTTGGGAACCCATTTCTTCACAATATGCTCGGAGCGATTTCTGTCCTAATCTCCACAGTTTTCATCCTCTATCCTCTCTACACTACACAGCTTTCTATGCACTTTTCCCTCAGTCCTCCCCAGCATACCGACAAGCATCACAACAATCTAATTTAGCGGCAGTTTTGTCTCAATATTACAGTCTTCGCTTTCCCAATTGTCTCTGGACTCTATACGCTCCACATTTTCCCTCTTTCTATCAGTCTTCTCTGTCCCCCTCTAGACACACTCTTTCTCACTCCTCTCCTCTCGCTCTGTCTTTTCCTCCCCTCTCTCCGGTGTGAACATCCCTCCGTCAGAATGAGCAGCCGTGACCCTCACCTCTCCTGCCGGACTCCTCTCTTTATCCTCCTCTCCTGACACTCCCGCTCTGGGATGAGTGTGTGTGTGTGGGGGGGTGTGTGTGTGTGTGTGTATCCCCCTCTCTGCCACTCTCTTCCTTTTTCTGTCTTTCTTGGGAATTTGTGTCACAGACCCATCCCGAATCCATGTAATCCCTCTAAGTCCATCTGTTACTGTACTTCTCTCTCTCTCTCTCTCCCTTCTTCCCTATAGTTTCCGCTCTCCCTGTTTACTAACCCTAACTCTAATGTGTACCCTCTGTTGGTAGTCTCATGTCATCACAGCGTTTGTGTTGCGCAGCATGTTTTTTTAATCATTCCCCCTCTGTGCATAGTTAAATATAGTGTAAGCATCTCATCTGGATGGATGATTTTTCTCCTTTTCCCCCTTCTCAATCAGTGCCGACACACTGCAAAGCTAAGTCCTGTGTCCACACATTTTTTATTCAAGGATAGAGGGAGAGGGTTATACATAGTCGCAATAATTTATTTACATTTGGTTATGTACATAAACAAGAACTTAGCAATGAAAATGACAACAACATTAGTTCTAATAAGGAAGGAGTAAAAACGGTGTGTGTGTGCGTGTGTGTGTGTTCTGTCCATCTGACAATTGTTAGGAGAGGGGTGAGGCAGAAAAATTGCAAAAAACTCTTAACCCCAGGCTTGAGATTTACAGTAATGTAGAACCAGCTTCCCATCGCTGCCGAAACACTGCAAAACAGAGAGTGAGAGAAGGAGAGGAGTCAGTCTTTATGGAGGACAGGACATAAAACAAGACTGACAGAAGAGTGGAGGGAGGCCAAGGTGGTCAGTTGAGAAAGGGTCAGACTCTTCACTAAAATAGACATATGCCCAGTCCAAAAACAGCCCTTAGCTAGCACCTCCAGTGTTTGTAGGTTTGAAGGGAATCACATGAAAAAGATGGTGAAAGGTATGTATAAGATAGCACCTTGCTTTCCAGGGGCCTCAGGGGATATTCCACCATGGTGTTCAACCTTTTTTAAGATCTACAAACACCCAAAGGAATTGGGGCTTGGGGTTGTTTAGACAGACATGCCTCTTAAGTAATTGCTATCAACCCTTCCTGCTGTCACTTCCACAGATGGAACTTATTGCTTCCTGTCAATCTGGACTCAGTGGACTGTATGCTTCAGGACAGTATTTAAACCTACCCCCTACTGCGTACTACACTGTAATGGCTTTGGTACAGTCACTTTAAACCAGGATTAGTGTGGTTTAACAGAACTGCTCACTTACAGCCCCCTCTGCTGGTGGAACAACCATATGACACACACAGAAACTACTCACCCATGGGCCCTACTCAGAGCAGAAATAACTGAGGTACAGAATACAGATCTTAGTCAAGGAAAAACTGTCAAGTGTCAAGAGGTAATGTAACCCTATTATCAGTTAAGGCAACAACTTTACATAAACACAACTCTTAACAGAGATTCATACTGTGATTAATTATTAGTGTTATGCCAAACTATCAAGTACTCACTTCAAACAGCACTCCTACTTCTTGATCAGGCGACGGAGCGAAAGACTGATTGACGTAAATGAACTGAAAGAGAGAAAGAAGGGGGGAGACACAAAGAGAAATCTATGTTCAGAATCAAATAAGAAAAAAAACAGAAACGTGCGTTGGGAATCCCTAAACAAGCCACAGGACAAGCCAAGTTCAGTTTAAGACAACTACTGTAGGTGATGGTCTAACCTAAGCAACCTATAAAGCTCCTAATTCTACCCTGTTCTTTATAAAGTCATAGGCACTGTCACAGATGTACAGTGGCTCTCTCTATGGCTGTCCAACGTGCTATGAAAGGCTTCCTCTGTCCTTCTGTGTATCTTTTTTTTTTTTCCTACACCTTTCTTTCCTACATCTTTCCTACACCCGATGTGAAAGGAGATGACAAGTGGTGACAGGAGATAAGGAGAGGAAGCCATTTTAGACTATTGAGATGCACCTTGGATATTTGTTTTCACATCAGTGCAGATGACGGGAGACAAGGGGAATCCATTAGAGAAGATTGAGAAGTAGCCATAGAAATATTCTCACCAGCTGCTCATTGGCCTCAAGCTTGAGGAAGCGAGAGATGAACTGAGAGAGCGAATGCACTGTCCTCCCTTTCTCCATCGACCATTTTTTTGTCTTCATGATGGGAGCGTCTCCCACTGCCTTCAACAGCACATCAACTAAGGAGTGAGATAGAAAGAAAATGGGTAGTAATAAGGATTTTGCACAGAAAGTAAACAGATTTAGATCAAGAAACTGAATTACATCTGAACCTCTCTGAGAAACACTATTCAGCCATTGGTAATGCCTTTTAACTACGTTATCTCCCAAGGAACACTAAAACACATGCATAGGATAATTATGATAATGAAAGTTGAATAACGTCTATAGGATTGTGGCAAATGTTTCAGTTAGATAAAATGATTCGGAATTACTTAAGGAACTAAAATAATGTCTCAGCATTGAAATACAATGCTTGTAACTCATGTGTCAAAGTTACACAACATATTTTGACAGAATATTAGCTGCTTGCTTGTAATGCTAGCAAAATATTAGCCAAGCCTCCAACGCCCGCCTCATACAGAATGTATATGAATCCCTGATCACCCATTCGTGGGTCACACATTTGTTTTCTATTTTATTGGCTAAAACAACTGCCAGTCGACCTTTTCCGGGTCACGTTTGCGGAAGTAGCAATGTACCAGTCCAACGAAGAATAGTAAACAGAATGCTCGTGATCTCTTTTTTTTATTAAACTTTTAGTCAAATAATTGCACACATCTTACTTTTTTTCTTTTCGTCGGGCGTTTCGGACTCCTCCGTTGGTGGTTGTGGGGTTGCAGGCTCATCTTTCTGCGTTTCTGTAGGGGATTCCGCATTGTCAGACATCATCAGCTGTTATCATGTGTGTGCACTAGCGATTTTACAGCGCACACGTTATGCAGAAAACGCTGCATGTCATTGGCTAAGGCAAATGTCATTGTCCAAGGCTCTTCATTCGATTGGTTCACTGACTGTGGGGGGCGTTTTGCGGAACACCGAAAGTTGCTTGATTTTTCACCTTGGCATGCAGTTATGAGGTATATGCAAATACCTTCTCTCTCTCTGCCTAGTCTAGGTTCTATCAGATTAATTCAGTATTCGTTGTCGTATTATTTAGGCCGTCGGTCAATTTTCACACGCTGAATGTCTTTTCTTAGCTTAGATCACTTGCTCTGTCAAAATTCAATACAGCAAACATTTGTTTCCTCCAGAATTTGCCAATAAGACAGGGGGCGTCACTGTCCAGTACGCGTAAACTCAACTGAAAGTTGAACTCTCACCCATTCCAAACGTCGGACCACCACTGACAACAGTACGTTTTATTCCTTTGCCTTTCCTTTAGCATGTTTATGTTGATCACTAGCTCCTGGCATGCACTGAATACAGGAGCAGTCAGCACTGAGCAGTATCTTTGTGCACATAAGTGCATTGATTGACAGATGGTGTGCAAATGTATGTGAAAACGGGGACATGTATGTGTTACACTGATAGAGGCGATTAGCATGCACTCTGTACATACAGTAATAATGTAAACATGGCACTGCAGTGCATGAACCACTGAACGTGTGCTCTTATGTCGTGTATATTGAGAAAGGGTAAGACTGTAAATTGGTTACTAGCCTAGCAACTGCCTAAGTTTGACTATAAAACATTCAAACCAGAGGGCCTAGGGTTGCTGAATTCAACAAACCAAAGCCATTCCCTCATCATTGATGCAGCCTCTTGAATCCAATCAAATTACCTCTCTTTTTAACATTTTGTAAATATGCTGTTCAAGCAAAGCAGCTATTTTCTCACCAGTGAACCTCTTGTTTTTCCAGTGGCAGGCATTGGCAGATTGTCCAGCAAGGGTTCAGTGCTCTTGCTGTGTGACATGCAGGAGAAGTTCAGACCCAACATCTTTCAGTTCACCAACATAGTCAGCAATGCTGCCAGACTGCTACAGGTACACACACACACACACACACACACACACACACACACACTCACCAATTACAACAGTGTCAGCAAAACTGCTCAGATCCAAGAACCTTGTTGTAAACTGTTGTATCTTGCCTGTCTTCCCTAGGCCAGCCGTGTTCTGAGCATCCCCGCCATTGTGACGGAGCAGTACCCTAAAGGCCTGGGCCCCACAGTACCAGAGCTGGGGGCCAGTGACCTGACAGCCCATGCTAAGACCAAGTTCACTATGCTGACAGAGAGTGTGGAGAAGGACTTGAAGGCCCTAGGGGACCCCAATATGGCCATCCTGTGTGGGATAGAGGCCCAGGCCTGCATCGCGGTGAGAGGACATGGCTGCCCGTGTGACATCACATCCTGTTCTGTCATCTGTGTACTGCATCCTGTTGATTGAGAGAGAGACAAAATCATCAAGATAGGATATACAGTATATACAGTTTGCTTGATCTGTACTGTGAAACGTACTCATCCACCCCTTCATGTGCCCCTTCAGTGCACAACGTTTGACCTGTTAGAGAAAGGGATCGAGGTCCATATTGTGGCTGATGCTGTCTCATCCCGAAGGTAACACTCTATCCTACTTTCTCTGCAATGATGGAATATTATGCTTTTGTCCTTTTGTTCTGTCGTCTCCCATGTGTCTGGTGACTATTGCGGTAGATGTATTGATTATTTGTCCTCCTCTGTTTGTGTCCTCAGTCAGACAGACCGATTATTCGCCCTGTCGAGGTTGAGGCAGAGTGGAGCTTTCCTGACGACCACAGAGGCCGTTCTGCTACAGCTAGTCCAAGATGCCAAGCACCCCCACTTTAAGGAGGTACGAGACCATGCTTAATTCATAAGTCATATTGCCCACATACTGCATGACATTTTTTTTGGCAGCTACTCTTGTGTAATAAGATTTATGTAAAGTTTAGCCAAGGGCACCATGAAAATATGGAGGATCGACCGAATATATTCACTTGGTCATGTCTCCGTCTACAGATTCAGAAGCTGTTAGCCCACCCGTCCCCCGACACCGGCCTGCTTTCGTTCTTCAGCTCTCTGTAGGGAAAGGATGTGCTCTGCTGCTGCTCCCCAAACACTGTACATCCGAAAGCCTGTGGAATAAAATAAATCAAATCCTGCATCCCTCCATTATTCCTTATATTTTGACTTTTTTTTTGGCATTTTTAAACTGACCTTTCTTTTACAATAGGATCTCTTATGTTGATCATCTTTTCAATGGATAGTATACGGAGGGAAATGGAATTGCACAGAGGAGCAACAGGGCCTTTTTATGTTGTGTTATTGTTATGGACTTTGCTCTATGTCTGCTGGTAGGCTTGTAGTTCTTCTATTATTCAGTCCCTACAGAGTAGCTTAGTGTGTGCTAAGGGGAAACTCTTACCTCAAGCTGGGAGAAACAGGGTTTGGCCAACCCTCAGAGGCGGAGGCAGAGGACCTGTGATGTCACAGAGGGGGAGGAGAGGGTGACGTTATTCATGGACAGACAGAAAGGGAGGGGAAGGAGAGAGAAAAAGGAAGCAGTCTGCGAAGTTTTTTTCCCTCCAAACTAAAACAAACTTTCGAAAACAGAACACACGATAAGACGCCCGGTGAGGATCAACTTAATGAGAATGAAAGAAAGATAAAGGAAGAGAGAAGGAGGAACAAACACTAAGCTGAGACTCGCAGTCGTGCACATCGGATGAGGACATCAAATATGAACACTGAGGCTTCAGGCCTTCAGTGAATAGGGAGAGGTAAGATATTCTCTCCAGTCTAAACTTGGAACTATGAGTCCAACTGCATTGACACATCCCTGCTATGTTTTTTTGTGAATGGTAGGCTATGTTTCCACTGCAGCTCAAGAGCTAGAGTTTCAGCTTATGTAAGCAATACTGGCTAGTGTCAAGTGCAGTGTTGTTTACAGTGTTTCATTATGGTGGAGAGTCTTGTTGATCTCTTCCTATGCAAATGGCCCAGCCATCATCATCCACTGTTCCCTCTACTAACCCACAGGCTACTGACTGAGAGAGAGACAGAATGTCTTCTGACCTGAACTCCAGTTTGACCAGTATAGACTGGCTTCCTCAACTGGGAATAAGTGGTCTGCGATCTGGAAGAGAGAGAGGAGGTGGAGAGAGGGAACGAAAGAAAGAGACAGGGAGGGCGAGAGATCTCCCACCCTCCATCCCAGCCCCCTCTCCCTCCATCTCCAAAGGGAAGCCCCCTCATAGCTACGCCACTCTCATCGCCATGGCAATAGATGCCGCCCCAGGCAGGAAGTTGAGCTTGAATGACATCTACACCTGGATCAGTGACATGTTCCCGTACTACAGCAGAGGGGGCCGGGGATGGAAGGTACACAGGGCCCTTTGAAATTAAATTACTGTTGTGAAACACAATCTATTTCTTGTGTCCAAATAGTCAAGTTGCCGGTAGGAATCGTATCATTCTGTTTTACTCTCCCATCATAAGGTGTGCAGATACCCTTATTTTAAGAGTACATGGGTTACCCTAATCCTAACTCTGAAAGCTGTGTTTTTCATCAGATGCCCTGGAAGTAGTGGGCTAGACTAACTGGGCTGCCCATATAATCCAATGTTCATAGGGGTTCCCATAACACTATAATTCAAACACTTTTTCCATCACATTTGGACTGGTTACCATCCCGCAATACATGTTCAAATGTTCATGCCCTGTTGCCTGTAGTTATTGTTTGGTATATTGTATAAGAAAAGAGCCAAATAGATTTGTGATTGAATCACAGCACTGGTTTCGTCTCTGACAGAACTCCATCCGCCATAACCTGTCCCTCAATAAGTGCTTCCGGAAAGTTCCTCGGCCACAGAGCGACCCTGGGAAGGTGAAGTCATCACTAATGAACTATTAGAAATATGCTCACATGATTTTTTCCTTCTGTTTAAACCCTTCATGGATCTTAGAAATTGTTGTGAGAATCCTCCCATCTGTGTTTCCAGGGTTCCTATTGGACGATGGACGCCCCCTCAGAGCACAATCAACCAAGAGGAACCAAACGACCGTATCCAGTAGAAGAGGAGGAGGGGAACAATGTATGTCTGTCATTCACTCACTAAAACATAAACACATAGAATCACAGACACTTGTTTTCTCCATACATGTTACCTTCACTCTGTCCTCCTTCCAGGTTTCCCAAGTACCAGTGAGACAGGCAGAGAACACCTTTCAACACCAACCAGCCCAGACTGACCATAAAACTTTAGCAGTATCCCTGTCACTGGGAACTATTCATCCACAATCCCCCCAGCAAGACTCACTGTCTCCCCCACCATGCAAGGTAGAGTAAGTTAAGTCCCATCAACCATATCTAGAGGACAGTGTCTTCACATGAAAATAACACCCCACTGTTTCTTCTCACCTTTGTGTTTTCACAGCAGCGATCGCCCTATATGCAGGACCCTGTCCTCACTCTCTCTCCTGTCACTCATCCCACCATCTCTCTTAATTCTGTGTCCCCTTCCACTGTGTCCCCTTCCACTGTGTCCCCCTCCACTGTGTCCCCCTCCACTGTGTCCCCTTCCATTGTGTCCCCTCCTACTGTGTCCATTTCTACTGTCCCCACTCTCTCTCTTCCCCATCCAACATTTCACTCTCTTGCTGTTCCCCCTCACTGTGTTCCTTCTATTTCTGTTGGCCCTCCCTCTGCCCAACCACACTCTTCCGCTGATCCCCCTCTCCGTTTCTCCTTTGCTGATCTGAACATGCCCGACCTGTACACCTCCTTCCAGTCCCTCTGCAGGACAGTGAGAGAGAGGGTGGTCTCGCAATGTAAGTTCCCTGTGTGTGTGTGTGTGTGTGTGTGTGTGTGTGTGTGTGTGTGTGTGTGTGTGTGTGTGTGTGTGTGTGTGTGTGTCTTTTATGTGTATCTCTCTATATGCGTCTGTGGGAATGCATATGCATTTGTCTGACCTTCTCCCTCTTTCTCTCCCTTGATCTCTTCCCTCCCAGCGGACATAGCTCCCCTTCTTGGGCTGACCAATGACAGTGCCCCACTGCACACTCCGACCCTTCCCCCTCTGTCCCCTCACCCTGTACCCCCTGTACCCCCCGGACCCACAGGACCTCCTGGACCCCCTACTGAGGCAGACCGACTCCCTAACAGCAATGGTGAGCCTCACTGATACCCCTGTTAAACACTGAAACACCTAAACACCTGCTCTAGACCCGCACTGATCTCTCTCTCTCTCTCTCTCTCTCTCTCTCTCTCTGCAGTGGTACCAGTTGACTGGTTCAGTACAACAGACTCTCTGAAGGAGAGCTTCCGCATCGCCGGCAGTCTGGACTGGGCTAATATAGACCTCACCAGCCACCCAGGTCTGTACTGACACTTCAACGGTGGTCAACTGTCCTGTACTGATGTGTACATTCTCTATAGTAGTAAGACATTCCAGGGAATCACATTTACATCACAACAGACCTGCTGAACAGACCATGTTAAAAACTCCTCTTCACAAATCTCTGAGGACTGAATGGGTGAAAACATGATTGCAAGGGAAATGTTTGAAATGGAATGTCTCTCAGGATATTAACTGACGGTCTCTTTTGTTATCCTTTATCCTCTTTCCCTCTGTACTTATTTTATGTCTTTCTTTTCATTGCTTCTGCCTTCTCTCTCTTTTTGTCATCTCTCTCTCTTCCAGACCTCCTGGAGAGCATGCGCCAGGCTGAGCTCTGTGATTGGGCACTGGATCCGGCGCTCTTCACCTCGCTGTGTGATTCGCTGAACCGCTTCTTCACTCAGAAGGGCCTGATTGGCGGGTCCTCTGGTAACAACTCCCCATTGGCCCACGGCGCCCCTCCTTCACTGCTTCTCCCACCCCTTTCCTCCAATCCCCCCACTCTGGCCAGCCTCACCCACCCTTCACCCCTGCTCTATCCTCCTCTGGTTCCCACCTCCAGTGGTGGACAGCCCCCTAGGAGGCCCCTGCATCCCCAAGCCCAGGGACAAGGCCTACAGAGGCCCCATCTGACCCAGCCTGGTCCTACCCAGCCCCATAACAACCCAGGTTAGAGCTCAAACACTGAAATAAACATGCTGTTTCTGGCATTCAATTGGTACAAACCAGAGGAAAACTTTTCAAATGGAAAAGGGAATATTACCATAATAGCAGAAATGTTCTTGTGTTTGACATACCAGACATAGCCGTCAAACAGACTGTTTGGCACGTTGTAGTTCGTCTTTTGAATGAGATGAGGAAATTGGATAGTGAGAAAGGAAGTGATGCAATCTAAAAGTAACTTGCTTACTTCCTGTTACTGTTGGAGCTGGATGGTCTGCTGACATCATCCAGCTAGTATTACAGCTAGATCTCCATCTGTCTAACTCTCGCTCCTTCCCTCTCTTTCTCCCTTTCTCTCTCTCTCACAGCTGGGATCCAACCTCAACCTATGGCTCCTAGACCTCGCCCTCCTATGAAAAATCTCCATAGCAACAGCGAGGAGTTCCAGGACGACTTTGACTGGGATTCACTGCTCGTCTGACAGAGTGGGTTCACTTCACCCCAGGATATTGTTACAAGAAGTCAACATCAGGCACAGATCAGCACAGATCTAGGATCAGTTTACCCTCCCCTAATCCTAATCTCAACTATTATGGAGGAAACACAAAACTCACCTCAGATCTGTATCTTGGGGCAACTTCATGCAACTACAAAGGGGCTCACACCCAAGAACACTACCCCCTATATTCAGCTGCCACACCACCACACACTCTGACAGTGAGGATGTTTGGTGTTACGTATATCAATTATGACTGAATGCTGTTTTGCTATGGTGAAAGTCTTTTTTTTGTTTCTTCTCCATGGCTTCAAATTATTTGCTCACTCCCTATCAACTGTCTTTGCGGAAGCTTCTGGAAATCCATACATCCTTCAACATGTGTGGGACACTTTTCTGATGTTAATCAAATAAAATAGTCAGAAAATAAAATATTTGTGTATTTATTGTCTCATTTACTGATGGTATGCTATTCTTGTTCCAATATGAAAAGAATGCAAGAGAAACACAAGAACAAGAAACAATAGTTGGACATCTGCAAAGGGTCAGGTTGAATTTCCACAGAAATATCAGCGCATCAAACAGACACAGGCACACAAATCCTTTGTGGATTTTTTTATTTCTTAAATTTCTTTAGATTTTTTTTTCCATTTTACTTTTCAAATGTGAATGTTCACAGTTAACACCACACAAAATTTGACCTTACCCGATAAAAGAGATATCTTCTTTTTGCCGATATAAAATAACAATAAATTCATCAAACTAAATTAAAAGAACAACATGGAGCATGTCATCAAGTCCCTGTTGTTTTCTTTTTTCTTTCATTCATTGAAATAATTGTCTTTTTTTTAGTAGCGCCCCCTCCCTGTAGGAGGATTGAAATGCAAGGAAAGACCAGTCGTGCTGAGAGAGACCTGTATACCAGGTATCCCATATGAAAGAGTGAGAAACTAATGCTTCTGATTAATACAAAAAATAGAGTGAAATAAAATTGGCAGAAAAAGGTGACCCTTATAATACCTCATTTGAAATCCCAACATTACATTGCATCGATACAAGTGACAATTTTTAAAAACAAAAATAATAGATTTTGTATCTTGCCTTCCGAGTCACTGAAATAAGCTAGGACGCAGGAAGAATGGAGACAGATATATACATAGACATAGACAAACAAACACACAATCACACACACTCTCTTGCAAACACACTTTCACAATCACACACACATTCGTATTCTCTTCAACATGCGTGCACATCCACACATTCAAAACACATTCTATCTCTCCCCCACTAATTCATAAAGGTCAGAACTCTTTTGATTTCCACAACAATCAGGAAGAAAAGAATATAAGCATTTGATTTAATGGCATAACTGCATATGATTTTCCTTGTTTATTTGTTCCCAGGAGCGAAAAAAAATAAAAAATAAATTACATTTAACATTAAATTAAAAATAGAACAGCTATTTGATTTGACCATATTGTGCCTGAAATGTTAATGCAAGCTTTTTCAGTCCAAATCGCGGTCAGGAGTTCGTTATAAAACCATCCTTCATGCGCTCATTCATTTCAGTGTTTCTCGTTTCTCTTCATCAAGAGGAAAAGTGAGGAAGAGGCAGGAGTTTGATTCTGTTGAGTTTGTTAGTGGCTATGCCCCTCCCCTCCATCTCTTGCCCTCTCAGTGCAGTAATATTAGAATATAGCAGAGTGACACTACTGATGAACCCTCCTGCTCCTAAAACACCCCATCTTTATTTCAGAAAGGACTGGAAAAACCAAAACACAACATTTAAAAAAAAAATGAATTAAAACAATAAATAAACATCTATTTCCCTCCCACTACATCCCACTCTGAAATGAAAGAAACCAAATAAACAAGAAAAAAAATAAGAAATTCATCTGAGCCCAAAATAAAAATTGAAATACTTCTTCAGAGAAGAAAGGAACATAAATTCTGATTTTCTTTTTTTTTCTTTAAATATAGAGATGTACACACATTTCTTTTTGGACACATAAATTGTCTGTGTTGAAGGAGGACCGATCGGGGGGGGGCAGTAGATCAGACAGGAGAGGCAGAAACAGGCCAGGGAAGTAGTGGTGAAACTTCCTCAAAGAAGAAATGGATTGGTGCTTGCTCCCGTCGCTCCCGCCCCTCCCACTGCTCCCCCTGCTCCCATCACTCCTCCTGCCCCGGTGGGGCCCCCAAAAATTAGCTGAGGGGGCACGGGTCCTCCTGGGGGTGCCATAGGCGAGAGCCCACCGTATGGCATACCCATGGGGCTGGCTTGCATCATGCCCAGCCCCATGCCTGGAGCCCCCATGCCTACCCCTAATCCCATGTGGCCCATGCCCATGCCTGGGGGCATCATGCCCAGCATCGGGTTGGGCGGCACGGGGCTAGCACGGAGGCCACTGAGCCCCAGCGTGGAGGGCTGGGGGGAGATGGAGGTCATGGGGGCGGCTGCGCCAAACGGGTTGGAGGAAGGGGGAGGCGTTGGGGAAACCCCCCTGCTGGAGATGGTACTGCCCGGAGTGATGGCCATGCCTGGGGCTGGAGACGAGCCTGGAAAGAGAGAGAGGGACACGCAGTTAGAGAGGTGAAAGAAAGAGTTTGTCACATTAAATTCTATTCAGTGCAGGTAGAGAGAGAGTGTGAGTGTGTGTGTGTGTGTGTGTGTGTGTGTGTGTATTACACAGACTGTGATCTCACCTGTGGTCTGAAGGAAGGGGTTGTGTGTGGAGGAAGAGGAGATTGAGGGAGGAGGTGGTTGTTTGGGTTTGGGTTTCGACGACAACAATGAGTCCAGGTCCACCAGCGCTGCGTTGGGCCCAAGGAACGACTCCGGCGTCTTACGAATAGGAAGAGATGTACCCAGAGACGAGAGGTCAAAGGGCACTGGAGAGCCTGTGCTGTCGCCACCGGTTAGCATGCTTCTCAACTCTGGGTCTCCTAGACAGAGGGAGGACAGAGGAGAGAGAAAAGAGAAAGAGAGAGAGGGAGATGCAGACCTTGAAGTTGTACACTTGTTGTTGTACACAACAACCCTTATACCAAGTAAAAAGACACCAGCTCTACCACAGGTACTGAGGGAGGATGGAATGTGAGACAAGACAATTGTTAGGAGTTTTTGTACTTGAAAGTGTGTATGTGTTCATTTACTTTTGTGAGTGAGTGTGAATGTGTGAGTGAGTGTGTGTTGTGAATGTACATGTTGTGAATGTGTGAGTGCACTGTGAATGTGCGTGTGTGTGCTGTGAATATGCATGTGTGTGCTGTGAATATGTGTGTGTGTGTGTGCGTGCTGTGAATGTGTGTGTGCGTGTACCTGTGCCATTAGTGTGTTTAGCGGAGCCACTCCAGGGGTCAGAGGTGATAGGGTCAGAGGCAGGGACAACCCCGTCCCCCGCCCAGGGGTCTACTGGCCCCCCCGAGGAGGAGGTGCTGAGGGGCAGCGGGGGCCCCCAGGGGTCGGCACTGGGGGGGGTCACAGCTACAGGGGAGGGGAGGGTTAACACATCACAACACTGTACAGGTACTTCACACACAGGACACATGGAGCTGGGCTGTGTCCCAATAGTCTAATTAACAGAGTGACTTTAAGACTGAGATACACCCGAAGGTGAGGAGAGAGAGAGAGAGAGAGACACCATTGAGACACAGCCACAGGGAGTCCTGACCAGAAACAAGAGGAGAATAAAAGCCACTGGTTTAGATGTGGAGGGGAAAATGACCTCAACATGCTTGCTTTCTTCCTCCTAATCTGAAAGCACTGGAATGGATCAATAGAAGTGAGGGGGAATGAAGGAGAGACAGAGACAGGAGACGTGAAAAAGGAAGCCATGTCAAAACAAATGGTACTTGTTTGGCCAAAGCTGCAATGTCCATTCATGGGGGGGGGGGGGGGGGGGTTAGGGTTAGTAGGGGGGGTACTAGGGAAATGAGGATATCTCCCCCTAGGATTTGAGCTGACAGGTGTCACTCTACCTCCAGGTACCTTCTGCCCAGTGTGTCTCACCTGAGTGTCCCCAGGGGTCGACGGAGTTGACTCTGGTAGCGGTCTCTCCCCAGGGGTCTGGAGGTGGGGCTATTGTGGGTGGCGCACCCCCGCCCCAGGGGTCCGCGCTGGGGGGCGAGGCGGGTGAGGAGGCCGCCCAGGGGTCAGCAGGGCCCCAGGCGGAGGCAGAGGGGACAGGGACTGTGGGAGGGGGAGAGGGGCCAGCAGAGCCCGAGGAGGGGGCCACGCCAGTAGCCCCCCAGGGGTCCACAGCACTGAGCTCCATGAGTGCACTCTGGGTGGGAGGATGTTACATGTTACAACACACCGCTATGGCATCACATGCTTGAACACGTGAGCACACGCACACACACGATTGATTTTTTGCTCTCACTCCTCAAATGCTCGCACCTCAAGCAACCCCCCCTCCCTCCCCACACACACACACACACACACACACAGTAAGCTGACAACTGTCCCCTCCCCTCTCTGCACAAACACGGCTCTCACACTCACTCACCACACACACAAAGAAAGGCAAAAAGCAGAGAGAATGAACGACCCACATGGATCAGCTAGTGCCAGGAGAGAGTGAGGGATGAACACAACAGTTTCTCAACGACTGGCACCAGGCCACGGGATGTTGCTGTCCAATCAGACAGAGTTAGCTAGCTAACAACAATCAATTCAGTTACCAAGTGCTAGTTTCCAGTTTCCAGTGGCCCTCCAAGGAGGAAAACCATAGCCCGTTTGTCCTTCATACAATTTAGGTTGAGAAACAAGGTTCTGCTGCATATGTCCTTAGCTATGGGCTAATTTCTACCACTAAACACACACACACACACACACACGCACACACGCACACACAGGTGAGAGACACAGCTAGAGCAGGTAACGCCGGGAGAGCGAGAGAGGAACCGAGCGGTACTGTCTAAAGAGTGTGTGTCGCCCACTGCGGCATACACACACGTCGCTACACACACCTCCTCTGGTTTAGTCTTCTCCCTCCTGCTCTCCTCGATGGCCATCTGCAGTCTCAGGTCGTCCCCCCTGCGCAGTCGCTCCTCCTGCCAATCACACGCATAGAGCTGTGACGTCATCACCCGGCAACAGGCGAGCTCACAGAAGCTACCCATTAGGCACAGATCTAGGATCAGCTGACTACCCCCAAGTTCTAAACTTCAACATTGGGGATTAACAAAAAAACGAAAAAACGGCAAAGCTGACCTTAGATCAGTGTCAAGAGGCAACTTCAGCCTATGCAGGCTCACAGAGCACTGTCTGGTCCAGCTGTTCATCTCCAGAGGGAGGAGCTGCCTCTAGGGGCTGCTCTCTGCACAGCTCTCCTCAACCCAAAGCCTAACCTTCACCACAGGAGAGTCCGGAAACAGCCTTCCCTCCTCCTCCTCTTCCTCCCTTCAGCGAGGTAATCACTGATCTGACATGGTCGGATTGGTGAAAGCTTTCTGGCGAAGAGCTTCCTTTCACATCCAATCAATAAATTGAGTGAGATCAGAGATTACCTCTTAGAAATTATTCCAACAGAATTGTCCTCGGTATGAATGCAGGTAAGAATATCACTGTGGGTGTGGTTTGAGGCATGCTTTCCGATTACGTGGAATTAAAAGAGAGAGAATAAATTTTTCAGGAAATGGTTTGGTGTTAAATGGTGTCATACATGCACTCATTATCAGTGATTAGACCACAAGAATGTTATTTTCAATCCCTTCTTTTACTTCTTCTATTCCTTGATGTATGTTCATGATAGCGCAAAAGCATCCAATTAAACCTTCCAAAACGTGTTCAACATTCAATCAAAAGTAAAAAAAAAAAAATAAGATGCAACAGATACATTGGAATACTGCTCATATATAGGTCAAATTCAAATGCATTGTTTTGATTGGGATTGAGAGCGCCAGACAGATTAAGATTGACAGAGAGATAGATGGTTGGTTGGTCAGCCGCGCCTTTCGCCCCCTGACCTTTTGGTGTATCTCCTTGCTGACTGTGAGTGCATATCGGAGCTCTGCGTCCTCCAGAGGGGCCATAGTAGTCTGGGGGAGGTCGGGGGTCAGAGTGCAAAGGTGAGTGGGTGATGGAGTGAATGGTGACACACACATTGACTTGGGTAAACCTCGCTGTGACTCCCACAGCTGCTCCCATAGGTGAGGACCATAAACAATGACCATCAGAAGCTACCTACTTGAGCCTACTGTAGGTATACTCATTATACTGCGCTTGATCTGCCTCGTCACTGTGCCTTTATGTCTGTTATTTCTATTTATGTCACTCTCACTTACAAAGAAAATGTCAAAAGGAGCTCCTGTATTTAACTGTATTCTAGCCAAGAAGAAAGACACAGCCCTGGGTCTTATTCAGCTGGTTGGGTCAGTTGGTTCACCCTAAAAGAGCAGACATGGCTCTCTCAATGGGTGGAGTAGAGAATAGCGTCCTTTCTGAGTAGACAACTGCACCTCTGGGCTTGTAGCCTAACTGGCCAGCTCGGCTATGCTCTGCCTCTGCCAGCCTCCGATAGGCTGCTTTGCGTTACCTGCTCCGCCTCTTCTTTGCTCATAGCCAATGCCAGCTGGAGCTGCAGGTCCTCCTCCCCGGAGCTCTGGGGCCAGGCCTGCTCAGGGTCCGCCCCGCCAGAGTGGGACCCCAGCGACAGGCTGCCAGCACCCATACCGGGGGCCGACGGGGCCGAGGAGGCTGGGGGAAAGGGTTTAGTGACAAGGACACACACATACACACACATGAGACGTGAGTCTTTCACATCACCTTTAGTGTCTCTAGATCTGGATCGAAACTTTCCTTGAACCATCAACACAACAGATGAGAATAACTAAGGATTAATTAATCATTCAATTATGAACATGCAGGTTTAGACTCTGCTCTCTTGGATTCTCACCTATGTAGAACTACATTTCCCTTTACGCTAAGCTACCCGCGCCTTTAAGCTACAATGATGGCTGGTGCAGGCTGGATGTTTCTCACCACTGGTGGTCTGTGCCATCTTCTCTTTGGTCTTGAGTGCATGAATCCTCTCCTCCCGTAGTCTCTCTTCATCTTTCAGCAATGTCACCAACTGCTTGGCCTTCTCCCGCACGTTCACCCCCTGGGACCACACACACACACACACACACACACACACACACACACACACACACACACACACACACACACACACACACACACACACACACACAGTGCAGCTATATAGCAAAATGTACCATGAAATGTATGACCAACAATACTGTTAAATGATTAATAACTACTGTAAACTAAAACAGCGCCATATCTCGCCGCAAATAAAGAAAGGGTCAATCAGTATTTGTACAGCAATGCCAGTTCTGTGTGGTTACTATTCCTGTTTGGCGGTCTTTAGTTGGCACGGTTTGCTCTTTCGTTACTCATTGTTACACGGTCATTACCAGCCCATATAAAATGCTATTGTTGGCTTTCGACTGTATGTTTATACAAGAGGTCAGAGAAAGCATTGTAAAACGTCCTTGAATGAGCCACTGGCTGGGACTTACCTGTGTGTTTTTTCCCCTCACATTCCGAAGAAAAGACCTCATAGTGTGTGTGTGTGTGTGTGTGTGTGTTCGTACCTGATCCTTGCCGTCTCTGTCGATAAACTGGAAGTCCTTTAGAGTCTGAACTGCGTATATATTCTCTCTGCACTGTTGGGCCACGCGCTCTGACCCCGTCTTAATCAGGTACTCCATAAGAGTCATAGCCTAGCACAAAACAATACAACACACATGACAGAGTATGGATGAGTGTGTGTTTTTAATCTGGTACAGTATATACCCACACCCATACCCACAGCCGCGCGCACACACGCACACACACCTTGTAGACGTGTCTCCAGTTCTTGCCGTGGTCATTGAGGCGTTTCCACACCATGCTCATGATCTCAGAGAAGGCCACAACATTGTATGTCAGGTCTGCGATCTCTGACATCAGAGAACTGCTGGGGCCCCATGGGTCATTGGACGTTGCCTCCCTTACCTACAGACATATATACATACCAGGGGTGAAATAATAGTTTTTTTGCTAATTGCTAACACGAAAATTTGACACAAACAAAAGAGAGGCCAGGTGAATAATAGAGTTAGACTACCTCAATCACCCACTGTGATTGATCAATTGGTGCAATAATACTACAGATAATGTCCTTTTGATCAATTTGATTGACCTCAGACACAACAAGAAAACAAGGTGTAATTTGTTGCAGTAGCTTGATTGATCAACTGGTAATACAGACAATACATACAAATAGATGACATCTCTTGGTAACCTTACCAACCAAGCCAACAAACTGCATTACGAAGCACATGTAAAAAATCACTCAAAGCAGCTCAGTACATAGGCAAAGTACTTTAACCAAATGAATCCCTGATAACTATGGGGAGATGTGGTGAGATAAACGCCATCACTGAGGACACTCAGACTGGAGAGGCTCATAGTGATGAATAGATGACATGATTACATCCCAGACAGGTAGAAGACAGTGGGCAGCTAAAGCATGTACAGACTAGGGGGACTGTGTTGGTGTGTGAGAGAGAGAAAGATAGGTCAAGATACAGTAAAGCAGAGGTTTAGAAGGGGAACAAGAAAGAGATAAAGAAAGGGGAGAGAGGTGGAGAGGAACCGTCAGATGAGAGGGTGAGGTGGTGATGGAGGATACTTCCTCTCCTCATCACCCATCCTTCATCTTCAAGGAGCTGGAAACTCATCATAGGTAAACAAAAACAATATGGTGGACGCCTATGGTGAACTTGCTTTTTATCAGTGCGGTTCTTTTACACCAAGGAGAGGAGATAAAGAGGAAGTGTCTGTAGAAAACAACCAAGGTGTCAGAGGCAAAAGGGGGGAAGGGGAGGAACCGACCTTAATCTCGGCCTCCGAGTAGTTGTGGACGATGTTCTTCACTTGTCGCCGTAGCGATGAGGTCGACATGGCAACCGTCGGGCTGTCGGGTTCCCTCTGAAATCTGACCCACGCACAGGGAGAGAGAGGTCGTAAAACACAGTTAATACAATACAAAACAAATACCAGGCAGAGCAAAGGGTACTGTTAGAGAGCGAGAAAGAGAGACACAGAGACAGGAGTGGTAGATGAAAGAGAGACAGGGAGGAAAATAAGAGAGGGGGAGTAGAATGTGTGAGTGAGAGATTGAGGAAGAAGAATAACAAAGTGTAAAACAGAAAAGCTAAACCAGCGATCAAACTCAGTAGACACAGGCTCCATTAGGCGTGTCAACAGGAAGCAGAGAGGGAGAGTACCGTCCTACACACCTGTTACACTGGAATGGTGCAGGCTAGGGGGAGTCTCCCACTCTTTCAGGTTCTCTCTATCCGACTCCACTCGTTCACGGAGTGCTCTGTCTCAGCCTATCCGTCTCTCCCAACGGCGACATTGGGTCCCAAAACCGCAGATTTGGGGCGATAAAAACTGCCGTGAGAAAGAAATTACAACATTGATTACAACATGTATAATTTCTCCCTCCCCTTTGATGCAATCACTGATCAGACATGACTGGACTAGTGAAAGCTACGTAACATTTCTGAGCTCATGCTTCAGCCTTGTTTGGTCAGTAAGGATGGATGTATTTTATTCGGCAGGCTATTCTAGCAAGGCCTAAGAGATGTTCTACAGTACGGACAAGCAGATAATCAACATGAGAACCACACAAGATAACTTAACTAAAAATCTTGATTCGGAACTGGACAACAGCCTTTTGGGCTGGGGTAGGCAGCTTTTACAATTATTGTTCCACCAGCACCAGCTTGGTTGACACATCTTTGGGAGACTCAAGAGCCCCCCTACTATAGTTTTTGATTCACTCTCACAATCTGACCCACTTAATACTGTCAGTTGGGCATGTAGGCCTATGCTTGGAGAGGGCCGCTAATTGACGTCATTCAACTACATATTAGTACTCTGTGGGAAGTTTAACAATGCTGTCATTGCTGTGGCATGATAAGTGAGTTAGTACAATGAGGGTTGATATCAATGTATGATTTGACCAGCCTGGTTGCCTGGTTGCCAAACAGTTCTTGCTTTAGCCAACTCCTTTGTCACTGTCATGCCAAATACACCAAGGACAGAAACAGACTGCCACCACGATACAAAACCTATGATTTAACTGCATTCTGTGCCCACACTGTCCTCTTTAATAAACTTGAAACAATAACAGTGAACAAGGTAATATAGCCAGAGAGGTGACAGTCAGACTAATACAATAGAGGTTGCATAAGATAATAAGGCGATAACCATTCCAAAAGTCAGTTTAGAGGTTCCTGGTGTACAGTTCCAAAGTTCAGACAAACCATCTACCATGACTTTGAATGTAAGTGTAGATAAGGGGCTAGCTTTACACCCCGTCCTAGTTGTACCTCTAACAACCTCCTAACCCAAATCTCTCCATTTCAATTCAGATTCCAAAGCAAGAAATTGAAAAATTCGAATGAAAATGAATAACAGTGTTATTGAATTGGAAATTCAAGGCAACTCCTAAAATACATTAACTGGATTAAGATGGAATTGAAAGATATAATACTTGAAGAACAAACATGTAGAAGAACAAACATGTAGAAGAAGTTCGGTAGCTAGTTCGCTTTGAGACAACAACACAAATTGTGCATTCACTGCTAGCAACCTACAATGTCAGATAGCAACATTTGCTGGTAAGGAACACCCCACATGCAACAAGCTAAAGGCAGGCAAAGTTAACTGAGGCATGGTAGCTTGCTACACACACGTCATATGCTAGCAAGCAAACAAACTACTGAAATAAAACAGCAGCATCAAAAGCAATGGAGGTAGCTAGCTACATCAACCCATTTCTTTAATGATCTAACGACACGAAAACAGGGCAGTGTAGCGATCATGACAATGTCAGACACGGTGGCCTCTACGTTCATTCTGTCTCGCTATCAGACAGTTACACACACCCTCTTCCTGAGCAGGAGACCCCCACCCAGTTAGCATGCCAACAAGTTAGCATATTTCACAACAGCCAAGCTAACCATTGAGCAACAAATGACAACGCTGCAGTGACAAATACTTGAGCTACAACTGTCAAATAACGCATTGGGAAAGTAATACGAATTCCACCTCAAAACAGCAGGGCTGTCGAAACTAGAAAGAGGTCGTTAGCTTGCTGGAAGTAGTCACTTCCCAGCTGGCTGGAGAACATTGACATTTACTTACCGTTTAACTTCTCCTTCTCCTTCTCCGTCGGGATGAAATCTAACGTTTTAAAACCGTGGGTGGGGTTAAGGGGATGGGGAGAGCGGGAGGGTAAAAGCCCACGAACTAAATATTGATATTCCTGTCACGATACTGAATCAAAACTAGCCATTTGTTTTAGCTAGCTAGCACTATCTGAAGTAGGCGATAGATAACGTTGACGAGCCTGATGATGCTAGCTAGCTTGCTGTTCAAGTGGCAACAGATTACGAGTGGTATTTATGATCTGATCCAGTGACACTACTTTCTTTTAACGCAAAAACGATGAATACGGAATGTTCACTGTGTAAATATGACTGATAATGTTTAATAATTGTTGACAATAGAGTATAATTAACATCTAAATCAAGTCTATACTGACCCTGTTGTAGCTCGAATGGTACAAGGAGATGGCGGAACTTCCGGTTCCGTTCCTGACTACAGGAAAGACCGCACCCCCTTGCACGCTCTCATCATTGAATATTTATGATTTGGGCGAGGCCACATGCTTGCATAATAATCATTTTGAACTCAGACTAACTTTTTCCGTTGTTGTTGGGCCTTGATATCGTGTAGCCAATTTGTAAAGGTAGTGGTCTTTAACAGTCATAATAGGCTATACTATTTAACTGACAATTGCTTCTTCTTATTCATTTTCTTTCACCAATTTTATACATTTCTCACATAATTTTCCTAACCCTAACCCTAACCCTAACAAGAAAAATCATTTTATGATAGTAAAGCATTACATTAAATTGCCAAAGCATTTACTACACAGAAGATATCCAAAGACAAAAATATTATTGCTTACAAGGTAAATCAAGACACATCATTATAGTTTTGCTGATATTGACTGCAAGAGTGATATCAACAGACTGATTTATCTCACTGTTGGCCCTCCTTCTAAATTTAGCAGCATAACCAGTAGCAAATAGTCAGCTAAATAAAACACCTCATATAAATCACCATGTTATGGTCAGAGCTATTCCTTTCATCCACATGCTCTATATTCAGGTAGACATGCAGTAAGTGTGTTATGCAATTTTATGGGTCCTCTGCTAGTATGAATAGTCATCATAAACACCTCCACATTTTTCCCCAGTTTGACTCCCATCTCTGTCTATCAACGAGAGGCATCCTGCAGCAGGCACTCCCACGTCAGGCACTGTGACGTCCACAGGCACAATGATGTCTGGATGTCACACAATGTTCCCCAGTTCTTACCCCCAATCCTAACTCTCACCTCAACCCTCAAACTTCCCATCAAACCTCAATGTTACCTAAAAAACAACACAAGCAAATGTCTTAATTACACTGGTTTGAACTCACCCATAGAATTGACAATGTATTGCTTTTTTATTAATAGCCCCAAAATTTTAAAATCTCATTCCTAGACAAACATCTAGTCCAACAGGATTTGACTGTGTCTAGGATATGTATCCATGGGACACATGGGCATGCATTCTACCTGCTGCACCAGGACACTACTGCCATCAGCAGCACTGCTGTGGCACATACCATCCACACAGAGGCAATCTCCAACTGACTGAAAAGTGCAAGGAGTGTGTACGTCAGAACTCTTCCAACCATAAATAATTCATGGTAAGCCCCACGGATCAGAGCAACACGATAACAGGTGGTACACATGTGTTACAAGCCTCCCCTTTATCTTGTAACTATTTATCTCTTCATCTTCCCCCTGGGCTCTGTCAGACTCAGTGCCAGGAGACACATGACAATGTAGGCCCCATGCTGAAAGGCACAGGGCTCTCAAACAAATTTGTATAAATGACTGGTAACAAAGTTTAAACTACTGCAGTGCTTCCAGAATAAAATATAGTACATAACATAGTTCATCATACTGCAGTTGTTTTCATATGATGGGTAAAAATCCACTAGTGTGTCAGCATCTAGGTCACAGTGAAAAACTGTTTTGTAGTGGCAAGATTTTGTTTAATTAGCAGGGGCAAGAAAGTGGTCCTCTGTGGCTCAGTTGGTAGAGTATGGCTGACAACGCTTAGGTTGTGGGTTTGATTCCTGCTGGGACCATATATACTGAAATGTATGCACTCACTGCAATGTAAGTTGCTTTGGATAAAAGCGTCAGCTAAATGGCATATATAAGAAAGTTGTATTTTTCTGTTGTTCTTTTTCTGCCATTAGGAATATCTGAATGACAGGTGACAGATGAGAATGCATTACATAAGATGCACCATGTTCAAAGAAAAGTATTCAATTGCAAAATAGTTTAAAAAAAAACTTTATTAGGAACACTATAATAATACTGGGTAGGGCCTCCCTTTTCTCTCAAAACAGCCTCAATTCTTCGTGGGATTGATTCCACAAGATGTTGGAAACATTCCTTTGAGATTCTGGTCCATGATGACATGATTGCATCACACAATTCCTGCAGATTTTTCAGGCACACTTTCAAGCTGTAAATCTCCCGTTCTACCACATCCCAAAGGTGTTCTACTGGATTCAGATTTGGTAACTGAGAAGGCCACTGAAGAACACAGAACTCATTGTCATGTTCATGAAACCAGTTTGAGATGACTTTTGCTTTGTGACATGGTGCATTATCATGCTGGAAGTAGCCATTAGAAGATGGGTAAATTGTGGCCATGAAGGGATGCACATGGTCAGCAACAATACTCAAATAGGCTGTGGCATTCAAGCAATGATTGATTGGTATTAACGGGCCCAAAGTGTGCCAGGAAAACATTCCCCACACCATTACACCACCAGAAAGCAGAGTATCCTGAGTGTCCATTCAGTGAAAGTGATGAAAGTTGTCGGTTCGTGGTAGAGAGCTAGAGCAGGTTGTCACAGCAGGGGCCCACGGCGCCGATACAAACATGGACGTGGTGATGGCCATAGCCCTAAGGCCAACAGGCAGCTGGAGTAACTCGAGTGTTTATATGACCGGTTGTGATAACAGCCTGTGTTTGTGTTACATAACACACAGCGAGAGAGCCTCCGGCAATAATGATACTGTAGTATGTAGTATCAGGGGAAATCTATCTGACAGACAGAAAGAGGAGGAGGGTGTCAAGGGAGAGGGAGATGTACAGCAAAGGCATGGGCTGAAGTTGGCACTAAGTGGGAAACAGCGCTGGCATGTAGGCAGTGCAGCGCACTATTAAGCTGTTTTGTAAGGCAAAGTTTCAGCTGTTAGCTTTGTCACTCAATGATGATGGAGTTGGTGAGAGGGAGGGAAGGATGGGGAAAGAGGGAGGGAGAATGAAAGAGAGAGAGTGGGGTACAGAGGGGTATAAGGAGCGAGAGAGAGACAGAAAAGTGAATTTCAGGACATCAAAAATAGATGTTTGATGTTGATGAAAAATACATGACTGGTGCATAAAGCTGTTCTCCATTATTGCTCACAGAGTGAGAAAGAAAAAGAGATGGGTTTTAGAAATTGAGTTTTTGACAACAATTTTACTTTTCTGCCTGAAGAGAGGGGGAGGGAGAGATTTGAGAGAGCAAGAATGTTGGTTAATAAGTGTTACAACATAGAGTTTGGCAGCAGCAGTAATTAGAGCCTCTAAACTCAATCAAGATGCAGTGATAGTGGAAACAGCTTGTTAGCTAATTCTGACCATCCTAATTCACCATGCCTGTTGATTAGATGAGGAATCCTGCACTGTGGAAGGAATTCACTGACTAAGACTGTGTGAGAGGGCGAGAAGGATGAAGAGAAGGGGAGAAGATAGAATGGGTAGGGGTGTGTATGTATGTGAGGAGATTAGAGAGGAAAGAGAGGGGGGGGGAGAGAGAGAGAGTGTGAGAGAGAGAGAGAGAGAGAGGGAGAGAGAGAGATAGAGAGAGAGAGAGAGAGAGAGAGAGAGAGAAAGAGGTAGAGCGAGAGAAAGAGGCACCACAGGGAATGGGATAGGTTAATGTACACAGACAGGGTGACAGATTGGACACATTTGGACATTAACACTGACGCTGAGGGGGAGAGAGTGGCATGCAGGGAGAGAGATGAAGAGTTTTGAAATACCTTACAGCTATGGTACAAGCATATTTGCTGGCAAAACAAGCTGGGGAACTTGGAGAGAGAGAGAGAGAGAGAGAGAGAGAGAGAGAGAGAGAAAGAGAGAGAGAGAGAAAGAGAGAGAGAGAGAGAAAGGAGGGGTGAGAGAGTGACATGGGGGTCACCTTGTGAGAATGAAACAGTCACTACTGAGGTCCCTGAAGGATAGGAAGGTAGACATATCTCAGTCTCTGGTATAAAAACAAGCACTGTATGGACCCGCAGAGTGAAGGCAACAACAGTCACTTGGACTCAGATTTCAATATCAGAGGAGCCAAATAACTACAGTAGATCAGCAGTGTGATACAGGGATTGAAAACAGAACAGTAGCAGTTCAACTACAGGAGGGACGGTCGGGAGCGTGTCAAATCATTTACAATAGATGGTAACAAGGACCCAGGCAAAGTGAAAAGATACAGACGTACCGACTTGAGAAAACTTACAATGACAGTAAGTAAAACTATATTCTATATGCAGAAATTATGTTCCTCAGCCATTGGTGTGGACAATGCATAGGATTATTTTATATTCAAGCAAATGTATATTAAGGCAAATGTTTCCAGTACAGTATCAACCAGGCTTTGAATTTTTTTACAAATAAATACAAAGGCATATCAATCATATTCCTTAGTCTGCAGAATGTGTTTTTTTTATACAGCAAATATGTATGTAATGTATGACAGAAGTCATGCACTCCTTGCTCCATTTGGTCAACTGTGCAGTCAAATGACATGTGATGAAGATAACAGTGTTTTATATGGGGATAATTGTTGAGGCTGAGGCTGCCAGAGGGTGATGGAGGCATCAGTCCAAGAGAGGTGCACATTGTAGAGAGGCTTTTCAGCTTTCAGAGGTTATACTGTATCTTTACTGGTTTTTACTAGCCTTTAGATCTGTTAATAGCATTAATCCGCCAACGGCTATTAACAAAATCATAGAGGCCAGTTGTTCAATCCCAGATAGGTGGGGGGGGGGGGGGGGGGGGGGGGGGGGGGGGGGGGGGCAGATGACCAATAACAGATTAATTCATTATCACCTCAGTTTACAAGGACACAGCGAATGTCAGGGTGCTGATACTGGGGCAAATGTGTTCCACCTGGTGAGACCCCAGGTCAATTTAGAAGGTGAAATTTAAACTCAATTCACAGGTGAAACAGTCCTTGAGAAGAATCCATTTCAATTATCATCGTATTAATTCCTTTAAATTCACATACTGGGGAAAATGTGTTCCACCTGCTGACACCCCAGGTCACGCAATGGTGCCATCGGAACACGGGATTGCATTGTGATCAGGGTCAATCTAATTTAAATTCAGTCACCCATGCAGCCCTGATTGTATAAACAAAAGCTCTTAGCTTTCACTGCTGTCATATACAAATGAATAAGGGAATATACAGTGTTGACCTCTGACACAACATTAACAGTTCTGTTTGAAATGTATTCATATTTATTGTCTGTGCCCAGCAGCAGATTCAGAGTCAGACTGGTTGCAACCTGTAGACCTATTCTTGGCGTGGAGTTCTTGGCACCGGCTTCACTGACAGGACACAGACAACTTAGATAGTCCGCCAAAATAAACTAAAATAAAACCTGTACTGTGCAGTCTGATCATTCCGAGCCATCTTAGAGACACAGAGCATTGTCAGAGATGTACAGAGCGTTTGCTCTTATGTAAGATATAGCACCTGTTGCAACTGAAGGGATTACTAGATAAAAGACAAAGATTAAAGGCATGAAGCTGATGTTTTAGTTTAAATGTTTCTACTCAAATTAACTTATTTGTTTAGTCCCATCTGAATATAAAAGAGTGAACACTTTGCACCTCTGCATTCACCTCAGTCTTCTCATCTCCAATCAATTCAGAGAGTGCATTATCTTGAATGCCAGAGCTGAAAGTTTTCTATTATGCTTTGCCCAAATCTAACCGAATCAGATGTCCTTGATTCTGACCAAGGAGCATACAACATTATTTGGGTTTCTTCTTTCAGATACCATTCCTTACAGTGACAGAACAAGCTGTTTTCCAGTGGCGTAGCAAGTGTCATTCAATCATAATCAATCTGGCGGTTCTATGACGCTCTGTTATGCAATAGATGAGGAAGGTCAAAGGTAAAAATATACCATGGTGTTATTATAGCTTCATCTATAGTAAAATGAATTAACTGTGTTAACAGCCCTCTCTCATTTGTTGGGGTGTCAGGCGGAGGGGTTAGTTCAAAGGACGTTACCTTATACGAGGTCACCCTAACATACTGGACATGGGAGACATACTGTCGATGAAAACATCTGATCTTCACACCTTCAATGACAAGATCCATAGACATAGAGAACTAGCACATCTCACACTATCAATCAATACCTAAAATCTAATTATATCTATAGATCTATAGATATTTTTCCATAAATGCATTTGTTAGTATATAACAGAAAAAAGCAAGGAAGTCTATGAGCATGGGTGTGGTGTTTCGCTCTTAGTTCAAAAGTGCATTTTTTTAGGATGTTGACTATGCCCATTGCATCGCTTGGAGTACAACATGTTTTTTTTTTTTTTGCCATATTGGCTGAATAGGGTTCAGACAATGAAATGTCAACTTGTTATAAACCTGAAGCAGGATGGATTCAGCATGTGGAGCCACGGCCTCTGGCCTGTCTTTCAATATATTCTCCACACTTGCGCATCATTCCAATCACATGACAGTCAGGGATTGGCAATCATTTGCAATTTCAACTTCTCTCTGCACTGTTAAAATGAATTAATATTCCCAGTTTTCTTCCAATTATGTTGATATTGTTAACATATTGATCTGTTTTCTCTGCTAGGCTGCTTCTCAGGAACTGAATGAGCTATGTTTCCTCTCGGCCCAGTCCATGTCCACTCTGGAGACCTCCGAACACTTCCAGATGGTCAAGCTCCTTGGGGAGGGCTCTTACGGCAAGGTCATGCTGGCTGTTCACAAGAAAAGAGGTCAGTGAAGCTCTAGGGGGTCTGGGGTCACTAGGTTGTACAGGAGTGTCAATTCAGGAAGATCATAAAAATTCCGATTTAGACTAAGGAGTGCCACTTACTTAGGAATTTGGAATAGTTGACTTGGTGGAGTTCAAACCAACCCTGGTTGACCTGTGTCCAGCACACCACAGTGTATTTATAGGGCCTGTTGTGCCACAGTATACATCTTGGGTTACTGTTATGAAATAACAACCACACATGTTTGGTAGGGTCACTGTTACTGCAATGGGGAACAGCGTTGTCTTTATATAGTGTCCACTTATCCGTTAGCATTAGTGTTGCGGTAATACAGGGCTTTACTACAGTACATTCTCAGGGATACTGTTGCTACAACGCCGGGTTGTCCTCTCCATCTCTGGGGACAACTAATGCAATATATTCATCACCAAGGCTACAGTATATGGAATCTGCAGAGGTGTTTTATTATGAATACCTTTACAGTGTGGAGAGATTTGAGAGCACTTATATTTTGTGACAGTATTTCAATTAGATTAATCTTTTACAAACTGTTTTTTTTTTTATGATCTCCTTCCCTCTCCACTCCTTTAGGAACTCCCATGGCTCTGAAGTTCTTCCCACGGTGCTCCACCTCCCTCTTCTCTTTCCTGCGTGAATACAACCTCTCCCTCTCTTTCTGCACTCATCCCTCGCTCACACGGGCCCTGGGCATCTTCTTCTCCACGCCCACCTACTATGTCTTCGCCCAGCAGGCTGGTCTCTATGGCGATCTCTACAGTGTCATCGTGTCAGAGGTTAGTTTAGACCGTGTGACTTTTGAGACCGGAGATGTACAGCACGCGCATAACTCTCTGACTGTCAAGTAAATCATACTTTTGATAGTGGGAACTCATTGCTTCATTTGAGACTACTTGAGTTGGGAAGATAACACTTTTCTTTCAGTTTTAACCACAGAGTCACAACACACTGAGGACAGTACTATATGTTCTCAGAGGTCTGATTTCTGTTTGTCACCACATGCACTGCCCCATACTGCCCTTGTCCCATTTGCCCTCTTCCCTGTGTCAGCGAAAACTTGAAGCACTAAGTGCATGATAAAGGCTTCAGTAGAAACCCTCCCCTCCACCCCCTCCTGTGTCTCTGTGTTTGTGTCTGTCTCTGCCAGTAACCTATATACAGTAACGCTGATAAGGAGTCAGCCTTCTCCATCGTTTCAGTGTCTGGAGGTGGAATATGTGATGCAGAGCACGGTTTCCCAAATGGCTAGGGCCTAGTCTGCTCTACTTGTGGTGGCTTTAGAATAGAACCGGATAGAACCAGATAGAACCGGATAGAACAGAATAGAACTGAAATTAATAGAATTGAATAGAATAGAAAATAATTCAATTTTCAAACCGGTTTGTTCCCCCCTCTCTCCATCCGTCCCCCTTAGTATGGTTTTAATACAACTATTTATGTCTCTCTTTCTCTCTCTCTCTCCCTCTCCCCATCCCTCTCCAGGTGGGAGTGGACGAGGAGTGTGTACAGAGGGTAATGTCTCAGCTGAGTGGTGCTGTGTCTCACCTCCACTCTCTGGGCTTCATCCACCGTGACATCAAACCAGAGAACATATTTCTGTGTGACAGCTCCTGTCGCTGGGTCAAACTCGGCGACTTCGGTCTCGCCCGCCCCACCGGGTCAAAGGTCCACCCCGTCTGGTACGACTCGCCCTTCTGCACACCCGAGGTGGAGCAGGCCAAGGAGCAGGAGAGAGAGAGGGAGAGGAGAGTGGAAGAGGGGGATGGAGAGGAGATGGAGGACATTTGGATCACAGTGGAGCCCTGTATTGACAGCTGGGCCCTGGGTGTGCTGGTGTACTGCCTCCTGACTGGCTGCTTTCCCTGGGAGGAGACCACGCACGACGATCCCGCCTACCGCAAGTACCAGGAATGGTTCGACCGCCAGACTGAAAGGGAGGAGGAGAGGAGCAGGGAAGGGGGGTGGAGCAGTGAGGAGGAGGGGAGTGTTTGGAGCGAAGGTGAAAAGGACGATAACATGAACCTGGAGGAGCATCGGAGGTCAAAC
>NC_139664.1:8155098-8235098 GCF_951799395.1 Argentina silus | reverse complement strand
ACCTCTTTCGACTATCTATGCCATCATATCTCCCTCCTTCTCTCCCTCCCTCCCTCCCTCCCCATGTACCTACCTACCTCTCCAGAACCCCAAAGTCAGGGTCTGCCAGTTGCCCGTTTAGTGCAATTTGGCTGAACAGTCTGACCCTATCTGTTCCCTCCCCCTTGTCTCATCAGGTCACTGCTTATGCAGCCCACTAACAGCTGGTCTAGAGCTCTCGTATGCGTGGGTACAGTACACTATAGGGTATGCATGTATTAAAACACTTTCACCTAACACCCCTCACCTCTCCCTCCCCACCTTTAGTGTGTGCTATTTCCAGCAAACGGGCGGAACAGGGCTCATGTGACAGTTTGAGGGGGAGTTTACAGAGGAGACTGGTGTGACAAATGGAAACACATGTTGCAGAGAGACAATAGAGTGCCAACACAAAGATGCTGATGGAGGCGTAAATCTGTGGGATGTCCTCATGAGTACAGGCAGAGAGGGGTGATGAGAGTGAGGGACAGATAGTCAGATAGACAGGACTGATAGAGGGAAGTAAAGATAGACAAGCAGAGAGACAGACAGTCAGACAGACAGGTGGACAAAACGGTAGTAAGAGAAAAATATCCCAATAGACAGACAGATAGATGTGATGGATACATAGACTGACGGAATAGGACACTGAGTTGGACAGATGGATGGACAGAGAGACATATAGCTGGAAAGAGAGCGAGATAGATAGATAGGAAAGAGACATGGAGTGATGTACATAAGGGGGAAAAAGAGATCAAATGGCCACATGTCTGAAATGTCACTCTTACGGGACTAAGTCAACTACACGGGTTAATCCAGTTTGGCATCTCTCCGGATTCCCCCACCCCCCCACCCTCCACCCACCCACCATCCACCCCGCACCCCCCACCCCCACCCACCCCCACCCTCCATTCCTATCTCAATCTGTGTTACTCATTCAGCTACTCACTTGTTAAGGCAGAAGTTGAGAGGTGCTTTAATTGGTCTTGCAGGATTAGGAGAGGGGCATCAGTCAAATAACACAGTCTCAAATTCACTTTTTCACTACAGGGAGCACTGACACGCTACACTACATATCACTTGATCTAGGTCACAAAGGGTGTGTGAATGATTGGGTGAGTGTGTGTGTGTGTGTGAGCAAGAGAATGTGTGTGTGTGTGTGTGTATATGTGTATGTGTATGTGTGTGTACATTGGAAGCAGCTAGCCACTTCTGGAGAGAGAGAGAGGGAGAGAGGGAGAGAGGGAGAGAGGGAGAGAGGGAGGAGTGTGGCAGGGTTAAGGGGGGGGGGGGGGGTCCTGTGGAGAGTATGTGCAGCAACCATGAGCAGCCTTGCATAGAGGCGGGGGAGCAATGCCTTCAACCAATAAACAAGTCTGCAGTGTTTATGACCTGGCATGTCCCCCTTATTCTCCACCCTCTCTTTCTCTCTCCCCCTCTCTCTCTCTCTCTTTCTCTCTCTTTCTCTCTCTCTCTCTCTCTCCCCCTCTCTCTCTTTCTCTTTCTTTCTCTCTCTCTCTCTCTTTCTCTCTCTCTCTCTCTCTCTCTCTCTCTCTCTCTCTCTCTCTCTCTCTCTCTCTTTCAGAATGGCAGATCAGTGTGTTCCCTGGACTGCTCTCTCCTCTCCTTGCCTCCTCTCCGTCTCCATCACTCAACCTGTCATCAGCCTTGCCTGGCCAAACTTGTTAGGCCAACAGCACGTCTCCTCCTCACCCTCTCCCTTCTCCTAACCTCCCCACCCTCACCCCCAGAGACTATTTAGCCCCGATGTGTCAAGGGGATGAAGAGTGTCCCCCTCGTGAATTGACTGTGGGGAGTGAGGGAGCCAGCAGGGATTCTTGTTGTCTGTGACTCGGGAGGTATGTGTGGCAATATTTATATTGGTCAAGTTCATGGAAGCCTACTGCGCATCAGGTTTCGCCCATCCAGCCTATATTGGTCCCGATGGAAACCCACTTCTCAACACAGGATAATACAACAGGGTCAAGAGTAATGAGTGATAATCTTTCATCTTTGTGTGATGTGCTGTATGAGAACTTCTTATTGTTGATGGTCGCTGAACTGTTTCATGCTGCAAACTTGATGTGAAGACAATTTTGCACTGGTACAGGCACTATGGTTATGGATATTGTCGGTGTAGTGCCCCTTCACTTCACTAATGAGAGTGCGCACTTGACTCTGTGTGGGATATTGCATTACAAGCGGTTATTCACACACATTAAAACATCAAATAGAATTTACCAGTTTTATTTTACAGTCTTATATCAGCTGGTATTTACCTGGCATTCACAAGTAATGAATGTGGCATTATTACATTCATGGTAATTACATCAAAGAATTCAACCACTAGAAAACAACCCAAAACCACCTAAATGTTACCATTTTAAGTAATGTTTGTGCAAAACATGATGATGATAAATAAAATGATGTAATATCTCTGTAAAATCCAATTACATACTGAAGAAGAAGTGTTACGAGACATTTCACCTTGAGAGTGTGGGGATTTGATTAATCAGGATTCTCTCACTCGGCCTGAGACCACTACCACACTCTCCTTGTGTACAACTCCATCTGGTGGTGAATAAGGAGTATTACATCGGTTTAACTCCAGGGTCCTACTGTCGACAGCGGTGGACACGCTGTGATGCATTTCCAAAGCCACCTCCTCTTCTTGTCTCCTCCACAACCAAGATAAAAGTTTTTGCAACAATTGCTCTCGCTTCTCCGGTTCTTTTATGTCATTGCAGATGGAGAGATGACGAGAGGAAACCACTCACTCATTCCTTCACCTGCTCCAACGCATACAAACAAGCATACCCCAATTATTTTATACAGAAAAAAGCTGAAAAACGTCCCTTCACCTCATAATGAATGGCCATATCCCATCATTCAAAAATATGAACACATAGTAACTACATGTGTTTGACTATATGTGGTAGTTGTGTAATTGTGTACTAAATACCCTAGTGTACAATACATAATAATCTTTATGTATACATTACAAATGGTATGTAAAAGTTATTTACAAATGGTTAATCATCACATACCATGATAGTTAGATGGAATGGACAATACCTAATGTTTGATGTTGATGTTGTGTTGTTTACTGTGAGAATGTGAGATAAACCCTCCACCATGGAACAGAATGTTTCTCAACCAGATTGGGGGAGAGAAATGCAGGGAGAATTATGCAGGGAGTTAGCAAGAGAATTATGATGGGAGGGAGGACAGGGGGAGGAGGAGAGGGAGGAGGAGAGGAAAGGGGAAACAAGAGAAGACAAAAGATTCATAAAACAAAAGAAGTTTCGGGCGACAAGAGAAGTTGTGAGTATGAATGTATTTTGCTCTTCTTTCCCTCTTGATCTAAAAAAACTACTGTTTATATGTGACTACGTTACTGACTGTTACAGATTAAATCCATGAAGTAGTTGAGCATGTTGTTATATAAGAAGAGGTAGTACATAAACAAAAGATGCAAAGATGGAGAGACTTTTACTGTATAAAATATGCACTCTAGCTCTCTCTTACAGTGGAGTAATCAATGTAACTGTCAGTGAACACTTCCAAAAGACAGTTATAATATCAGCTATGTGTGTTGTGTAAAGTATGTCCACCACGTAGTTTCAAATTCATATGTGTATGCTGAGAGTCCAGATGTGACAATGGTAGGAGGGGAAGGGATTTTGGACATTCCCAATGACAAAACTATCATGCTCAGAACACTCAGTGACTGTTGGGACACTATAGTGCAGCCATATTAATAAGATCTATGAAAGAAATTGGCGGAAAAGAGAGTGTGAGTGTGAGAAAGGAGGGGTGGAGGGCTGCTCAGATAGGGCACAAAAAAACACATTCTTTTGTGAGAACTCATGTCTTGGACTCCAAACTCACACTGACATGCAAGGAATGATGCAGGGAGAGGGAGAGGGAGAGAGAGAGAGAGAGAGAGAGCGAGAGAGAGAAAGAGAGAGAGAGAGAGAGAGAGAGAGAGAGATGCAGGAAAGGGGGAGAAAGTTGGAAGTTGTCAGAAACAGATTCGATTTCAATTCTAAATTCCTTTGAAAGGCAAAAATAAACACTCAAACATCTATTATCAGCTATCGCCAAAAATAGACTAAATACCAAAGTGTACACCTACAGCCAGGACTAAACTGGTACAAACAACACAAATGACTAGATACAGTATTTTTCGATATCAATGATACCTAACATAAGATATGCACATTTTGCATGTCCATACAGTCCTGTCCACATCTATTAATACAATTTTCTACAGTAGGTAAAAAAAAAAACACCTTCTCAGTAACACCTTACATGGGGACCTGGAAAAGAGTTGTAGAGACGTAGCAGGAGGGCATGAAGGAAAATAAAACACTTGAACTATAATGGCAAGTCAGGATATTGAACAGTTCCTCTGTGTAGCATGTAGAAACTCTTTTCCTCTTGGGTTTCCTTCAGCTCGTAAACGTCGGTTCTTACAAGTTGGAGGTATGGGCAGGCTTCCAATGGTCCTGCTCCTCTGCGGTTTCCACGGTAACGCCGACAAACAGCACACACAAATCATCCCTTTTAATTACATTTGAGTCCCTCTCCGTTTGTTTATACACCATAAAACACTCCCCTCATGTGGTTTTCTGTTCCGCAGCGCTCACAGCTGTTGACCAACTCCAGCCGACCGGTACTAATGTCTCCCCCCCTCAAAAGTCACACATTATTTCAAAACATATTAAGTTGCATGACATGTCTCTGTCTGTGAGTCATGGTTAGGTGTCACTGCCAGACATGTGTTGCCCCATGTTGACTGGTGTGTTGTTTCCCTGTGGGTAGAACCGACAGTGACTTTCCTGGAGTACGGAGGGGAGGCTCCGTTGGCCGTCTCAGACCTGCCATCTGGTGAGTGGGGAGTTCAGCAAGTGCCAGAAAGAAATCACTGAATCATGTTTGGCACCAGCAGGACTGGGAGGAACATCTTCAATGTCTAGTGCATGTGTTCAAGTGTGTGGCCCAGTGGAGAAACAACCACAGCCCTACCCCTTTGATGTTAGCAGATCTGAAGGGATCCGATAGGTTCCAATGGATCTATAAGGACTGATGCAAACGTTGCATAGATACTGTGTGGGTCGAGTATTTATTATGTGTATACTACCCTGTGTGTTCAGTGAGGGCTGTCTTGTCACATGTGTTATGGTAGTAATGGTCTGTCTATTCTCTCTGCCCCCCGTCCAGACTGCAGGGAGGAGACGTACCCCTGCACCAGGATGTACTCTGTCCACCGGCCCATAAAGAGATGCATCCACTCTCTCTGCCTCTACAGGTAAACTCACCATCACAGAAACACTTACAGTAGGCTATATAATACAGTCAGTGGCGCCTGGCCAAGCAGCAGACTTCAGAGGTTAACTGAGACTGCAACAGTGGATGAGTGGATGATACTGTGTGTTCTGGTCTGTGTCAGCCTCCCACGCGTCTATGTGATCAACAATGAGATCTGTGTGAGGACAGTCTGCAAAGAGGAGGAGTACCTGAAGGGTAAGAGACAGATCAGTGCTACTACACTCAATTTGACTATGGTGTAGTGATTATGTACTGTATGCATTCAAAGCATTATAATAAAGAAACACACACACACACACACTCACACTCACACTCACACTCACACTCACACACTCACACACTCACACACTCACACACACTCTCTTTTCTCTCAATCCTAGCGGAACTCTGCAGAGAAAGGTCCGGCTGGCCAAAGCGTCTCCAGAGGTCATCAACCTACAAGAAACGCTGTCTCAATCGCCTTGGCAACCTCAAAACCTGGGCAAACAAGGCCTGATGGGTCCAAGATGGCGCAGGAGCAGGGAGGGAGGAGGAAAACCCTTAGAGACAGAACACCGGGGCGTCTCCATAAAAACACCCAAAAACACCATAAATCCATCGCTCAACACCTGGTCTTGGCCTGTTTCTTTCAACCAACACAAACATGCACACACACATGCACACGCACACGCACTCATACGCACACACCACAGATACACATACAGACACATATGCTAGAACAGCACACACTCACACACACACACACACACACACACACACACACACACCTATAACTGCAGTTAAGATAGTCATATCTCTCAGTTTTTCTATTAGCCAATTCTTTGTTTTATTGTCTGTGAACATCTGGGGGAGCCCTGATAGATTTCACCTGTGTGTATTATTGGACACAAATCATGTTCCCATGGTTCACAATAGTGCCGATACGGCCTGTATAATACTGAATGTTGAGTTCATGTATTTCACTATGTAGAGAACAAATCCACTCTGTTATCAATTAGCTGAGGTCTGTAAAGCACTTCATGACAATCCAATACCATAGTGCACTATATCCAATAAAATGTAATTAAGTGGTTTATGCCTGGATTGTCTTATTGATTTGATGTAATCCAGTTCAGTGCGGGTATTATCGCTGTATGTCTGTAAAGAAACAAGGCAACAAATAGATAATTGTCATTAGTTCTTATTTTTATATTTCATATTTTGCAGTACATGTACATTTACATACACATTTACATACACATATACAGTGTATTTATAGTGACAAGAAACATCGGGGGGAGGGGGAAATGCATATTGGTTGTATAGAACACACACGTAAACAAACATGGGTAAGTCAACCAGTTCATACCAGTTCTCCCGCTAGCTGTGTTGGTTACTCTGTGTGTGTGTGTGTGTGTGTGTGTGTGTGTGTGTGTGTGTGTGTGTATCAATGAGTGAGAGAGAGAGACACACATACTACCGTAATAGTAACAACCTCAAGCGCTACTGAGATAGCTGAATGCTATTATTACTATGACGTCTTGCCCTCCCCATTCTCCAGCCATCCTCCCAAAACAACAACAACACAATATAGGAGTTATAACACTGCATCTCACAAGGACTGGAACGGTCTCACTGCATTGCCAGTTAAAGAGTTAGCGCACGGGCTCAATCTATAACATGGATTCGAAAATGGTCACAGAAAAACAAACTCCTGTGTGTACAACACGCTCAGGGTAGAAGATGCCTCTTAGGCGCAGATCAAGGATCAGCTTACCATCCAACCAATCCAAACCGTAACCATTAGGGGGGGAGAACACAAAAATGACCACAGATCAGAGTCCACAGGCAACTTCATGGTACTCCGTAATACACAGACCTATTCATTGAGCAGGGTAAGGTTATGACCTGAATGAGTCACCCCTACCCATAATAACCCCTTGACTGGTGATGACATAACAAAGCCTAAATCATGCCTATCACCCCTCCTTTTCCCCAGAGTCAGAGACAAAAGCAGACTCTCTCTCTCTCTCTCTCTTTCCGTCTCTCTCTCTCTCCCTCCCTCCTGTCTCTCTCCCTCCCTCCTCTCTCTCTCTGAGCAGTGTTGATTTACTAACTAACAACAGTCTCCAGCTGAAACAATGCAGGACAGCCCCGTGCCCATCTCCAGTGAAATACGTCCTCAGCAGCTGCAGTCCTCTCCATTCTCTCTGTCACACTGTGGTTGTGAGCCCACAAGAGCCCACTTGAGGGCGTGACACAGCACAACAGCATACGGTAGTTTAGGGTTTTCTATTCAAAGTAGACTTAGATAGAGGCCAACCTTACCCTACGTTGGTCCTGACCTTGGAAGGAAAAAGCCAAACAGGACCTTAGATCAAATCTAAGAGGCAACTTTGTCCTCCACCAATGCAACCAGACTAACCTCCCAATCAATGCTTTTGTTTACTGGATCCCCAACAGGAGATTCAGAAGGAAAATTAACTACAACACTAACCACAACAACGACAGGAATTACAAACTACTGACAATATATACATTTACAATAATATCATCTTCTGTACATATATTAATTAATTTGTTATTATCAATACTATATTAGTGATTCACCATCATTCCTCGCTGTACCGCATTTCATTTAGTGAGATCTTCCATCTCAGTCTTGTCCTCTGAAATAAATAAATACTCTGTTTCCATAGTTAAGGAATGAAACACACAGAGAGAGAGAGGGTGGGGAGAGGGGGCAGTGGGAGGGAGGGAGAGAGGGGAGGGGCGATTAAAGAGGTGGGGAGGGGGGTGAGGAGAGTGGGAGAACGGTGCAAAAAGACAGAGGGCAGAACGGGAGAGGGTAGGAGTACACTGAGCTTGAGAGAAAATATGGTTACAGTGCTGGGTAAACTGGGTCAACTGGTGGACAGTCAGGTCAGGGTCAGGCTCAGGTAAAGGTCAGGTGAAAGGGATTGTGGAGAAGCCTCAGAACTGCACCCAGCTGGCGTCCTCCTGCTTGGTGACAGGCGGAGAGGCCGAACTGCATGATGGGAAATAAATGGGAGGGCTTTGCATCAATTGGAGGAACAGAGAGAGAGAGAGAGAGAGAGAGGGAGAGAGAGAGCAGTCCCTCACCTTTCTGAAGCAGAGAAGTCTCCCCACAGGTCAGAGCTGGCGGTAGTGTTGGGGTTGGGGTTGGTCTGCACCACTGAGTTAGAGTTACTGGTGTCCAGATCTAACAAAAAGCCTGAGAACAGAAAACAAACACATCCGACCGCTCTTAGTACAGTACACTCAGCATGTACCATCACAAAACACCCTGTAGGCCTAAAAGTACGGCTCGCTTGAATCCAGCCCTCAGATTGCCAACAGCCTCAAAAAGCATCCTACACCATGCAAGAATTGTGTTACTAGGCTCACCAAGCAAGATAAACATGATCAGGACAGGATGTGGTTGACCTACCTGTGTTACTTCCTCCTGTGAGTTGTTGTTCATCATTGTCATTGGAGGGGCCAGATGAAGGGGGAGGGGCTATCTTGCCTCCTGGAGGAGGAGGGAGAAGCCCAAAGCCACCTGCACTCTGAGGGCGGGACTTGTCTCTCTTTCTAGATTGCTGAGACAGGGATAGAGAGGAACAGAGAGGGAATGAAAGAGGGAGTGAGTGTGTATGTGTGTGTGTGTGTGTGTGTGTGTGTGTGTGTGTGTGTGTGTGTGATGTTGACTGTTACCCATATACCATAGATCAAAGTAGAATGGGAGTAAATGCAGGATGTTACCCCGATATTCAGAGTGATGGTCTGGCCCTCTTTGAAGCCCAGGTCCAGTTTGGGGGTGGAGACTGGATTCTGAGACTGCTTACTGATCTCATCATCCTGTTTCACCCACCTGAGAGAGAGAGAGAGAGAAACATGCAATTATTGACTTGTTGATGGTGATGATTAGAGGGCCATATTCTGTCTCGTTATGTGACTGTAGAAAGAAGGGTATCTCTGGTGTGTAGAAGAACAGTAGTGGAGTCGCTGCTCACTTGAAGTGGTCCTGCAGAGCTACGTTGAAGTCAAACGAGTCTCCTCTGTCCCCGAACCCGATGCCTATGAATGCACTGCGACCTGGAAGAGAGGGCCGGGAACAACAGCACTGATCACCATGGGCATTTATACTCTAACGAGCCCAAAAGTAGAATAATAGACTACGCCCTTTCTATAACTCTCTTCTATGTCAATAACTCACAAGCTTAGAGAGGAGATGTGCTTTTGACTGCAGACACTTTAGGACACACAAAAGCACAACCACCATAAAGGACTATGTTGTGTTGGCTGGCATAGTACCACGGTCCCATTCAATGGCCACGGCTGATCAATACATTCCATTTCTACTAACAGACTACTTTGCCTAATGGCTGGGTCACAAACAAGAGTAGAAAGTCAAAGTGGAAACTAGAAATACGGTTGTCACTAGATGGCCATGCTTTAAAGGACAAATGTGTCAATATTGTAGGAAACGATGATACATGAGCTGCTAGGATTAGACCAAGGGTTAAGGTAAAGCTTAACCTTTAACCCTTAACTCCTGGTCTAACCCTAGCAGCTCACGTATTGGCTCATCATTTCCAACAATATTTGTCCTTTTGAGCATGGCCATCTAGTGACAACCATGTTTCTAGTTTCCACGATTAAGATTAAGGCAGGGCTGGGAAACTTCGGCTCTGTAGGGGCAATGTGTGCAGGATTCTGCTCCAGCCCAGCACTAAAGCATCCTTGGGTGGGTAAGGATGAGTGTCGGGTTAACTGTGGTTGGAAGGTACCTCTCAAGCATGGCCAGACAGTGGCTCTACAGTGACAAACAAACAACAACCATCATGCTGTGACAGTCGACCCACCACTCTCATCCTGGATACGAAGCACAAAGTAACGACTGGAATCGCTGACGGTCTCCACGGCGATGCCAGGGAACTCGTCGATTGGTGCCTGTGCGAACAGCTCCCCTGCAAATACGGAGGGACCATGACAACAACACACAATGTAAGAGTCCTCTCTACATCTGTACTTCAATGGTATGAGTTCATTGGCTAATTGGCTAGGTATACTGTTGACCTCCTGACGTACCTGTAAACACTCAAACACAGTTAAGACATATAACGGCCTTGCGACAGAGGGTTAAAGTTCAGTGTTAGCTTCCTAGATACAGTATGTTCCAAATCATTTCAACTCACTGTATTGCTGTGGAAGACCCACAGGGCAAAATGAATATCACCCTATATTGTTGATTCCTACTGTATCCAAATTAACAAGAAGTGCCTGGGGTTGGGTTAGGGTCAGGGTTACTTGTAATTGGACGATGGAATAGAGAGGAATGAAAGGAATGGCAAGGTTTAAAGTGGCAGTGATGCTTGTAAACAGGGCCTGTGTTTCTCACCAGAGATCTTGTCCTCCAGTTTGATGTAGGCCACTTTGCCCCGGGCCGTCACACGCATGCGCCCTGTCCAATCGGGGGCATCCAGCTTCCAATCTGCTGCCCTAGGAGAGAAACAGGCAGCCAATGAGAGAAGTGTGTGTGTGTGTGTGTGTGTGTGTGTGTGTGTGTGTGTGTGTGTGTGTGTGTGACTATAGAGGCTGTATGTGTAAATGGTGTTGACACAACACTTTACTGTATTGATTAAATTACTGGTGAAACATTTAATTAATTGCAATGGGGACTCATATACTTGGGCCTGGCATTTCAATGCGATCTAGGGTGGAATATTACGTCATCATTGTTATTACTCACGAAATCACACAACAGACTGAGCGCTATGTGGTCACTGGCATGCTACTGGTAAACCCATAGGTATCTCATCTCCCGGGAGACGTAGCCAACAGTATAGACCACTGACCAGTCAGCATCCAGATGCACTAGATCACGTTAAAGCACCAGCCAATGAAATAAGGGTAAACACAAACCACACACACACACGCATGCACGCGCGCACACACACACACACACACACACACACAATATAGGATAGACAGTGCAAGTCAACAAGAAATCTTTTACGCAATAAAACAGTACAGGAGATTGCGACATAATCTCCTTCAAGGGAGTAAAAATCTCACCTAATCCTCAAACCCTTAAATACCGTAGTACATGATATAAACCTACAATAAATATTCATTCTATGAACAGAGAACTAACTGTCGGTAGCCTTTAGAGGGGGGACACGGTCACGTTTACGCATTGTAAGCAGTATTCGCCAACCATCTCTGCTGTGCATTGGGACGCAGACAGCATTGATACCGACAGGTACAACAATGACAGGTGTACTATCCATACAATAGAACGCACACACAACCTTGATATTTTCTCTTTATCTATTCTCTGCCCAATAAGTGCCATACAGTTTGCCAGGTTATGACACAGAAAAGCAATTACGCACCAGAAAAACAACCATTTAGACGGCCTTTATGAGGATGCACTGCCTTTGATGTGGGGACAAGCTAACGGGTTGTTTATGGGGAGCCTACGGGCAGCTATCGTTCTCTATCACTGCGCTGACGGATGCTGGAGTCGGGCAAGGTCAACGGATGTTGGACGCTTTCGGCATCGCGGCTCTTACCTGACGCCCCGGTTCGATGCTCGCGGTGGGATTCGGTAAACGTTGACGTCAGGTTTCACACACAGGATCGACTCGTACTCACCCTCGGTCGCCATCTTGACTTTAATTCAATCGGTGTCGGTGCATTTGTGGTGTCTGTGCGGTAACGGGTACGTGAACGTAATATACAGTGTATTTGCGCACTATGTTCTCATCCATCATCAAATCCCCTTACTCGGATGCTGATATGAGTTAGCCCCCTAGGCCTATCGAATCGATTCACTATAAATGGCATTCCGTTGAATAGAGGTAAATGACACAAAAGCATAGGAAACAGAAATGGTAGATCTTATTTTATGACAAATAACAACATAGGCTATTACATCAATGCATTAATGCTTAGAGGATAAAAAATAAAAAAAGTTTCATTGACATACAATACAGTATTTAAATGCACAATTCAAGGATCTGTAACCTTATCTCAGTTAATTTTCTTTCACAATGATGGCTCAAAATTGTCCTTTCACTATAATGACAGCACCAGTAGGAGGAGGAGGAGGAGGAGGAGGAGGAGGAGGAGGAGGAGGAGGAGGAGGAGGGGACATGGTTCACAGTCCAAGCAGTGCAAAAGCATCTCTCCAATCTTCTGTATCACCAGGCTGTAAGAGAGAACAGGGGAACAGTTATAACTGTGTCTACCACTCAGGTGTGTGTGTGTGTGTGTGTGTGTGTGTGTGTGTGTGTGTGTGTGTGTGTGTGTGTGTGTGTGTGTGTGTGTGTGTGTGTGTGTGTGTGTGTGTGTGGAGTTTTACCTGGAGGATACGGTTGAGTTTCCTGGCCAGACGAACAGAGTTCTGGTGTAGCCCGTCCCAGGCCTTAAACCCTCTCTGCCTGCGAGCTACAAAGGTTTGCCAGCAGTAGAAATAGTCTGAAGGAGTAAGACAGGATCATTATAAGTGAATGAGGGACACACACCCTGTATTTGCAAACACACACATATGCACACACACACACACACACACACACACACACACACACACACACACACACACACACACACACACACACACACACACACTCAAACTCAGACTCACTCTCCCTTTACCTTTATAGGTCATGATGGTGATCTGCACTCCGGCTCTCTTCAGCATGCGGAGCCCCTCTCTCTGGAGGCTGTGCTCAGGGTCACAGAAGTAGAGGCGGGAGACGAATATCCTCAGCTTCAGGTTGGGGGTCTGGCTGAGGAACTGGGCCAGCCTGTGGGAGCAGTCTGAGCAGGGGGACCAGGAGCAGAACCAGGTGACAGAGTAATTCAGCCTCACCCCACCGCCAGCACCTCCAGAACCCCACAGGCCAGGGCACAGGGCTCCCAGGTGACGCAGGAACAACAGCTGGGGGGTGAGAGGAGGAGGATGGGGTGGGGGGTGGGAGAGGTAAGGTAAGGGAGACAGAGGTAGTGGAAGGGAGGGGAAAGAGTGGCAGAGAGAGGACAGGAAAGAGAATGATGTAGAGAGGGACAAATCGGGGGGCGGGGGGGGGAAACAAGTGAGTGAGTGACAGAGGAGAGAGAGTCAATGAGAGATGAAGACTTATTCCATGTTTTCATCATAATGACTTTTTCCATCCTTCTCCCCCCTCTCCCTTCCTTCCTCACCTCTACGTGACAGCCGGTGCGATTACGCAGGTGTCCAAAGTCGAAGGAGAGCGAGTTTGGGCCCACCCTCCTCTTCACCACGAAGCACAGGTAGGTTTCATGTCTCCCCTTGGCCCAGCGCATGTTTTTGTAGTGGTAGATGAACTTCTTCTGGGCCAGAAGCACACTGATGAAAACAGGAGTGGTTTGTGGTCACACACATTGTAGTAGAGATGTTGCCTGAAACATGTAGATACTAAACACGTAGAGTAGACGCAAAGTCTCTCAAAATAGATTTAGAGCGTCAAGTTCATTGAGGCAATAGATGAGAGGCTACAAACACAATTTTCTAAGTTGTAATAGCATAGAGTATGATGGAATCTGAATGATTTAGGTCACTTAATGTCTTTACTGAACAAGTAGACCTTATTCATTTAAAAAAAAAAAATTCAAAAAAATTCAAATCATCTATGGTTAGCCATCTGGTGAACATTCAATTGTCTAACATGTTTGCCCTCTTTATCTCGGTCTCAGTTTCATTCTTCTTACAGTTTTTAGCGAAACCAGAGAAAGTTTTTCAGGAGTACAATACGTCATCCTTATTGAAACCTATGATAGAACTGCACAAGAGAAAGTAACAAGGTGGTTTTCATATGATGACATCTCAGCACATCATCATACATCCTATGGCATCTTATCACATATCAGACATCAGATACTGTCATATAATATAAAATTATATTTATTAGGGTATTGTGCATTCAATGCGTTGAAGAGAGAGAAACATACAATAACAGATGTTGCGTTTAGTTTACTCACCTGTCAAGTTTGCAGATCATTTCAAAAGACAGATTTGTCTCACGCTGCCAATCAGGCGAGACAGAGTAATGAGATGAGTGAGAGTGTATGGGGGGGATGGGGGAGGGGACAGAGAATATATACCCTCAAACATAAACAGCCTATTTAGAGTAAGACACCCTCTGGTTGGACAGATACATTTTTCAAAACAAGACAAGGGGTGGGGTGATATTAGTCAGGTCAGGGCAGTATTAGTTATTATGCACCGAAACTGTCAGAACTGTGAAAGTTAGCGTTGATAATTCATTAGTATTTTACGAACCATTGCCACATTAAAATAAGTCAATCAAAAGAGAAACGTGTGTGTGTGTGTGTGTGTGTGTGTGTGTGTGTGTGTGTGTGTGTGTGTGTGTGAGTGTGAGCGTGTGTGTGTGAGAGCGTGTGTGTGTGAGCGTGCCTGAGTGTGTGTGTGTATGTGTGAGCGCGTGTGTGTGAGCGTGTGTGTGTGAGAACGTGTGTGTGTGAGCGTACGTGTGTGTGTGTCTGTGTGTGTGGTCGATTGATTCTTCGTAGCGCATGAATGGATGATGACTAATTTTGAAAACTGCAAGAAACGAATCCCTTCGCGGTGGAGATGTTTACACAATGCAGGAGGTACAAAACAATCATGGTGACCACACACAAGTCCAGGAGTGTTTGACGTGATTCCTAACCTTTGGGTCTCTCTCACATACGTCAGTAAAGTCAGCCAACAGGGTGGAACTTTCCATGGCCTTGACGCTCACCCAGTCACCCAAGCCTCCAACTGGTTTTCCCAGATCATTAAAAAACCCTTCCAGATAACTTCTCGCCTTCATGCAGGCAGGGTTAACCACCCTTTTCCTCCTCCCTCCTCCCCCCACCCCTCCTTCTCCTCACCCTTTCCACTCCTCCTCTAACCCCCTCCTGGCCCCAGGGATGGGGTGGCCATGGGCGTCCCCACATACCCCGGAGGCCCTGACACCTACCTAGCCCTCAGATTTGGGTTTTCCCAAAGTGTGTCAATCAAAACAAATTAGGGAGCCGTGGCTGCCCCTCTCGCCCGACGACGTCTCCGCGGGACCACAGTGTGTGGATAACTCAGACCCAGCCTTTGAACCATGAGATGTTGTCATCCATTCTCCACCAAATCAGGATGTGTTTTTTCTCTCTCTTTCTTCTCGGCTTTCGCTCTGTCTGTTTTTGCTCCGGCCCCTGTCCGTTCGCTCAGTGGCACTGCACGCATCCTGCTTTCCCATGACTCCCCTCACCCTCGCATGCACTCTGTGGTTTGGGGAATTCACCCTTTCCCAGGGTGGCTGTTTTTGGAGCTCATCTGTGTGAGTGTGTGTGTAATGTGTGTGTGTGTGTGTGTGTGTGTGTGTGTGTGTAATGTGTGTGTGTGTGTGTGTTTGCATCTATACACTATACATCATCTGGAACAGATTTATCCAATTTATCCTCTGATGTTGTGGTGCCCCAAGCTTTAAACTGATCTATGTGTGTGTATGTGTGTGTGTGTGTGTGTGTGTGTGTGTGTGTGTGTGTGTGTGTGTGTGTGTGTGTGTGTGTGTGTGTGTGTATGAGACACTGACTTGATGTCATCAGCAACCACGTCATATTGCACTTAGTCCACTATGCATTTACAGTGTGTGTGTGTGTGTGTGTGTGTGTGTGTGTGTGTGCGCGTGCGTGCGTGCGTGCGTGCGTGCGTGCGTGCGTGCGTGCGTTTGTGCGCATGTGGTTGTCAATGACACAAAGTCAGAGATACTATACTGTACATAACCACTCACCACCCACCTTTATGGGTTTGACCCAGTTGACCGAGGTCACCTCACGGTGACACATGAACACTCACGTGCACTGCCTCTCCTCTCGTGCACGGCCCTGCTGTAACTCCATTACCCATGCACGGACAGTGTGTGTGTTTGTGGTATAGTACAGTATGGCCAGACATGGCTGTGCATTTAACCCATAGTCAGGGGGAGAAACCGGCAGCAGGAAATGCCAAGTCATACTTTCCGAAACCCACTCGCCCACACACACCCTCTACACACACACACACACACGCACACACGCACGCACGCACGCACGCACGCACGCACGCACGCACGCACACACACACACACACACACACACACACACACACACACACACACACACACACACACACAGCTGTACCGTGCAGACACACATGACCACAGTCACAAACAGGCTTACTTTCCAGTGGCGTGAACTCACATCTGTTTCCTAACAACAATAATAGTTTCAGATGGGTGGGTTTAGAGGCTCAGCTCACAGGTGTCTGCAAGCGGCCAGTCATGTAAAGAGCCTGATGGTGACTCTGAACCATCTAATGACCAGACAAGGCTACAATGACACTATTTTATGGATGAAAATGACTCCCACACACATAGCTGCATCTGCATGTTCTCTGCAGTGACATGCATGGATCAATGAGTTTATGGGAGTGTTTATCTGGTGTATGGTAACATAAGCAATGGGATATGTATTCCCAACACTACAGTACATAGGAAAGAAATGTGGTTGTGTGCATGTTAATATTCAATGAACTTTTTTATTTTTTTTATTGAAATGATACTTCATTCTAAGGATGTGTTCTAATCAAGCAATTAAATTGGCCAAGATGCACAATAACCTTGGGTGGGTTTCTCCACTCAGCATTTGCATCAGGAGAGAACCTCCCACACCTCCACACACACAAAGACAAAAGACACACACACACCTCTACCTATTTACTGTACAAACATCCGGTGGTGTGTGTGTGTGTGTGTGTGTGTGTGTGTGTGTGTGTGTGTGTGTGTGTGTGTGTGTGTGTGTGTGTGTGTGTGTGTGTGTGTGTGTGTGTGTGTGTGAGACAGGTTAATGTAGTTATGATACTGTCTGAGGTTAGCACGGTGAACACAAGCCTAGCTAACCACACGCTAATTTAGGTTAGTCCTCCATGGGACTGATAAGCAGAGGTACGTATCCCCATCCACCCACACACAAACTGTCATTCACCAGCTCACAGCACAACATCATTCTTCAAGCATACTTATACCACAGTGTACTGTATCTTGTGCTCTTTTTATGGCTAATATGCCGTGACACCGTACGTGTCGTGTGTAAGACACCAAAACAAACAACAAACAAAAATCAGCCAGAACAATAGCAGGGACGGGACAATGACCGGTAGTGATCTTCCTGACCGGCTGTGAACAGCATGAACAGGTGCATGATGTAGGGTCCTAAGTTCTTCCTGGTCAGGTCACATGATCAGACAAAACTGAGGGCTCTGTGTGTGAGTATCACTGTCAGGGATGATGAATGCTGAATGAATTGCTGAATCAGTGATGAATGCTGAATGAATTGATGCTGTATCAAGAAATGAGTAGGAAGAAGAAGAAGAAGAAGTAGAAGAAAAGAGTGAGAGGGCTGATAAGTTGCCAACATGTTCTGCAGACTCATCACGAGGGAGGCCACAGACAGGTGCAGGTGAGAAGAAGTGAGAGAAGAGAGAGGTGAAAGGGCGAGAGTTCTGCACACTCACAGAAAACCACACACTTCCTCACATGCAGTAAGTGTATACTCACTGATACATCTGCACCCACGTACACACGTACGCTCACACATACACACACACACGCACACACAAACACACACACACACACACACACACACACACACACACTTTGCAAATAAAAAAACAGACAAACATATTGTTCTAGAAACGGACATATTTTACATAAAATATTCGATTTTGCTTTCAAACAACAAGTTTTGAGAAAACGGTTGCCTAAGACAAAACATAAGAGAGTACATTTTGAAGAAGAAATAGTTTTTACAGGAATTAAGAGTTTCCTGTACATTGTTCACCTTAAATGAGGCATAATTATTGAAACTTTGACAACTCAAAAGCAATACATACTCTAAGCCTACATAAATAAATATGGAAATAAATAACACAAATTAGCACAAAAGAAAACAAAACATTTGAGCAAGTGGCATTTAAGTTTAGCTACCCTCACATCATTGCCTTATGCCTTCTTAAAGGGGCAATCTGGGATTGGTGCAGTACATACACTTTTTTTACTTTCAAGTGTATGATATATAGCCATTGATTCTTTAAGAAGATAACTTATAAATGCCTCATGAGCTTAGTTCAACTGTCTTTTCCTACCAGAACCCACAAAATAAGCTTGTTTTACTCCATTGTTTGAGAACAATGTAATTGTACAGTAAACAAACACTGTATAGCTTCAAAACAGGTTAAAATTATAATTTTAAACTCATGGGTGGTCAGTCCTTGCATTCATAGTTCCGTCTATGAAATTGAGAGTGGTTACATTTCTCCAGCTCCATCCCTCAGCTGTTAACTAAAAAAGTGGCGGGGAGACCGCTTTGTTGTTGTTTGAATCCCAGATTCCCCCTTTAAGAAATACAGTACACCTCTTTCTCATCTCTCCCTCTCTCTCCTCTTCCTTTAGTCTCTCAGGGGCTCCATTCTGCCTTTTTAAACATCCCCCTTGTTCTCCTTCACATTCCCTTCGCTGTAGTGTGTGTCTCGCCTCCATCACTTCAGGTTTTTAAAAAACACCTTGGTCACATGGAACCCCAGAAACGCCCTCTCCGGCTTCTCTAGCTCTTCCTCCTCCTCCTCCTCCTCCTCTTCCTCCCCATACGTGCTCTCTCCTTGCATGCGGTAGCCCAGCTTCCTGAAGAAGGCCTCTCCTGTTTTGGAGGGGTATGGAATGTGGACATAGACCCTCCGTGCCCCGGCCTCCCTCTCCCTCAGCTCCAGACTCTGGACCAGCAGCCTCCCCAGGCCCTCCTTGCGGTACCAGCAGCCCACCACCACCCTGCAGATCCTCCTGATCCCTATCCTCCTGTCACCCTCCTTGAACACGCAGCCCACGATCTCCCCTTCACAGTCCGCCACCCACACCTGCCCCGCCGCCTTCTCCCGCTCCACGTCTACCTTCTCGTCTTTCTCTTTCTCCCTCTCCTTGGGACTGTTCCTGCGTTTGGCCTTCAAGTCAAAGAGAGGGACATGAGGCTAAGAACAACAGAAATTAAGCGAAAGACATCACAAGAACTAGACAGTCATTAAACATGTATAGGAACAGCAAGTCAACGGTTAACCAAACCAACCTTCTTTTCCCCCTGGGGTTTGCCGCTGATCCTGCTGTAAGGGTTGGGGAGAGTCTGGTCCTGCGGCCCTCGGTAGCTGCTGCCAACATAGTCCCAGTAGGGGCGGCTGGTGCCCAGGACCCCAGTGGAGCGGGGCATGGTGAGCTTGAGGAAGATGATGAGCAGGAAGACAGGAACGGAGAGGGCCAGGATGAAGTGAAGGAGGCAGCGGAGGACGGAGGAGACGGTGGCCAGGAGGAGGAGGCAGAGAGGACGAGTGAGGATGTGCAGGATGAGACGGTTCTCTGTGCCCTGGCTGCCCTCCTACAGAGAGAGATAGAGAGAGAGAGAGAGAGAGAGAGAGATGGATTGGTATCGTGACAAAGCCTCCAAGTGTGTAAGTATGTGTGCGTGTGTGCGTGTGCGTGTAGTATGTGTGTGTTTGGATGTATCCATGTTTAGTTTACGGAATAAACACCCACTGTACCTTGATTAGGCCTTTGACCATATCTATGTCTTCCTCTCTCATCCTCCGCATCACCACCTGACTTAGCTCCAGCTTCACCATGACTGGGCCTCTCTCACACACACCTCACACACCACCACCCTACACACACCTCACACACCACCACCCTTCACCCTTTACACACACCTCCTCTTACACACCGACATACACACCAACGCTGGTCTACTGTAAAAAGAACAACAAAAACATGGAGAAACTCAGGTTTACACATGACAAGATTCACAATTGTTCTTTTTTGTTTGTAACACGAAATAACACAATACCTAAGCTACTAGCCATCATGAATTTGAATTGTTCAATTACACTACAATGCAATCATTGTTTAACTGATCGTTGTGTCTTATGTATCTGCACCTGTGTAATTACAGTACATTGTGGTTGCCAAAGCAGTGACTACATGGTAATATCTTCAAAGCAGCATGGAATAAAACCATTTACATTTCAAAGTAAAAAAAATACCTCATCGGCCTATTGGATGGAGGAGGGGGTAAAAATGTGTTGGGCTATTTTTGGCCCAAGTATTTTAGGATATCATGCCATGGCTCTTGGGAAAAGACTTGAAATGGTCTGTTCACGTGTTTATAGCACATATGACTGGAGGTAGACAATTGTGCCAAAAAAACAACCGAGGCTACTTTGTGGTAACAATGCATCAACAGATCGCTTCACTGGCACATGTTGATACAATGTGTAGAGAATGTAGAGTATGTTTTCCCCCAAACAACACGGGGATTATACAGAGGATTTGTCTGTTGAGCGCATATGTTGGCCATGCTGCTGCTAGCCTTGTATGACGAATATTTATTTACATGAAATGTAAATAAATATAACAGACATTAGCTAATGAAGGCCTAGAATAAGAGGAAATTGACGCCTTCACGCTTACAAACGAAAACTGAAGGGCAAATCATAGTAGACAATATCAGTTCATATGTGGAGTCTAAAACCATGGACATGTTTAAATCCTTATATGGTGAGTGTAGAAGGTCTCTTTGCAAATCGCACGCAATACATATAGGCTATCTTACAAAAAAGATCGACTCGACTCGTTAAAACCACCCGAAGCCACTTACCGTGCACTAGCCGTGCTTCACACACGCTAAATGCAAGGAAATTCCTTTAATTCTTCACTGTGTGATCTATTTCTTTACACCGACATCTCTTATGTTTGACTGAATGACTTACGATACTGCCGTAGTAATCTATTTCGGAACACACGGTTACGTATCTTTATTTTCGTGTTTATTTTCCAGAATGTTAATTTACGCGATTTGCGTTGTGTAAAACTGTACTACGTAATCTAGTACGTGAATGTGGGAGCGGCGTAAAAGGACCGCTATTTCCCATAATAATAACGGAGTCAGTCATAATAAATGTCAGTCAGATTTTTGCAAAGACACCGCACACAACTTATCAAAACAAGCCTGCATCAGACATAGGGGTGGAGAGATTAAAATGTTATCAACAACTTTATTAATACTTACTATTCTCTAGTATCAATATTTACAGTGCAACAGAGCAAATATAGACATGTATTCACAAAAAAGGCATTTTATACACACACTGTCAACATGACAGTATATTTAAAACTAATAACATTTTAGTATTTTTCCAAGGTCCATCTTTGTTAACAGTCTCTTTATGGTTCCTGACACCAGGGCATTACAACGTGCAGTAACTCCCTTGCCTGACACTTCCTCCCATTCCATGTGAGTAGCAGTAATGATTTAAAACTGTCTTGAAAAAAACACAATTCGCACTCATACACACACACACGCACACAAACACACACATTCAGTTTATTAAGAGTCAATTGAAAATTGTGTTTCATGAGAGATGGTTGTGGGGCCATTCGTGGTTGTGATTTCTTCTTCATTCATTCCAGTCTCTCCTTCAGTATTTTCAGCCGAATTCCATTCTTTGTCATTCTCTCCTTTCACTTCATTCCTCTCTGTGCTCCGGCCTTCCCCTCCTCTGTTCATCCCTCCTTCTCTAAGACTGCTGGTACTGACCTCAATGATGACTATTCCCTCTCCTCCCTCCAGCTGAAAGATACCTTCCATCGCTCCTCCACTTTCCCCAACTGCCCCTCCTGCCTCACTGTAGCTGCCCCCCTCTCCTACCCCACCTCCTTGACCCTCTATCAGGGCTATCATCTGCACACTCTCCCCAGACCCCTGCGCCTCCATCTTGGTCTCATCCCCCAGCTCAAACACCACTTCCTGCCTGCCCAGAGGCACCAAGGCCTGGTTAGGCTGGCAGGAAAGTTCTAGGTTGTTGTTCGGGCCTTCTGGATAGCCAGTATTGGAGGTGTTCCCTTCCTCATTCTGTGTCTCTGTTTGGAAGTGAAGGACGAAGGACTCTCCCTCCCCGCCCTCCTCTCCAGCCGGCCTCTCTCCTTCCCTCTCTCCTCCCCACTCCTTCAGCAGGTTAAACGACATCACCTCCCCTTTATCCTTTCCTCCATCTCCCTCGTTCTCTCCCTCTGTCCTAAACCGCAGCACGTACGACTCGCCATCCCCCTCTCCGCCCATCCTTACTTGTCCTCCCTCTCCAGACCCCTCTCCCTGAAACTCTAACACGTATGACTCTCCTCCCTCCCCTTCTATATTCACCCCCTCCTTCTTCCCCCCTTCTTTCTCGAAGCAGAGGACATATTGCTCTCCTGTCATGGCCTCCTGTGTCTTCCCCTCCTGGAGGGATGTATGGGGTTCCCCAGCCCAGGCAGCAGCGTCAGAGGGGGTTTGTGAGGCTGGGGTAACCGTGGTAACGGGAGCTGAGGTAGAGGCTTGGGTAGAAACAGTAGAGACAGAAACACATATTTGGGAGGATGTTGACAGGGGACAGGGGGACTCAGTGAGTACAGATGATGATGATGATGTCATAGTGTTAGCAGCAGCAGTAACAATGGTTTGAGTGAGGCTAGTAACATTAGTGCTCGATACAGACATAGCCACACCCCCTAACTGGCTGACAATGGGACCGGTTGGTTTCCGAGGGCCGGCTTTGGGTTTCCGCCCCCTCCTGGTCCTGGCTGTCCGTGTGCTTTTCCCTAATATGGGCTTGTTCAGCATGGAGTTGGTGGAGAAGTTCTGTGTTGTCTTGGCAACGGGAGTGTTTACGTTGTTGTTGTTGTTGTTGTTGTTGGTGATGATGTACCTGGTCTGTTGCTGTTGCTGGGATATGGTCTGGAAATGTGGGATCTGGGTCTGGGCGGGGTTTAGAACTGTCTGGAGACCCGGGATGTTCTGGACCATGGGGAGAGCCTGGGGCTCTGGATTGGGCGGGGAATTGGTTGGGACCAGAATCAAACTGGGCTGGCTCCCATTGGTGGATGGGCATTGTAGGAGGATGTAGTTCTGGGCCTGAGGCTGGGGGGGAGGCGGAGGGGGGGGGGGAGGGGGGGCGGGAGTAGGGGCCGAGAGGGGGATGAGCTGTAGCCCGCTAGCGGTCTGGATCATGAAGTAATTCTGGGATGTGTTGGGAGGAATATCCAACGCCGGCTGGGACACGATCAGGCTTCCCGAGTTCCCCGTCGTCTCCAGGGTGATGGGGTTGAGGAGGGTAGTGGTGGCCGTCATCCCCCCACCGCCACCTTTCCCTACCCTCCCCCCCTCCTTGCCCCCACCACCACCCCCCCCTCCAGCAGTCCCGTTGGCATGGGTGCGCATGTGCCTCTGCAGGTAGGAGTGCATGACAAACTCCTTGCCACAGAAGGGACACTTGAAGTCCTTGCGTGAGGAGTGTGTGCGGAGGTGGAGCTGGAGGTTGGAGGAGTGTGTGAAGCTCTTGTGGCACTGGGCGCACTGGAAGGGCCGCTCGCCGGAGTGTGTGCGCTCATGCTATTTAGAGAGGGAGAGAAAGAAAGAGAGGGAGAGAGAGAAAAAGGCGAGTATTTTTGAGCTTTGACAAAATGGTCAATTGTACAGTATATATCAAGCACAACACAATTGTCATTCCCTCTCCAGGTTGACCCAAAGCCCCAGCCTCCTGACCTGTTTGAGGTTGGAGGTCTGGGAGAAGGACTTGGAGCAGATGGGGCAGGTGTGTGGGCGCAGGCCTGAGTGCATCTGGCTGTGTCTGCGCAGACAGCTGGTGTTCTTGAAGGACTTGCCACACTCCTTGCACACGTAGGGCCTCTCACCCGTGTGCTGGCGCAGGTGGTACTGGTAGTGGGAGCTCCACTTGAAGGTGAGGGGGCAGTAGGGGCACTGGAAGGCCCGCACCCCTGTGTGCACCTGGAGGGGGAAGCGGGGAGGGGGTTAAAGTGGAAGGTGGATGCAGTATTGAATGTGAATGACATGAAGACATTTGTGAAACAGAAACGGTCAATTCAGTTTACTGTTGAGAAATAAACCAATATGCTCATGAACCAAAAGACAAGCAGACATACATAGAGACATCAATGAGTAAAAAGCCATATAGACAGACAGTACTTCCATGTCATGTCAATAACATGTGATTGACTGATCTTACCCTCTGATGTATGGAGAGCAGTGAGGACCTCTTGAAGCTCTTGCCACACTCCGTGCAGCGGTAGGGTCTCTCTCCTGTGTGATCCCTCATATGGTAGCGCAGTCCTGACGAACCCTTAAAGGCCTTCCCACACTCTGAGCAACGGTACGGCCTCTCTGTGTCACACAGACAGGAGAGGAACGTTGGAATTTTTCTTTGCCAGTTTTTTTATTGTATTTACTATTACATTCTATTCCTAAAAGTGGTATTGCCCATCTGCCATTTCTTTATGTGTAAATAAAGTTTTCTAAAAACCCTCTCTTACCATTGTTGCCCCCTGCTATGGTGGTCTTGCTGGCCGCTCCCCTCCTCTGGCCCTTCCCCCCGGCACGCGTGACAGGTTTGACCTGTTCCCTCTCCCCCTCCTCTGTCACAGCGATCAGGCTGACATGGATCTCCCCCTGGGGCTCCTGGTGCTTGTCTGCCTGGCTGGGGGAGGAGGGCATGGGCAGGGACAGGGACAGGGAGGGGGGGCACACAATCTCTGCCTCCGCCTCGGCCAGGAGACGCTGCTCCGGGGTGTGGGAGTGCTGGTGGGTGAGGAGGGAGGAGAGGAGAGGGAAAGAGCGGTCGCAGGCCGAGCAGCTGAACTGAGAGCGAGACTGGGAGGGGGAGAGGGAGTGGGCCTGGGGGGGGGGGCGGGAAGAGAAGGAGAGGGTTATCAAAACAACTTCAGACCTTTGAAGATGAGCGAACATAAGAAAAGGTTAATTGTCCCCTGTGGGCCATGGACAAGACGTGCTGCTGTTTAGAAATACATTTCACCATTAGCACTATACCAATAATTCCTACCTGCGCCAGGTGTCTGTTGAGCCCACCACTGGTCTTGAAGCTCTTGCCACAGTAGGCACACTCGGTGCCCACTCCTGTCCCTGTGGCATGGACTGCCCGCTCCCCTGTCTCAGAGGGGATCTGAGCCACCGCAGTAAAGCTCTGGAGCAGGTCAAACTGGGCCTGGGTGCTCCCCACATTCTAGGACCACATAGAGGGGGGAGGATGTCATTGAACAGACCCAGGAGACAAAAGTCAACTATTTCCCATCATCCACGTCAATCTCTGTATAATCACTCCACAATAAAGAGCTCCACAATTAAAATGTGATACACACATTTGTGATCCACACATCACATTTCACTCACAATGCAGTTCAACTTCAATCTAATCCCTCTTCTTGTCATTCTATCCAGCAGCACTCACCCCTCCATCCGCTCCCCCCGTTAGTCCCAGGAGCTCCACCGCTCCGTGTCCGTTCTCAGCCACCATCGTCGTCTCCACCACCTCCTCAAAGTCGGCCAGGAGGTGCCCCGCTCCCACCCCGTACCCCACCCCGACACCCCCCGCCCCCTCACCCACCCCCGCACCCCCGTCTCCTCCCTCCCCGCCTGGGCCCATGTGCATGCTCTGGTGGTCCTCCAGCTCCGTGCGAGAAATGAAGGTGTGGTTGCAGCTGCCGCAGCTGTACAGCAGCACACTGGCGCCTGTGTCCGTGCTCACGTGCACTTCCGTCCCGATGGCCCTGGACGTACACACGGCTCCCCCCGTGGTGGTGAGGGTGAGCTGGGGGAGGAGGGTCTGGGTTTGACCCGACGAGGAGGCGTGGTGGTGGGACAGGAACACCTCCCCGACGCCGACCCCGACCCCGACCGCCGCCTCCTCCTGGGTCACGAAACTGACCATGTCTGTCAACATCGACGACGTCACTTCCTCTTGCCCGACCACCACTTCCTTGATCTCCCCCACCACCACCTGCCTCTCCCCGACCCCTGCGCCTGTCCTCACCCCCTTCCCCTCTGCGCTGTGAGAGTTCCGGTGCAGGGCCAGATTGGAGGAATGTGTGAAGGTGCGCCCGCACTCTCCGCACACGTAGGGCCTCTCGCCTGTGTGTATCCGCGTGTGTTGTCTGAGGTTGGTGGACTGAGTGAAAGCCTTGCCACACACTGTGCAGACGTAGGGCTTCAGGCCTAGGTGGACGTTCTTATGCCGCCGCAGGCTGCTGGAGTTCTTGAAGGCCTTTGGGCAGCTGTCGCAGGGGTAGGGACACTCGCCTGTGTGCTGGCGCAGGTGGTACTGGTAGTGGGAGCTCCACTTGAAGGTGAGGGGGCAGTAGTGGCACTGGAAGGTGCGCAGGCCTGTGTGGACACTGCGATGAACCTGGAGACAGACAGGGAGAGGAGGAGGCAGATGATAACCCGGCTATAACTGGTCTCTCACATGCAAAATTCCCATCCTCTCCCATCCTCTCCCACGCAGTCCCCAGAGATAGACAGAGTGACTCACCTGGAGTAGAGAGGAGCGTTTGAAGGCTTTGCCACAGTCGTCGCACTTATAGGGCTTCTCGCCCGAATGAGACCTGCAAAAGAAAACAAACACACTTGGAAAAACTTTTCTGTCTCAATTTATGTAGCCTACCGGTCTACCGGTCTACCATACTACTGGCTACAATAGGCATCAACACTTGTATTGACTACTCAGTTCATCAGGCCTTTCCGAAATTCTATACTAACAGTTTGAGAGTCTCAGTCCTCCCCTCTCTAATCTGTTAATCCCTCCCTCCCTCCCTCCCTCCCTCCCATACCTCTGGTGGTAGAGTAGGGCGGAGGAGCCCTTGAAGGCCTTGGGACAGAGGTTGCAGCGGTAGGGCCTCTCGTTGTTGTGGCTGCGCTGGTGGTGGGTCAGCCTGGACGACCACTTGAAGCTCTTCCCACAGTCCAGGCACTGGAACGGGTGGTCAGGGTTCTCCTGGTGCTGGGGCATGGCCACCACGACAGACGATGATGTCACCATCTCCACCCCCACACCTGTCAGAACCACCTCCTCTCCACCCTCCCCTCCCCTCCTCTGGCCCTCCTCCTCCTCTTCCCTCTCCCCGTCCTCCTCCCCATCCTCCCCTGAGCCCAGCAGAGATGGGAAGGAGGAGAGGGAGGTGGAGGACTGGGGGGGTAACAGCTCTGCTTGGACCACCAGCGTGGCCACTGAGTTAGCCATGTCCAGGCTGAGACAGTAAGGAAGGAGGTTGTAGATTTGACAGATTGAGTGTTTAGTGTTAACTTGTGTGTGTTAGTCTTGGTGGAGCTGCATCTCTTTTTCCTGGGTTTCACTCATCGCTACTGGAACTTCACCTGTTACTTTGACTGTTGGTCCTCTGTTGTGAAACATCTGGTGCAAACAGTCAAGTTGTGGCAGTCTTCTCTCACGTGACTCTGAAATCAATGAAAGACAATGTATTGACAAACAGCAAGGTCCAGGACTATTTGGAAAGTCAAAAGAACCACTCACCACAGCTTACTGTTAAAAATCGGCCAACATATTGACTAGCCTTTCCCTTTAAATCCCACCTCCTCCCTCCCTCCTGTTCCTCTTCCTCTCTCCCTCCTCCCTGGCCGTCTTTCTGTTTAGTATCTGTCTGTCCCTGCTGTGTCGTGAAAATATGTATCGTTTTCTCCAAATTAAAGGCACACATTACAAATGTACCCTGCTCTTATCAAACAGGCCAGTGTGTGATAGAAAATACATGACACAGGTCGCCTTCAAAAGATCATCTGCAACTGGCCTGCGGATCTATTTAAGCCTTCGTCGTGCGAAATTCTTCTGCTGTAATGTTTTATAGGAATGGTGCAAAGTAATATTCCAACCAATACTCACTCAGTATTGTTGATATTTTGAAAAACGGATTGAGATCCGCAGTGCTAGTCCATACAACCTTAACAATAAACCCGAGCACAAACTAACTAGCAGTCACCCACCCGCTGCCGCCTTCCAAGAACGACGTTGACTATTGGCTCCAATCCGCCCCCAACAAACACATGCCATTGGTCAAGAGCTTCAACAGTCAAATCTTCAGTCTAGACGTCTTCAAACCTCTTATTTTAGTTTATTATTCAATATCTGTTATCACACATAAATATATTTCATAACCTCAAACATCATTAAAAGTCATTAGAAGATCAATAGGGAGATGTTTCTCTTTTGCTGTGCTTATAATGTTGCAATGCATGACGGGTTTTGTAGTGTACACGCAGTCCGCACTGTGTGATGGTGAGATAAATGAGTCTAAATGAGGGTGCTGCTGCTGCTGGGCCAAAGAAATATAGAGATGGATGGAGGGAAATGAAGAAAAAGTGTTGTATCTATTTGTAGAAATAAATGAAAAGATACTCAATCGCATTGTGCATGTTCTTTATTATCTTTTTTTTTTTTTCCCCAAGGCACACATTTCACATTTAGGCCAATCAGTCTGTGTGGAAAAGACCCAAAGGGTGTCCACAACATTCAGGCAATGGTACTACAATGATGTCAACATGGATGATAGCAATGATAATAGTAAATAGGAATAAACAGTATAAAAGTACAAAAATGGCAGAGGAGACTTGCTACTCTGCAGCGCAAATAAATAAATACACCAAAGTTAAATAAATAGAAAATACTGTAACAAAATACTAGAATAAAATAATATTGATATTGTGACCAAATGATAGGGATAGCATTGACAGGGTATTCTACATTAGATATCATAGAAAACTACAATTGCATTGTATACAACAATTTACATTCTTGTACAAGTAGGCCTATGTGTACAACTGTACAGAACCATAGTATCACAATATAACAATACATAGTATTTTAAGGCTTGTTTTTTTTTTCTTCTCATATGTCGCTATAAAATGCTCAAAAATCATTTGAACCCCAAGGCACAGATTCAGGATCAACTACCTCATTCAAAAGGCTAATCCTAACAGGTTTGTGCAAAGAGATTTAATCAGGTCCCAGGTCAGTGCTTAGCAACAGGGCATATTCATAAAACCGTACCAAAATGTTAGATATGCCACCTCTTATTTTACAGGAACGGAGAAACAGGCACTGTAAATAGCAACCAAACCTTGTACAAAGGAAACTATTTACTTCCACTGTGTAAACATCCTGAGTGAGACACGGATTAATACACAATCTTATTCCTTTCAGTTGAAAACAAAAACAGGTGGCACATTTAACATAGTGGAACGATTCTCTGAGTAACCCTCTAATCCATCTACAAGTTAAAGTACAGCACTGTAAGAAAGAAACAAAGAAAACTTGCGCTGTCCCAAGTGTTTGCTACATCTACTGGAAGAAATGAAAAGACTTTATAGGACAAAAAGGCAAGAGCGTAAATAACGTGAAATACAATCAGTATCATAAGAGGCTGTGGGGATTCAGGAAGTGCTACTTTATGGTCTCTTTGTTTTTGTTTTTTTAGGAGGGGAGATGGAAGAAGAGAGACAGGGGCTGAGGGCAAGCTACACAAGCAACTAAATTCACAACAATAAAGTAAGGAAATAATGACAGAGTGACATGTTACAAAAATCAAATAAATAACAATAAATAACTAACAATAAATAAATAAATACATAAATAACAATAGTCATGAACAACATATTTAGAAAAGAGTATGGGGAGACTTGACATGTTTGTCATAAATCAAATGGCTATTGCCTTAGTGTGAATATCGAGGGCCATAACTGGCTGTAGTGTGGACATGGAGCATCCTCATTGGCTATGATGTGAAGATGGTGGTTCATCAACAACAGTTCATTGGTTATAGTGTGGATTGAAAATGGTCTAGATCCCCCATTGGCCAAAGTGTGGATTCCATGCATTCCTATTGGCTGTAGTGCTTTGCTGCAGTTCAGAAATCATTGTACTGCAGATATTTTGGGCTTGAGACTGAGAAACGCTCGATACGCCCAATCACAGAACAGTTTGAACTGCTGTAGCAGCTCCTGGGAGGACTGTAGGACATCCCACTGGAAGGGGAGGTGGGTCGGCAAGGAGGGAGAGGCTGGAGTGAGCCGTTGCGCGTCTACTCTTGCCATCTACATTAGGAGGAAAGAGAGAAAGATGGTTTAGATTTACTGTCTGCCAAGCTAGGAAAGTAATGTAATATACTGTAATGATTTGAAACCTAATGCAAGAACTGAAGTGGGAGAACAGGATTATGTCTACTTCCACAGCAGTTAAACAAGGTCTGCATCTCCCTCGTGGTTTCCCCTCCTTGTCTCCTAACCCACATCCTTACTCTTGGAGCAAGACAAGGAGGAGAAACCACCTCAGACTATTGGGACACACCCAAGTCCTGTCCTTTGCTTCATAGCTGCAGCCATGTAGGTTACTCATTGAGACTGAGCTGTTACCTGGCGCTGTAGAAGGTTGATGAGGGACTTGATTAAGGTGATCATCTCTGAGAGTTTGGGCAAAGCGGGGTGATGGTGTCTCCGTGACGCCCTGTTCAGCCACTCAAAGTGGTGCTCAAATGACTTGAGGTCTGCGTGGAGCTGAGTAAGGGTGGGCTTCAACTGCAGGAGAGAGAGAGAGAGAGAGAGTTCATGTCTGGGACACGTAGCAGAGCATGAAATATGGTAAACAGTATACTAAATACAGACACACACACAGACAGAGAGAGAGGGAGAGAGAGTGAGAGAGAGAGAGAGAGAGAGAGAGAGGGAGAGAGTGTAAGAGAGTAAGAGACAGTTACCTCAAGGGAGCTGAGATCATTGGCCCTGTTGCTCATTGGTGGCAGAGACTTGAATCTGTGGTGTTCCAAGTCTGTGTCGAACGCATGTTCTTTCTGAAAGAGAAACACACCAAACATCAGACAACTACATCTTCGTGATTCGTGAATCCTCACACCAGTCACAGAAGGAACATATTAGATCACCTAGATCACCTTACTGTCTGGGTCTGTCTGGGTCTGTCTAGAGAGGGTTTCTCCCTGAGAAAACTGTGGCCGTGTCAGAGAGAGTTCATCCAGAGTCAAACCTCTCAAAAGTCAACAATATGAAAGCAAGTGACCTGAAACCACAGGATGTTTTCTACTGGGAGGGAGGATAACAACATTTGCAGTGACTAAGAGGGCCCAGAGTGGGATAGACAACACAAAGCTGCAGGGAAACTCCAGGGTCGTGGCTATAAAAAGCTGGTATGACGTCTTTGCTATACTGCTTGTGTACACCCTTAGACCTTGCAGCTGTGCTCTTCCCAATGGCCACTAGAGGGAGACTAACAACCTAACAGGAGACTTGAGGAGTTCTGATGGCGTTGCTGAACTGGGCTATGGGGTCTTTTTGCATTGAGCCAATACAGGTGATGGGATGATGACATTATGAATGTAAACAAAGGAGAATGATTGATGCTGCGTGCGTCACAGTTCCAGTCAGCAGAGCAACATAACATCATTACGACAACAATTTGCGGTGCCATTCTGTATGGGGTACAATTATGTTTGTGTACACTTAATGTTTCCTCTTTCTATCAGCATTACGCATTGTTTTCCTCATTGTGCTTTTACCACTTTTATCTGTTTTTCTGTTGTTGTTGTTGATGTTGTTGCCCTATTTTAACTCATTTCATCCCTCGCCATGTTTCATAAGGGCTCACTAATGTTTGTGGCCTAATGATTGGTCCTGAGTTCATCCACTCCCACCTCTCTTTTCCCCTCCATCTGTTGTTCTCCACCTTCTCCCCTTCCTTGTTTTTTACCCCCCCCCCTTCCTCCGTCTCTTTCGCTCTCTCTCTCTCTCTCTCTGATCTCTTTATCTTCTAGGCTTTTCGCTTCGTCTGTCTCAGCCTGTAATTCTCCTTCTTATTCTCCCTTTCTCACTCTCTCCATCGCGGCTCATGACCTCACTCGACTAAACCTTGCAACAACCATCCCCCACCCCCCATCCCCGCTCCCCTGCCCCCCCCCCACCCATCTTCCTGAATGCAAATACTGAATGTGATAAATCTCTATGATTTTTATCAGGTCACTGTGCTGTGGCGACCAAAAGCCAAACACTAAACACCACACCTACACAACCACAACTATTTACAGCACTCTCAACGCACACACACACACACACACACACACACACACACACACACAGACAGACAGACACACACACACACACACACACACACACAAACACACAGGGGAGTATGCACATGAACATGCAGAAACATTGCACACACGCACGCACGCACGCACGCACGCACGCACGCACGCACGCACGCACGCATGCACACACACACACACAGACACTCTCTCTCTCTCTCTTTCTCTCTCTCTCTTTCTCTCTTTCTCTCTCTCTCTCTCTCTCTCTCTCCACAGTTTTATTGCTTTCTTGTGGGGACTTTCCGTTGACTCCCATTCTATTTTTCTTTCCTATCCTTGACCCCTGTTCCGTGGAACTCCACACAAGAAGAAAAGAAACCCAAATAATGCTTCATGTAATTGAAAAACTAACAAAATATTTTTCAAAGAGGCATACTGCCGTAGCTGTGCAGTGTTGTCCCTGACTCCCTCTTTGATAATGCTACTTCCTCACATCTGGCCCCCATATTAGACTACAGCAACACTAACATGTCCTGATACAGAGGCACTGTACATAATAGTCACACACACGGACACACTCTCTATCTAGAGAGAGTATGTGACTATTTTGGATTTCATGTCTTAAACAAATGTGGTTTCTGATTTGAATAATGTAAAAATAGAATCTCTAGCAGTCATGAGTAACCAAAGATAGGGACATATTCACCTGTTCAAACACACTGCCATGCGGGCCAGTTAGAAGTTGCCCTAAACCACAGATCTGAACATCAGATTTCCCTCCCAACCCACAATCCTAACCTTGTCTACAATCAGTGCACTTACAGTACTGCACAATGCACTGTACACAGAAAACATTCACATTGTTCACATAAACTCCCAAACAAACTCCTCTTAACTAAAGATCTACTCGATGGCAACCTTGTCAGAAACAAACAAACAATATCATTGATACACATTTCTGTCACTAACAAACTGTGTTGACCAGTTCCAGCAGTAGCCTAACCCTTCTCTGTGAGCGTGTTATTCTCTCTACCGTAATAGTAATCAGCTGAACCTCACCAAATCTCAGCCTTAACCATTAGTTATAACATACATATAACTGACCCTAGATGAGCATCTGGGGACAACATCACCCTACTCTGTGCACCAGGGCCTCAGATATCAGCTGACATGGCCGGGAGGTTGTTGACTCAGATCCCCCGCCGCCACCCCCCCCCCCCACCCCCCTGCCCTGTTGTGTCCTGGCTGGATTAAGTGTGAGCTCACAGAGAAATGTCCTTGGCTACCCTGATCACAGTGCAGAGGGACTCTTTACCCACTCTATGACCACTGAAAGCTGCTTAGCCAAGAGAATAGGAAGTCAATAGGGCAGCTTTCCAACCCTCTCAAGTGTTGGAGCAACAGAGAGTCGTGGAGTAAGAGGCAGGGGTAGTGTGAATGACAACACAAGAGCTCTTACAACTTTACAACTTTAAGAGTTTCTATATGTCAGGTTTCTGTATGACCGTTTCTTTATGGTCGCCAGCTGTATCACTATGTGTAAAGTGTGCAAATACTTGGCATGCTTTCCACTATTTTCACCCTTTACACAGTACATACTGATAGCGATCGGGAGGGGGTGGTAGGTCAGAAAAGCAACTTTGATAAGAGTGTGGGATACTGACCAAGTGACATTACATGAAAAAAAAAATAGCGTGGCCTCCCTGTACCAACCGTCAATACATGTCACTCTGGTGCCCTCAAGCAAAACACACGACCTTAAATGTAACATCCCACTCACCAAAAGATCCTGCGTGATCTTCAGCAGATTCTTCGTCTGATTGGTCAATTTGTCCAGGTCGTGCAGGCGCCGAGGGTGGGCGGGCACAGCAGAGGTAAATAAAGGCAGCTGGGCCAATAGCAGCGAGAAGAGCAGAGACGAGGAGGAGTCAACGAGCACTGCGGAGGCGGGAGAAACGGAAGCAATTAGTTGATATCACCGCAGGAGAAGCGCTGTCATCTCGCTATAACGATAACGACCTCAGGCTATTCGCTGTCAGCTTTCGAGAGAACTATTGCACCATAATGTAAACAATAGTCTCAGACTTGGCAGTGTGGAATACTGTAGCGCCATCAGAATCATGTTATCACAAGTTAAGTGCAAATCCCTAAATCATTAAGAGGTATGACACACAATATTATCACCCCTTCACAATAATCAACCCAATGAATGCTCCGGATTGTCACACCTGCAATAGGATACAACAGTTGTAGGATGTGGCATAAATTATACAGTCGAGCAAACGGTAACAGTAAGCTCATTCATTCTTTCTCTTTCAAGTTCAAATACAAGGTGAAGTAAGTATTAAAGAGGAGCCACAATGCTGTTGAAATGATAAATGCCACAGTAATTACAGGAAAACCACAAGAAACATAAGCCAGAACTCAGTCAGTAGGCTACAGCACCACTTTAGTTCTTGTTACACGTTTAGCAACTGTGTCTACGGTAGCATATTATAGTAACAAATGTCGCACACAGTGGTTCCTTAAAACGTCAATGGTTAAATCAACAGTCAATTACGTCATATTTGCATAAACAGCAATTACATTTGAATATGGAGTCATAAACTAAGGACCCGCAGAATTCAGCATATAAATATTCCGATAGACTGTGTGAAAGTTGAAGCAAATAACAATAATGAGCAATTGACAGCCTAAAACAATAAAAGCAATTACTGTTTTTAGAAGAATAAAACAATAGACACTTACACTTCATATTTGTTCGGGTCCACGAAATTATATAGCAAACAAATAAATAGATAAATAAATAAATAAAGACAGAAAATTAATAAATAAATTGAACTCCGGAAATTGTCACGTGCTCCAGATTTCTTCTCTCCTTCACACTCAGCGCAAAGAGTGAGGGAGGCAAGAGGTAGCAGCAGAAGGGGATAAGAACGAGAGAATGAATGAATGAGAACGTAGAGGGATGACTGAGAACCATCCGATAGAGAAAGAAAAACAATGCGTCCAAACTTTTTTGTTCAGTAAAGTTTCAGATCAATTCTGAGAGTCTTGTTGAACTGATAGTAAAGACAGACGGACACTCAGACAGATGGACAGAGGGTTAGAGGGAAAGACGGTTCAGTGCAGAGAGGGATGCGAGTGTGCGTAAGTCCAATTTTTCGCGCAGTGAAGTGTTTAGGCTTGTTTAAAACTTCCTTTATAAAGACGTCGGGCCTATGACACATCGCCGCTCTGAGTCACTTCATTCATAAAAACACACAGACACACACGCTCTCTCTCTTTCCTCCTCCCCTCCCTGCTGCCTGTCTATGAAAAAAAAAACGTTCCGTTGTTTTTTCTTTTTTTCTGTCTGTATCACTTTCTCTCGTCTGTCCTGTCGCTATCTCCAGCACTTCCTCTGCGCATCCCGCTACCTGTGTCTATCAGTCCATCTGTCTCTTCTAATCTTTCCATCTCCAAATCTCTTCCCCTCTCTCTCTATCACTGCATAAGTTTAGAAAAGGCCATTGTTTAATTTGATATCAGCCTATCTCCTGTCCTGTATCCTTTACACATGATATTATAGGCCTACCTTGTTCTCCCTTTCTCATTGTGCTCAATTGTGTATTATGTGTTTCTAAATGTGGATTTACAGTATACAAGTACATATGGCATATTCCCCACACATACTGTACACAGAGGCAGAGCAAACACCATCTCTCTCTCTCTCTCTCTCTCTCTCTCTCTCTCTCTCTCTCTCTCTCCCCCCTCTCTTTTTTCAGACAGCCCCTCCTGAGACATCAGCCTGTTATTTCCACTTTCCCCCCTTCTTTTTTCACTCCCTCTCTCCCCTCCAGGGTGAAGGAAAGAGTGAGAGACAGAGCGGAGCAGGAGAGAGGTGTTGTCCAGAAGGGGCCTCTAAGTGTTGCATAGAAACAGTGACTGGACTACAGTCCACACCACAGTACATTAACACAGACACAGGGAGGGGAAAGGCGATGGGGTTAAAACAGTATATACACACACATACACACACACAGATACACACACACACACACCACATACCACACACCACACACCACACACACAAACACACACATACACTTTCACTTCCTGACAGAGTAGCCTGGAAACACTCAGTCAGGTGCAGTAAAGCGTAGCACGCTGTTGCAAAAGGCAGAAATAAGTTTCCAGTCATCAAGGCAGAGTTAATGCAGCATACATGCCTATGGACCCGTTTACACACACACATAGACATACACACACACGCACACACACACACACACACACACACACACACACACACACACACACACACACACACACACACACACACACACACACACACACACACAGATGCACACCCACCAAAAAAGGAAGAAAAAGCTTCGAGGGTGGGTGTCAGAGGGAGACCCCCTCATTCACAGACACACACTCATGATGTGGGTAGAAATAATTAGTGGTGAGCCTAATACTGTACCCACACATATACACAGACATTCACAATGCTGCGGGTAGGACTGTGTAATGGTGGGCCTACACACACACACACACACACACACACACACACACACACACACACACACACACACACACACACACAAACAAACACACGCACACTGATGAGGGCAGAGTGGGTGGGTGGTAGAGGTGGGGAGAAGGGTCACATTCTCCTTTCCCGGGTCAACAGCAGAGAAGAAAAGAGAGGAAAGGAGGAGAAGTGAAGAGAAGGAGAGGAAATGGATGAGTGTGGTAGGACGGAGGGAGATATTGACACACTCGCTCTTTTTAATTTCCCACATCAAAGGGCTGTTTGAAGACACAGCTGGGGAAAGAAGAAAAGAAAGAGTGAAGTTAGTCACTCTCCCTCGTTCCCTCTCTCGGCTGCCTACCATGATGGGGGTCTCCTGGGTGGTTCTAAAGCAGAGAGTCTGTCAGACCATCAGCCAGGAGTGATCAGTCACACACAGTCACCATGTCATGTGTGTGTGTGTGTGTGTGTGTGTGTGTGTGTGTGTGTGTGTGTGTGTGTGTGTGTGTGTGTGTGTGTGTGTGTGTGTGTGCGTGCATACGTGCGTGCATACGTGCATGCGTGTTGGTTGGTTGGCTGGCTGGTGGAGTTCAGTATGTAATGGTTTATAAGTGTGTGATTAGTGATGGGAAGGCCTTTGTGTGATGGTGTGTGTGTGTGTGTGTGTGTGTGTGTGTGTGTGTGTGTGTGTGGCTGTTTGTTGGGAGGTTTAGTGTGGATGGGTGTGTACTGTATGTGTTTGTGTAATTATGGGTAGGCTTATGTGGTGTGAGTGTGGTGTCTATGTGTGTATATGAACGTGTGTGTGTGTGTGTTTGTGTGTGTGTGTGTGAGTATGTGTGTGTGTGGCCTTCATGTGCTACCCATTACATCATCAATCCGTGTAAACCACCGGAGGAGGAGTCATTCTGACTGCAACCTCAAAGACATCAGAGAAAGGGGAACCTGTGACAGTGCCCAAACCAGCCCTGTGTGCCAGACAAACTTTACTCAGACAAACTTCACTCTCTTAGTCAAACTAGTCACACTTTACATTCGGTTTCCTTTACTCAGATGACATTCACTCACTTAGTCAAACTGGCCACGCTTTGTATTAGGTTCCTTTTACTCAGACTACCGGTACACTTCACTTGCTTAGTCAAACTGGTCACGTTTTGTATTAGATTTCTCCATGCGTGATTTCTCTCTGTATAACTCCATGCCAAAAGACACATTGCTCAGAGAGAGAAACATAACATAGGCCTTGTGTTGTGTAAATTGAATCTGAATGTCTCGATGTAATCACATGTGAAAGTAAACACAGTATAGCAGTACTAGCAACCTATTTGAAACACAATTTGGCCAGTTTTCTTTCATCGTAAGTCAGGCATTGATTTGTGTACCTTACCTGTACATTTTCCTGTGTACAACTGAGTAATTACATTCTGGCTACCAAAGTACAGAGTAAAGAAGGTCACCTTCATGCAAAGTGGTGCAGGGAATCCAGACCTGTAACCTACACTTCATGGAGTACTATGGTCCAGACCATTACAAGGTCTATGGAGAGATATTGCAAAAGGCAACATTTATTACCATGAGTACTGTATATTTCCATCTCAAGGTGGACAATAATGTTGTATGGTGGTTTTGAGGGTTACAGCTCTTATCCTGCTTACCTCAGAGCCTCATGTGTAAACAGTGAGAATGTTCAACATGACGCAATACTGGAACACAGGAAGCTTGAACGGCTAACAGGATTAGAGGCGAGCGGGTAATAAATTCATCATTTTTATGTTGCTCTCATTTCCTCCAGGGAATTCCACAAGGCTGTTGTGTAAACACACCAACCACTTACAGTCAAAAGGAAACGAGTGGACCGACGTATTACTGTTAATGTTTACCCTCTTATGACAGGGTAGTGGGTCGACCTTTGAACTCTCTCCTCTCCTCTTTGACCCCTGTCTACGTCCTCACTCTATCCCTCCCTCCGTCTTTCCATTTCTCCCTTCAGTGTGTGACTTTGATAGAGCATCCTATCTGGGAAATCGTCGTGGTAACCCACACTCATTCCCCCCATTCCCCCCCTCCACCCCCCCACCCCCTCTAGTACCATCATCACCCCCCCCCCCCCCCCCTCTCCCACCCTAATACCCCTCATGCATCTACCTACGTCAGAGAGCAAGTGAGTGTGTTAATGTTTTTGGGGGGAAAAAGAGAAAGAAATACTGACACACAGGGGGGAGGATAGTCACTGGGCAATAAAGTGACGTCTCCTTTTCTCACAGTCAGTGATCAGAGTTAATGTGCTGTTGTCTCCCATCCAACAGATATACGACAAGGCCCCCGCCCCCCTTCTTCCCTGGCAGGTCTTTCGTTGGGAAAACTCCCCACGGACGTGATTTACAAATTAAGCGTGTCAATAGCTCTCTTCCTTTCCATTTGGTTGGGTTTACTGCATGCAGATATCACTGTGCTGCATCTGTTGCTCTCGACTTTATTGACTCATTAAAACAGGACATTAACCACCATCATTATTATAGTTTAACCACCATCATTATTACACTACATCAGAGCTTACGGCGCAGAGCGAAGGGCAGGGATGAGAGAAAGCACTAGAAGCACATTTCAGTCAGTTCTCTATTAAACCTACATTTACAACACACATTTAGTTTGGAAACTGAACTCTATGGTATGTGACAGAACACAGTGCGTGTATGTGTGTGTTTCAGTTTGAGTGTGTGAGGGTGTACAGTGTGTGTGTGTGTGTGTGTGTGTCAGTGTGTGTCAGTGTGTGACTGTAAGTGCCAGCCGAAACTCTCTCCCTCAGCCCTCCCTCGCTCTGCATTACTCTCCCGCTCACGTTCTCTCTCTCTCTCTCTCCCTCACTCCTTCCAAGTTGTCTTGCGTCTGTGAGTGAAGAAATCTCTGAATGAACGAGTTGAAGCAATAGGTCACAGACGGAGTGCGAGAGGGAGAGGAGGAAGGGGGAGGGGTGGGGGGGGAGCAGGCAACCCACGCAAAAAGGAACTTTTTACTGTGCAAACACACTTTCCATCTCTCCCTCCCTCCATCTCAGACTGGTGTTAATGCGCTGGAGAACCCGGGCCAGCCTCCTTCTCTCCTCCGTCTCCCTCCATTCCCCCCCCTATTCTCAGTCGCCCTAAACATTCTTTCCTCCCCTGTCATTGTGTGTGTCCTGTCTGCATCCCTCTCTCTCTCTCTCTCTCTCTCTCTCTCCATCTCTTCCTCCTTTCAATCTCTTCCTCGCACTCTCTCTTATGCTCTGTCTATCTCTTCCTCTCTCTCTCTTCCGGTTTCTTTCCCTCTCTAAAACTCTAAATCTTCCACCTCTCTCAGTCTCTCCATCTCTCCATCTCTCTCTCTCTCTCTGGTCCTGTGGGTGTGGGGGTTAGGAGGTTCAAAAGACTGTAAACACCTAACAACAACAACAACAACAAAACAACAACAACACACACACAATTCAACAGCTTTCTAAATGGCAATAGAAACATCCTGTGAGCATGTAAATAGTTAACCATTTTTATCAGTTGGCTGCAATACTCCCTCCTCAGAGTGACCCCCATACAGGCTTCCAAAAGAAAAAGACAGAGAGAAAAGAAAAAGAAAAAGAGAGAGAGAGAGAGAGAGAGGGATCCTATTTTTAGCACATTCTTTGGCATGTAGCAAAGTCGCCCAGGAGACATTACTTGCGCATTCTCTGTTTCTTTGTCAGTCTTCCCTCACTGTCTCTGTCTATGTCTGTGTGTGTGTGTGTGTGTGTGTGTGTGTGTGTGTGTGTGTGTGTGTGTGTGTGTATGTCTGGTCCTTTGAGCGGTGTGTGATGTATACTGTAACAGACCTGACCACCCCTGGCCGGCGCCCTGAGCTTCTGCGTCAGCCACACACTGAGCCTGTTGTCATGTTATTCTACGGAAGCTGAGAGCTGCTGACAAACACTCCAGGGGAAGGGAGGGGGGAGAGGAGGACAGGGGGGGCAGATGGACAAAGGAAAGAGGAATTCTGTGACGTTGCAGTTTGCCCCACTGAGTAACCGTGTCAACGTCACGTGACCCCACACACGGGGGGGGGGCTTTTGTGGACTCACACACACACACACACACACACACACACACACACACACACACACACACACACACACATGCTTACGTCTGTTACAATGTCATTAGAGCTCACAACACCTCAGTAATCTAGCATTTAAACCATTTACAACCACCGCCCCCTCCCTCCAGCCCCTAACTGGACATGGCCTGGCTAATTCTGTGCACACGCTGACGCACTTCAGGCCTTTCCATCACTTGTCATCCAATACAATAGTGGTCATTATAAACCAAGTGTCATAAATCAACATCTGATAACAGCAATGATAAGTGACAATGACTTATCTTTCTTTTTATGTGTGCTTACTGTTCTATTTATTCTTGTACAGCTCACATATAATTGTGTATTTCCTGTACGTCAATTACCTTCGGTCGGAACCTTTCATCATACTGTACGTAAGTAGGGCCAGATGGAAAGTTTTCTTTTCAGTTTCTTTGCAGTATCTATGGCTGCAGGTTTTGAAGTTGTATTTGGTTGGTTTTTGGCAAAAATATTGAATTTACACAAGCAGAAGCTGCTTTTGTTTGACATAATGACACCTATAAGAGGTCCCTCAGACTATGTGATGCTTTGACATAGCTGAGGCACTTAAAGGGATTGTTCACCCAAAATACAAATAAACATGATCTTACACATACCTTGGCTGTGGTCGATTCAACAAGACACTTTTTTGCACTTTTGAATAGGTATGTTTTGATGACATCACATCATAAAAATTCGATTATAGCACAATAAAGTTACAAAAGCAGACATACAATTCTGAAAGGCATACTAATGTGATAGGAGTTGGAATGGCGAGTTCATAAGGTGTTCTAGACATATTTTCCGAATGAATGTGACCCTATGGTAACGCTGACTCAAAATATGGCTATCAGGTATCTCAGCAAGGGAACCAAATATCCCAGAACTGTCTTAGTGAATCGACAGTACAGCCATCGTGTATGTGTGAGACCATGTTCATTTGTATTTTGGGCCAATTGTCCCTTTAAAGCAATAGTTTTATCAAGTGAGTTGAGAATGGAATCGACATGACCCAGAGTCACCTATAAATTACACACTTTCCTGATAGGGATGTCTTCAGTTTTTTCACTCACTCACTTTTTTCACTGTTTGTTGTAATGTCATATTAGCTGCCTTGCGTGGCACTGTAGGGAGTTAAAAAAACAAACATCCTGAAGCTATCCTTCCTATCCTGCCTTTCTGCCATGCTATCTTGGACCTAGTGAGGATGTGAGATGGATGTAATCAGTTTGTATGCATTCCTTTTACCCATCTCTGTCACTATCAGTCTTTGTGTAACGGGTATGACATGGAATTCATCTTTCAGTTGAAGTGCTGTATGACCTCTCCTGCTCCCATTTCTCTCCATTATCCAAATGTTGAACTCAAACTTTGATAAAGACTCAAACTCAGTAGGTTAGTGTTCAGTCAGTTAACCCCTTTAATCATTATCAGTGAGTCAGCGGTGTGACATGAAAGTTATTCTAATCCTTCTATTCTCGTGAAGAATGTTTACACGCACTTTGACCCCCATTACTGCACCAAATTACACGGAACAGCTCTGGAGGAAAGAGAATCAAACGCTTCGGTTGTCTCTCTTTATCAATATCTGTCAGTGAGTCAGGAGTTAGAAATTAAAGTTATTCTTAACATTCTATTTTTGTCTTCCGGTTCACATACACCACGATTACATGCCCGCCCACTGTCTCTTCCTTTGCCGCCTCCATCCCTCCATCCCTCTCTCCCTTTCTCCCTCTCTTTTCATCTCCATCAGAAGGTCAGTGTTGGTGTAGTCGCGGTGTCGGATCGTGCTGTATTAACGTCTGCCTTGCATTAGCAACGCCCCCGCGTTTTGGCTGGACCCCTCGCAGTGCCAGGAAGAATGGTAGGAATGTCAGCAATGCTCCAGTCATAGATAAGAGGGAAATTCCCCCGGAATACAGCAGAGAGAACACAGAGAAAACAGTCTGGTCAGGGAGAAGAGAGAGAGGTGATGACAGAGGGGGAGAAAGGGATGGGATGGGACAGAATGACTGTGTAGAGATTAGGTGAGACAATAAAGACAAAGGACAGACAGAGCGTAAGAGAGAGGGATGATGACGGAAAAGAGAAAGGGCAGGATGGGACAGAATGACTGTATAAAGATAGGTGAGAAACACTAAACACAAAAGACAGGGAGTAGTCAAGGGAAGAGAGAGGGATGAGAAAGAGAGAGAGAGCGTGAGAGAGTGATAGAGACAGAATGATTGGAAAGAATGACAGTAAAGACTGATATAGGTATGACACGGGAAAGACAAACCCACCAAATCTCTGTGTGATTGGGGAGGAAGATTGACCTCTGTGACATTGAGGAGGAAGGAGATGAAACACATCACAACCTGATTTGTGAACAGTGAGTCGTTCGGTTTGAGTAACAGCTCCTCTTTGACTCAGAAGGCCCTAGGCCTATTCTGTCTCCCTCCACTGCATACTCTGTCTGTGTGAGCAACTAGGTATCATATCTGGGTCACCCACGACTCAGGACTGTGTCTGAGCTAAAGCCTAGGCTAGCAGGCCCTGACTCAGACTAGAAGTTGTCCAGAGGTGCAGATCTAGAATCTGTTATTACCTTTACTCCAAATCCTAATTCAAAGCTGACCTAGGATCAGTGTCTAGCAGTTACTCTGTCCCTCTCCCTGCTGTCTGTGCATGCTCATGCTGATCTAGGAGCAGAGGGTAATGGTTTTGAGCTGCTAAATTGCCCGGGGAGGTATTGGATTACCTACCACCAGGGTAGTTCCCTCCCTGTTTCCCCTGTATTACATCAGCGCTTAGGCTCCTTCATCCGTGAGCAAGCACATACCTCACAGTCAAAGGGGAGGCTCCAGGCCAGAAACAACGCTTTAGAACAGCCAGGGGTGGGGGTGTGGGGGGGGGGGGGAACTGTGATCTGTGGTCGCTTTATATGGTCTGGTACTGTATGTTAATGGGAGGGACGTGAAAAGGTGTGTGTGTGTGGGGATGTACGCCCCAGAGGATAGGAGATGATCTGCTGTCTCATGGTATGTGATTGTGTGTGTGTGTGTGTGTGTGTGTGTGTGTGTGTGTGTGTGTGTGTGTGTGTGTGTGTGTGTGTGTGTGTTTCTAATTGGAATACCGATATGTGTATGTGTAGCACACATCTGGCCTCAGCCCAGAGTTCAGGGCATGAATCACAAAGGAGCTCACAACAGTGATGAAATATTGCAGATATAAAAGTCCCTAATGTGTTTTATCTTGTATGAGAAAGAATTATTCCCCCAATATCATCACGCTCGCGTCATTTATCATACGAGAGAGAGAGCGGGAAAGAGAGAGCGAGAGCTTCATCTGGGTAGAAAAAAAACAAATGGATGGCTTTATATTAAAAAAAGCTTCCTCTTTCTCATTATTACTCCTTTTGGCTTGACACATCACACACCAATTTACTCACTGGCTGCTAAGGGTTTTCTGGCTGTTATAATAATCTAAAACTGCTGACAGAAGAAAAAAAGGTGGGTGTGTGAGTTTTAATGCTGTGAGGCGATGCTAGTTAAAGTACAGGGGGAGGAGGTTGTATCGTGGCGCTGCTCCTGAACTTTGGTTTTCAAACTCCATTAAAGAGAACCCCTGGGAAGCTTTGAACACCGAGACAGCTAAGGTGGAGCACAGAGGACGCAGGAGGGTGTGTGTGTTTGGGTGTGTGTGTGTGTTTTCCTTCACGACGAAGCCCAATGCAGCTATGTGGGCCTGCTCTGGGCCTCTAAGTGTTGTGTAAGGGAGGTTCACACCGGGGTGCAAGGATAGCCTCCCGGGGGGTGACCGGGAGAACACCCCTCTCTCTCCGCTTGGAACAAGATGCTATCGAGCTGCGGTTGATTCGCCGATTCACCCCCTTCTTCCATCCCTCACCCCCGATGTGCAGAATCAGTGGAAGGCAGAAAACCTTGAGACTATCCCTGACACTAATATGGAAAAAAGCCTGTTTGGAGCGAATATGAGGGCAAATATTATTCTTCCTGAGCGTAACCACGGCGAGCACCTCTGACCTGGCAGTGAAAGTGCTGAAACAAAAAGCCCAAAGACTTTTTCTGCTCCTTCAAAGGAGGGCTACATAAAATAAACACGGCCATCAGATTACCGTTCTGAACGCGGGGCCGCGTTACCCTGCGCCGCCCGACTGGTCGCCCAGCCCCACAGCTCTATGGGAGTTAAGTGTGGGGTCCGCTCAGTCAACACCATGACGCAAAATGGAACAAGCCTCCGACAGAAGCCCCAGGGCTGACGGAATAAGGCCCCTACCCGCAGGCCCCCGGCCCGAGAGAGAGGCAGGCAGGGGGAACAGAGGAGGGGAAGGACAAGAAGGGTGCAGGCATTCTGGAAAAGAGGAAAAGACCACCAGGCCCCAGTTGGCAGCGCTGAACCCCTTCCCCAACACACACACACAAACACGCACGCACACACACGCATGCACACAAAATACGTCAGTCTACAGGGCCAAAGGCAGGACAGAAAGCCGCCAGAGAGAGGTGGGCAGGGCAGAGTGGTTGACGGCGGCGGCTGTAGATGTCTATGAGACTGTGAGGCTTAGCTGGCTAGCCTTGCTAACAGTGGGCAGCCTCAGCCTGGTGGCACTGACCTCACAGGGGCTCTTTATAAGCTCAGTGGTGTGTGTGTGTTTGTGTGTGTGTGTGTGTGTGTGTGTGTCAGTGTGTGTGAAGGTTGGTGACGTAACCTGCTGGGCAGGGGAGAAAACAGATCGGTCCCTTGGGGGAAACCTGGGCTTCTCTCCTGCCCTGACGCTCACCTCATAGAGATTCCACCTTCCCTGGTCCAGTCCCCGAGTTCTACTCTAAACCTCATCCAGATTCCAACCCCCTCATCCACAGTCCCCAGTCTGTCTAGAACCTCACAGATTTCCCTCCAAGCAAGCACTCCTAACCCTCTCTCCTTCCAATTTTAACCTCAAATTCCACCCCCCCACCCCCCTCCCTTTTCTCAGTCTGTCTAGATTCCACCCCCCGGTCTGTCTATAAACTAATAGATCTCCTCCTCCACCCCCAAGTCCCCAGTGAATTACAGTACTTGCAGATTAGTCTCTGACTTCTGTGACCTCATAGAAATACCCCCCCCCCCCCCCCCATGTCTGAGTCTCACGTAACCCTCAGTCTCCATCTCCAACCTTACAGTAATCTCATTCTGCCCTTTCCCCTGACTTTTTACTCAAACCCCTCTCTATACTGTACGCCTTATGACGCAGGGTTCAGTTAAAGTGTCACCAGATTACCAACAGATAGCGTGGCCCTAAGACACTGTAGAGTTGTGAGAGACTGTAAGTGTGAGTTCCTGGTTCCTGAAACTGACTCTGTAGTCTTTGACAATGAATACAATCAGTGTGGTCCACTGGGCCTAGTACCAGCAGCATTACATTACCCTGTCTACTATTCTCCCTCTCTCTCTCTGGCCTCTCTCTCTCCCTCTCTTTTCTTTTCTCGTCTGACTCAGCTGTTTTGTAGGAAACTCCGTCCCTTTGAAGAGGGGAAGAATCTTTCATTACTCGGCAAAGGCGAGAGAGAAGGAAGGAGATGATAGGGAGAGAATAACTGGTCCATTGTCTTCACCCCCCTCCCTCCCTCCCTCCCTCCGTCAACCAATGATAATTGTGTTGAGCTAATTACAGAGAGCCGCTCCAACAGGTGTGGAACTCTGCACCTGGGGAGGTGTGTGTGTGTGTGTGTGTGTGTGTGTGTGTGTGTGTGTGTGTGTGTGTGTGCGGTAAAGAGAGAAAGAGAGAGAATGCTGTGTGTTTATTTGCAACCATGTAGGCCTACTGTATATGAAAACATGTAGCCTGAGAGTGAAAGCGTGTAATGTGTGCATCTGCGTCAGTGCATGTGCATGAATGTGTGAGTGTGTGTGTCATACGCAGACTAACTGACGTTAAACGTTTCAGACATGTCACACATTACTAGACAAGGGTCAAAATGGTTAACTGTATAGGACATATAAACTAGACACAATATTACACAATCAGCATAGTGTGGTTACTATGCTCCAGTCCATCTGTGTTCAATCATCAAGACTAAGCATCTGTGTTGAATTACTGGAAAATTTAAATTAGCACACACACACATTCTCACTAACTCTCACTCATTCACCGCATTGAATTTGAAATTAGAGAGACACAGGCACTTAACTGATCAATTCAACCACAGGGGGCTCTTTCTGATGATTCAGAATCTATAACCGACCCTGTCTCAATAACATCGCGTGCATGTTTTTTGATAACAGCAGAGTAAGCGGGAGTGGGGACTGCTGAGACAGTACCAAAGTCAGAGCAAGAGACGACAGCGATGATGTAAGGGTCTCTGTTTTCGTGCTTTTTACCGTAAAAGAGTTCAGCTGAAGCTGACCGGAAAAGGACGAGATTTGGCCACCAGCCAGAGGCATTAGAGGAAAAAACAAACGAAAAACACAATAACTTGAGATTGGAGATGAACGTGACGTCAGAGCTCGTGGGAATTTGTCGGTGCTCCAAAACTGGGATGAGAAAAGTGAAGCACCCTAGGGAATACAGTAGTTGGTTCACTTTCTCCACAAGCTTTGTCATTGCAATTGCAGGAGAAAGTGCGACTGTTTGCTTCAATACTTGGCAGGCGACTTGAATGGCTGGTTACAGTAACTCGGAGCTATGACACGTTCGCAAGCAGTCACACAAACAGATGTTACTCACTCCAGCCCCATTGACATCACCCGTCTGCTGCCTGTCCATGAAAACCGCGCAGTAATTTCACAAGCTACCGGACATTTTACAAGACCAATCATCGGATATTGCGCATTAACAAAACTAGGCACAAACTGATTAGACCGTACTCAGCCTGTTGTCAAGTACCACTGCATGCGGCATAGAAAGGAAATGAAAAGATCCCCACCGCATTGAAGTCATCCAGTCTGACCTTTGAGACACCTCGTAGAAGTCCTCGAGTGTGGTCAACCTGTAAGTCATGGAGTATGGACATTTGCAATGTATCACTGTTATTAGAGGTTAATCTCGGAATAGTCTAATCATAGAATGAATAATGAAAGGATAACCTAATTTTCCCATAATTTAATGTCTGTTGACTCATCATTCAACATCGGTGGAATGAGTCCTGCGTCGCCACCTTGTGGAACTTTCAATCTGGAATCTGACCTAGGTCGCAATAGAAAATAAGCAGGGCATGGATCATTCTCATCTGACCAAGACCCCGTCCTACTGGGGCGATTACTTTGAAACACAAGATAATACCACAATACCTGATAGTAAAGTCTTATAGGCGGTAAATATCAATATTTTATTTATAATATGTGGAAATTAAGTACATGGCAGTTTGAAATAAAATACACATTCATATAAAACAACAAATTTAAAGCGTAGTTTCCAAACTCAGTATTAGTGTTAACATTAAACGATTCTAATATTTAGTGACAAACACATTAACTGTGCTCCTTATATGGGAATATCTGTGAGCCCAGTATAAAATATGACTACAGGCATATGGAAAGGCCTATGGGATATGATAGCCTACATTGTCAAAGCCACAATCATTTTATGCTCAAGTTGGGAGTTTCCTGTATGTCAGGGAACCATTGCATCCAGGCAATGAGTTGCACAAGACAGAACATTACAATACTCTGTTTGATATCAGTTGATGAATAATAGGAAAGGGGTAGGGCTGACTAGACTTTGGCAACTTCAGAAGCTATTCTCTGAAACATAGTCAACTTTATTTGAAGTGGTCAGAGGGCTTGTACTGCCATACTAATGATAAACACATGTTCTGAAAAGAAGAAACCGCTGATATCATCTGATGACAACCAACTTTACAACGTCTTGACCAAAACTCCAAGCTAACTGCACTTGGACGATGGTTTGGGTCATTACAGTGTGAGCCATTAAGCTGACATTAGTTGTCATAACATATGTTATGTCATTTTTATGATTCTGTAATATGTAGGTTTTATGACAGTGGGTTCAAGTTAAATGTAACCACCACATTGAGCCCCTCCTTCTCGTAGTTGGATGCAGTTGCCACTTAAAGACTGATCTATGGCCAGTTAAGCATTTTCCCCATAATGTTTAAGGTTAGGATCAGGGGAGAGTGAGCTGATCTCAGATGTGTGTCTGCAGGTCTCCTCTAGCCAGAGACCCAATCTGCAGTGTTCACAGTCTCGTCCTCTGATTTGCTGGAAGCTCGTCCTGGTCAAGTCCCCACAGGAAACTGCGAAGGCGTGTCACTTCCTTTTGGAACTCTGGGCTGGGGATTGGCTGGGAGAGGTCCAGCCGAGGAGTCTCGTTTGGCAGGATGAGAGGAGGATGGTCCAGGAAGCTCTCAAAGATGTCTGAATGGAGAGAAGAGCATAAATAAAAGTTAGCGGCCTGAGAGTCTCATTCATACATAGGTTGACTGATGTAGACCACTAGCAGCAATCTAATCATGGTTACATGTAATGGTAAACCAATGGTAAACAGTTGTTAATTGAAGAAAATACATTTCAGCAGGTTCCACCCTCATCTGAATATGAAATGCTTTTCCCTGTCTCTCACCTCCACTCAGCTCTGTGCCAGGGGGAGGAGCCCAGGAGGCAGGTGGAGCTCTGGCTGGCCCCAGCTTGTAATGGGTCAGCAGATGGTGCAGCTGGGCAGGGCTTAGCAATGCGTGGTCCTCTTGTAGGCTGGTCCAGGATGACTGTCAGGGGAGACACAGAAATGGCTAATCAATCAACATCGAAATAGAAATAGATTATTACCAATCCTCCCTGGAGCTGTATTACCTGGATGAGTCGGGTCTTTGGGACACACAGGAAGTTGACTGTGACTGACAGCTTCTTCAGGAATTCAGAAGCAATGTCTCCTAATCCTGCCCCCTGGAGCCAGTCCAGAACCAGATCCAGGTTGGTGCGGATCTGGACTGCTCGGGACCAGGAGAACAACCCATCTGAGAGAGAGAGAGAGAGAGACTAGAGGTGTCTCTAATGATTCCTGAGCAGAAGTTGGAGGATCTATTCAAAGCTAAAACCTTTTAAGCTAGAACTTTACAGGAAAGTTACAACCCCACTAATATTTAACCTTGGTCATCCCAGTAATGTAGGATGTAAAGGTATGATACAGCAGTCTGTGACCTGGTGCAACATCTAAAATCAAAACACATCAGAAAAACACCCAAGCCTACTTTCCTAAAGCAACTTTCAAATGCTTTGCCCATCGTGAGGTTGGGGACACAAATGTTGGGACGTGGCCCCTCACCTCTCTCCAGCAGTGTGTTGAGTAGGGAGGTGTTGGTGAAGAAGAAGAGGTAGCCGAAGGTTTGGGAGGTGAGCGGGGGGGAGAGGCAGGCCTCACGGGACATGAGCAGGGAGCAACGGTACACCTCCACCAGCCCAGCCACTGTAGGGGGTAAGGACGACACGTCATCCCCTTCTCTGTCCCCCTCTCCACTCTCACCCCCTTCCGCCACCGTGTCTCTCTCCTTCTCCTTCTCCGCGCTGGAGAAAGGGTTGTTGTCTAGGAGGGCCGGGAGAAGAGAGTACAGGGTCTGAGAGGACAGAGAGAGAGAGAGAGAGAGAGAGAGAGAGAGAGAGAGAGAGAGAGTGAGTGAGAGAGAGGAAATCCCATATTAGGGCATTTTACTATTCATTCATAGACAGCTAGATAGATGGGTGGCTGGATTGGTGGATGGGTGAGTGGGATAGATAGAGTGCTAACCTTGGTCAGGTGATACACACACTGCTGAAAAGTGTGCATTATGACGTCATCAAGCAGTGCCAAGGCCTCGGAACAGGTGTCTAGGTCAGCGGACAAAACTGGGTCGCCAGGGGCTTTGGGTAACAATACATACCAATATCAATACATATGCATTCATTAAAAAAGGTAGGTATAACCTTCACTGTTATTGTCATTGCAGATCCACAACATGTCTCCTAACTCACCCTCAAACTCCCACTCCCTCTCCATGGTCTCAACTTTGACCTGGAAGAAGTTGAGGAGCTCTGTGGCATTTGACATCCAGAACATCAGAGGTCGAAGGTCAGATGATAGTTTCTGTGCACTGGGCGCGCTTAGTTCAGCTTCCTGATCACTGGAACTGGAAAGACCAGATGGTAAACAACATTATTCAGTCTGTTCATTTTGGTGGATTAGAGTTGAATGTAATTGTTCCCATAAAAGATTAATAAGAATCCATATTGTTCTAGTCTAAGGCTTTACCTTGCCTTACCTTTATCCATACATTTAACTGTACAGTATCTGGAGGTTTTGAACATACTACTTAAGTGTTAAAAGACATAGCTGCATAACCACAAACAGCACAGTGATTCATTCAGCATAAGGGGAAATTATTTCCAAACAGAGGAAATGTGACGTTGAGCAGCAATCTTCTTACTTTTGTGTGGGATGCTTATCCCCAAATTCCTTGATGTTATCCTATAAAAAAAAGAGTTGGAGAGAGAAGAGGGGAGAGATGTCTGGACTTAGTGAAGGGGTGGAGGAGGGGTAACAGAGCCAAGCCACCAGGACAATTACAACACATTTTCCAGCAGAAAGGAAGTGACATCAGCTCATCCCAACGTACAGGGCTGCAGTGAGAGGCATCTGCATGTCTGTAACCCTTTACACACTTATTGTATCTGGTGTGAACCTGTCAGTGGCTCTCCATGCTTCCCACAGCAACTGCCCCTCTGATATTCACACCAAGGTCAACAAGGGCTCAAAAAAAGTGTTTGCCATGGTAACATTAATCAGACACTCTACTGGTATTCCATTTATGTCATTCACTTACCCAAACGATCCCTTTGATCTGATTGGCTGCCTTAAGAAGCAGTTGGGGTGTGAGTGCAGGGTCGAGGTGCTTGGAGGCGTGGTCAATCATGACAGACAGTAGATAGGCTGGGGCTAAAGGCCCGCCTCCTGAATCTGGAGAAGAGTTCTTGGAGATGATCTCCTGAGGGAGATAGAAGGAGAAGCAAACCACGGGTGGTGATGGTTTATTTAACATTTCTGTTTCGGCTCGTATTACTCTGGTATTAACCAGGGGTCAGATCCTAAGTTGAGATCTGTACACATGTCTCAAGTAGAACTCTCTGGTACTTCTTCTCTCACCTGTAGCAGGGCGTCAGCATGACGAGGCTGGAACTTCAGCAGGGCATCAGTGGACCCCAGGTACTGCCTCAGTGCTTCCTGCCTGTCCACCAGTCCCGAGGGGCAGCAGGTGGAGGGGGCGTCGGCCTGCCAGGGTAGAGCCAATGCCAGTGGTGGCGTCGGAGTCACTCGAGGGTCACGGTACAGGAAGAGGAAGTGGCCCCCCAGGCCAATAATATCTCCAGGCTTTAGCACTGCCTCCCTGTATAAGGCGGCACCGTTGTGGGTGACCGCCCCTCCCCTGAAGGGACGTGCCAGAGCTGGTAAAAGGGGGTAAAACGATAAGCTATGTGTTGAAAAAATATTTTCGTAGAGAGTGATACTGTATAGTCAGGTGCCAAGGTAGACACAGTGAGTATATGACTGTATTCATTATTGTGTCTTATGTAAAATACTGTATGTTTAGTTGCATGACCGTCTGCAAACCAGATTTCCCTATGGGCCAATGGAGATTGGCTTGACTTGTACCTTGTCCAGAGGGTGTATCAGGTACAGCTGAGTCTCTCCTGATCAACAGGTGTCTCGCCAGCATGTCAGGAGCAGAGAGGAACGTATCCACCTTCAACGGCCTTTTCCCTTTCCTTTCCCTCTCCCTATCCTTCTCTCTCTCCCTCATTGTTGGCTTCCTCCCAAACACGTGTGTGTGACCCGCCATGATGTACAAAACAAAGTCCTGAACAAAACACACACATACACACACATTGGGGGGGGGGGGGGGTGGCGGGGGGCAAGAGAGAGGAATAAAGGAAGAGAGAGGGGAGTCTGTTATCATCTGAGTGCCATGGTTATAATAATCTACCATCTCAGAGATCTTAAGTTGCACAGAAGGCAGAAGATAAGGTATGAAGTGTGTCACAGTTTGCTACAATGAGGACCTGTGTGAGGTCATTGTGCCAGATGAAGTGATGTATACAGAGGGGTTTTGTGCTGTCTCTGAAGGTATTGTGCTGCTGTGAGGCTGTTTTGTGCTCGGGGTTGAATGGGAGAGGCTGCGAGAGGGTTGGAAACAGTGATGGTATGTGGCGATTAGAGACATGCAGGTATGATGTCATGTTCAGGGTGTGTGGTGTGTGTGCGTCAGTGTGTGTCCCTGTGCATGACTGTGTATGTTTCTGTGTGTGTGTACATGCATATCTTTGTGTGTCTTTGTGTGTCTTTGTGTGTGTGTGTGTGTGTGTGTGTGTGTGTGTGTGTGTGTGTGTGTGTGTGTGCGCGCGTGTGTGCGCGTGTGTGTGTGTGTGTGATATCATCTGGCGGCGCAGGTCTAGCCTTGCTCTGGTCGTAGCCCTGCAGCAACAGGAAGTAGGGCCGATCCGTAGGTGGAAGGATCAAGCTTTGTGACATCACTTCCAGGTCACAGCTGGAGTAGTCTTTCTCCGCCTCCATTGTCTTGGTTCTCCGGTCCACTTCACCTCCGACCTTTGACCCCATAATCTACAAGAGATGGTGGAGGCTTGATGGTCAAACCTTACATGCCTGAAATTAACCTTTCCTTTTCCTCCTTTGCTAATATCTCTTTTAATTTCTTGTGATCCCTCAGATTTTCATTCATTGTCTCACTTTCTTTTACCTATCTTTTCCTCTTTCTTATCCCTCCTTCATTCTCTATTTCTCACCTCTCCTGGCTCAATCATCATGCTCACAATGTTCTTCCTATCCTGGAGACCGCCATTGTTGTTGCCAAGACGGCGGGGGTCATTGCCGACGTGGTTGCCCTGACGACGCCTCAGACTGAGGTTCATGTCGCTGATGCTCCTCCTGAGCTCTGTGTTCCGTCCTCGATGACCTCGCTCGCTCTCCTCTGGTCCTCCCCCAGACGCTATTCGGCTTCGCCTCCAACGCACACCTGTTACCACAACCACATGACCATAAGACAGTTCGGCCTGCAAATAACACTGAACCACATTGTTAAGGGTCCTCTAAGGGTCCTTGGTTTAATCATTGTAAAGTGGTTCATTTATCATCTGGATAAAATGTTATGTCTCCAGGGCCACATTTTCAGATGCCAAGTATGACAGCTATGAGATCTATCTTGGTGTTTTGTGTCTGTTACCTATACAGTTCTCTCCGTCCCTCTCTCGCTCCTGTTCCTTCTCCCTCTCCTCCCTCTCATAGTCCTCCCGTCTCTGGATCTCAAAGCGGCGCTCAAAACCGTCCTTGGGCCGCCACATGTCCACCAATAGCAAGGGGCATTCCCACGCTGCCACGCCCCTCCGACACTCTGTCTCCCATTGGAGGGCTCCGTCCGGCTGCTTAATGGGCTTTCCAATGACATCACACAACAGGAAGTCCTCGGGGCTGTGTTTCTGGAGAGCTGGGATTATTTTTCCACAACAAAAGAAAAACAACCAAAAAAATGGATTGTATGAACAGGTCATTGTTACTCAGTGTTCAAAGCTGAGTCTCAAAGGGTGCATGCAATATCAGTATGGTTAAGGCATGAATGGTGACTGACTGTATGTATTAATGACTGTAGGGATCATAGGGAAGGAGTCTCTCTCTCTCTTTCCTTTACCTATGTCATCTGTCTCCTCCCTCTCTCTCTCAGTGTAGCGGGTGATGACCTGAGCGATGAGTTGTCTGGCTGTAGAGTGAGCAGTGGCCAGCAGGGAGCGGTAGTTGGCCCCGCTGGAGAGGGCATCCCCGTAGATCTTTACCAGGCCGGGGGCGGAGGACGAGGCCGGGGGCAGGTAGTGGTGGGACGAGGGGGCAGCAGAGTGGGCCCACAGCTCTCTCTCCTTCTCCCCTATAGCCTGGTCCCGGTCACTGTTAGAGCGCCCCCTCAGGAAGAGATGAGAAAGGCGCTTTGTGCGGGACTGGGGACCGGCAGGACGGGGCCGGAGGAATGCCGGAGACGGGGCTGGGGAGGGGGGAGCGAGGGAGGGGGTGGAGATGGAGAGGGAAGAGGAAGGGGCAGAGGGGGCCTCATGGAGGGAGGCTGCGTCAGAGCTGGTAGTGGACCTTGAGAGGGAGAAGAGAGAGAGGGAGGGAGAGAGGGGGAAGAGGAAAGGGGACGGAAGGGACAGGTCAGCTGTGAGTTATGACTGATTGAGTTGAACAGGCAACCAGCACTGAACACCACAGAGGGAAGGGTCACAGGGTTCGATGGCCACTGTAAGACTGCTGATACATTAACATACAATCAATACCTCATAATACATACTATTATCTGGACCCCTTTATTCTCAGCTGTAAAATGTCACATTATAAGCCATAAGAAGCGAGTGAGAAAAAAAGAAGAGAGACAGGCAGACTGATAGGGATAGAGATGACAGGCTGGGGTACAAAATGGAAACAGTCACTGCTAGCCAATAACATTTGACTGGTCCATCAATTTTGCAACTGTAGAGAACTCCACACTTGCAGTGTGAGTGAAAAATATCTGGAATGCAGGACGGTGTGAAAGGAGTAGAGGTAAATACAGAATACAGAATTATTACTAACTCTATGTAAATAAGTGGGGATAGTGGGAAGTCCCCCACCCCGACTGGAGGGACAGAGTGGATGGAGAACTGTGTGAGGTGCAGGTAAGAGAGAGGGGACACAATATAGACATGAGGAGAGAGACCCAGACTGACTTGACAGAGACAGCGCTGGGCCAGCGACCCCCCAGCTTGGCAAAGTGTTTCCTGGGTGAGTTGATCCACAGGCCCACGGGGAAATGGAGCTTCCTGAAACGAGGACTGCCAGACCCCTCCATCTGAGAACGAGAGCGAGAAAGAAAGAGAGAGACAGGTGGAGGGACAGAGGGGGAGGCAGAGAGATCAGGAGATGAAGAGTAAGGATTGAAAGAGCACATATGTATTTCTAGGATTAAAGTGACCAGAGGCGGGCTATTTCATGGTTCAACTCATACTAGTGTCAGGTCAAAAACTCATGTCACCATTACAGAGATAGAACCATTCAAGAAGGTTTGTGAAATAACAGTATGATATCATCATCATCATCATCATCATCATCATCATCATCATCGAATAATAGCCTTCCTGGCCCCCTCTCCCCCCAACCCCATTGTTGAAGGACAGCAGATGTTTGGTCTCTCAAATCATCTCCAATTATGTTACTGTATATGTCATCTTTATCGCAGAGCTACTCTAAATATAGCGTGCGTCATTCCTCATTCTCCAAACAGGAAGGGTCTTTTGCAGGACTCAGATCCAGCTGTCGTGTTGAAAGGGAAATGCCCACTCTAAAGGTCACTTGTTGTCCGCCCCTGAATGAGTGCAAGGAGTAGGGTGAAGTTGCTCCTAGACACTGATCTAACTTCACTTATGTGTTTGGTCTCCCCCCCTAATGGGTAAGGTTAGGATTAGGGAGAGGACTATGAATAAAGTATAACGTTTTGTTCCTCAAACTGCTGCTCCTCAGTGTGGTAGGGAGAACTGGTCAAATATATGTTCATTTACCTTTTAATTATTGTTATTTTGATTCTATATGGGAATAAAGCCAACATAGAAAACATATAGGTGTTGTTTCACAGATTTAAGGTGGAAATCAACACATATTATGACTATCTAACAGCTTATTTCACTAATGTAGTTGGATGACTGCTCAAAATGTCTAACTTAAATGGAAAAGTAACAAAACAATACACTACAATACACCCTCACCAATTATTTTAAAACACTTACCCAGGATGACTGTAGTTCCTTCTTTGTATATGTGTGTTAGTCCTTTGCGAGTGGGGTGTTTTCCTAGTCTAACTCAAATACGAATATATTGAAAAGCAGCTTAATAACGAATGTTCCCTTTTCCCCAAGACAAAAACTCCATTTTGAAAAGGTCTCTCTATTTGTCACACGTCTCTCTCTCTCTCTCTTTCTCTCTCTCTCTCTCTCTCTCTCTCTGTCTGTCTCTTAACTTTTTCTCTACATCAATATCTTATCCTTTTTTTATTTAAAAACATCTTTTTAGCCACTTTTCTCTCTGTACTCTCGGTATCTGTGACAAGGTCTGCTCCTTTCTCTGCCTTTCTCTGCTTCTCTGGGTCTATAGATAGAGAAACAGGCCCATTGTTCTAAGTGACAGAATTTCCTTCCTTTACACTGGACAACACCTATATCCTGAGCGACAGAGAGAGAGGGAGAGAGAGAGAGGGACAGAGAGAGAGAGAGAAGTGTGTGTGTGTGTGTGGGGGGGGGGAGACAACATAAGTGCCGGGGAAATGGGGAGATTATTGTGTGATGCACACACAAGCTGGTCCTTCTGGCCCTACAGGACATATTGTTTAGCCGCTATACTGTAATTAAACACTATAAAGAGATAAGAAGGGGAATGAAGAGAAGGGAGGGGGAGGGGTTAATCCAGGGTACCCCTACCTCTCCACCCTGTCCCTGATTGAGTGTGACTGTTACCAAGAACATTTGGGTGCTCTGAGAAGATGGGGTGATGGAAGGAGGAGATGGGGTGGTGGGGGAGTGAGGGAGGGGATATAATGGGGATGGGGTGGGGTTGAGCCCCAGTGACCGATCCAGCCAGTTCATTACTCTAATAAATCCACTGAAAGGAAAGAGGTTTATGTCCCATATTGTTAAAGAAGGACATGTGACTTGTGGACCTTGGAATTATCTACTACTAGTTGTTCTGATTGCTTACTTAGCTGTATAGTAAAAGACATCCACACAATGTATCATGTCATAACTCATACTGTTTACTTAGATGTACCTGACATTCTCTCAACACACTAGTCAATATATGTTGATACATTTGTATTGATGTTATTGAATGTTATTGCATTGCATTGCATCATGAACATACAGTCATTTCTAGAAAAGGGCCTCACGGTTTTGCTGAAAAGAGGAAGGAGGAAACAGCGAGACAGGAAGTTAGAGGGAAAGGGACACCTGTGACCTTTGACCTTATCTACAACAGGAAGATGGTGACAGGAAGGAGGGACAGAGGGAGCAAGAGAAAGAGAGAAAGTTAGATACACTGAAGTACAACAAAGGCATCTGTCTAATATCTGACCCAGTAGCAATGTAGCATCCTAGCATCCTTCCAATATGGTGACACATTATTAGTGTAGTACAACTGAATATTGCCCAGATGTTATTGTATTGAATTGAACAATGAAGGGGGGAAGAAATCAATTCTGCCCCTATCTTCAAATGACCCTTCCCCGATGGGACAAATGATCTCAGTGATGTTTACAATGTGTTGAAGCTGAGGTGTCATATGACTTGGATGGAGGTCTGATTGGTTCCCTTGCAGAAAGCTCTTAATTTACTGTAGTACTGTAGTTGGAAGTAAGAGAATGTTTAGAGACAGATTCGCTTTCTTTGTCCTGGTGTGTGGACTCCTCTGAACCTACCTACCTCTCCTCTGAATACTGTGAGAGTGACCATGTGGTCATCTCTCTTTCTCCCTCTCTACCTCTCTCTCTATCTATCATTTACCATGAAGGTAGAATGTAATGTTTTTCTACTAAGTATTTGCCTTGTAATAATTGTATAAGTATACAATATTATTAAAGCCTCATTTGATTCATTCTATTTGACCATTCTTGCACTAATCAGCACAAACTCAACAATTCTTTTCACATAGTGTCAATTAAATTACTTGGAGTCAGATTATTAATATTAAGATATGCTTTGCTATTAACAAAATATAGCCACATTTCCTTGCATGCTTCGCATTGTAACTGCCATCTCATTAGGCCCTACAACAAGACATACGAAACCTTTCAAAATGACACCAGTTGTGCCAGGTCACACACTGCACTTCCACTGAGTTGTACAGAACACTGAGTTGGACTCATAACTTAGGACTTGGAGAGGAACTCACAGACAGGGACAGGTGGCAGGAGACTGTGAACACTCCTTTGCGTCATGGAATTTCGTTTTTTTGTTTGCTTTTGGCATGCGGATGACAACTATTCCCCGTTCCAGGCAGTCCCCACTGTTTGGTTTTTGTGGAATACCTTGTCAAGCTAAATTATGTATTTCACATTGTTAGCTGTTTTGGTTTATCCTCTCACATGTGACTCTTTGACGGCTCTAAATTGGAATTGAGAATGTAGACATAGGTCTAGTTTCAGCCTATATATCAGGATTGGGTTTAGGCTTGCATACTCACACTTAGTAACTGGTTGGTGTCTTGTCCTGGGCAAACATAATGAACATGTGGGACTGCTTGTACTGTTGAAGTATTAATACATAAATACATTGAGCCCATTGTATTTTGGAAAACTTGTTAACTTTCTCTGTTGGAGAACAGAGATGTGCTAAGATTCCATTTTGAGAGAGAGAGGGGGGTTGGGGGGCTGTAAAAATAGATCAGACACAGCATTGCCCATCCTGTTGTTTAAGGCGAGGAGGGCACACTGTGATTGCTGGTGGAGAGCAACAACAACAATAGTTAGATCAGATTATTTATTACATTCATGGAAATGTTCACTGCAATTTTTAATCTCTGTGTAAAATTATCCTGTTTATTTTATTTAAAGACACAAGTGTTCTTATTTTTGGTCATTACATTTTAAATATTAGATTAGTATTAGGATTCATGGTTTGCAGGCACGAGTCGCTTCCGTCCATTGACCACTTGAGGACTCCTCCAGTCCTTATCCGCATCCTCCAACATCCCATCATACTGTGCGTGTCGCCTTTTTCAGCTAGGAAGGACCAAGTCTGTCGGAAACACGTCATACCAGAGAGGACACAAGAAACAGTCCAAGGTAGGTCGAGGACAACTGGCCAAAAGTCTCATTAAAGAATCAGTCTGTATGAAAGGTCAAAGTGTCTTTAGCCTATTAATCGTACATGTAACTGAATCTATTAGAGATAACGCGGGAATAATGTGTCATTTCACTGTTTTGAAGCCGCTAGCTAGCAGTTAGCTAGATAAGTCATCTAGCTAACGTTAGCTGTTAGTTAGCAAGCAAACAAGTGTAGCTGTGCTATGCCATGCACACTGTGATTGGCTAGTTTATCTACTTAACATTTGTGTAAAGTAGCCCATAATACATCTCGCCTCTACGTCAACTTTCTTTGCCATCTTTGATATATAGGTAATGTTACCTTTCAGAAACATAATTTATAGTAGTACTAGGCAAGTTAAGCTAGCTAGCTAGGTAAGTCAAACCAAAATGACAGTAGCTAGTAAGTAGACAGTAGTAAATACAGCAGACCATCTCTCCTTGTTGCTGCTTACAAGCTTATTAGGAAAGCTGGTTCAGTCCTTGGTGTCACCTTGGACACTGTGGAGAAGGTGGTCAATAGGAGGATGAGGACCAAACTCCTGGCCATCATGGACAATCCCTCCCATCCTCTACATGACACTGCGGCAGAGCAGAGAAGCTCCTTTAGCAACAGTTTATTACAACCACTTTGCACTAAGGAGCGCTATAGGAGATCTTTTCTGTTTCAGATGTCTATTTTTATTTTTATTCTATTGTTACTTTATTTTGCTGTTTGTGATGTGAGCTGCTGTAATGCCTTAATTTTACCTCTGGGATGAATAAAGTATCTATCTATCTATCTAAATGCATTGTCATACTTCTCTGTTGAATGGCAGCTATCATGACACCAGTATTCCTGTCATTTTGTTAGTGTTGATCATCTGAGACTACAAGCTGCCAAGATGTCTGAGGTTATCGAGGAGAAGATCAAGAACTACAGGACAGCTCCCTTTGATGCCCGCTTCCCCAACACCAACCAGACCCGCAATTGCTTTCAGAACTACTTGGGTGTGTGAACGGTGGAGTCAATGTATTGTATTAAATAGATTTAGTCAATGTGTAAATATTTGTATTTAATTTGCTCTTAAATGTTTATGCATGTCCCACTTAGTGGATTGATAAGAGGTCCTTAGCAGTCAATTGCCCTCAGTCCCAACAAAGATAAACACCTCTTAATAATAATTTAAAATAAGCAGGTAAAGTTCTCTCTCTCTCTCTCTCTCTCTCTCTCTCTCTCTCTCTCTCTCTCTCTCTCTCTCACACACACACACACACACACACACACACACACTAACCCTTTACTCGCTCTCTAACAATAACTCTTTCCTCTCTCAGACTTCCACAGGTGCAACAAGGCTCTGTCAGAAAAGGGTCAGGATGTTGCCCCCTGCGACTGGTACCAGAGAGTCTACAAGAGTCTCTGCCCCATGAGCTGGGTACGTACATGATGGAACCCACCTCGGTGGTCTTTAGCCTTTTAGCCCACGGAGCTAAAGCTTAGCCATCAGTTCTGGGAGCCAGTTCACATCTGTTTTCAAATAACCAATAACAAGTTCTCAAATAACCAACTCTTCACCTACATGTCAATATGTAGCATACACCACCGATCCAGTCATGTTCAGATCAGTGACTACTTCAAGGAAGGGTGAGAAGAAGGCTGCTTCTTCAAAGTATTTGAACAGGACCCAGAGGAGTGGGCATACACATACTGCCTCTTAACTGTCCTTGCGCGGTTATATGTAGCGCCAGGAATGAGAAGTACTCGAGGTGTAATATAAATCACTCTTGATATCAGAGCAGGCAGCTACAGCGTTGGCTGCTTCTCAACTATTCACAAGGTATCATGCCTGTTCTGACATGCCGGTCTGGTGGTGCAGTTCTGTACCTGTGCTTTTGTGTCCAAGTTGTTCTCACCTTGTGTTCTGTATACAGTATGGACCACCCACCTCTGTTCTGTTTGTTTCTGTCTATGCTTGCTTGCTTGTCGTGAATCCAGACTATCCATCAGCCAATGTCAAATCAATCCCTAGCCCCTACTCTAAGACATATTTCAAAAATCTGTAAGGATCAACTGGGTGAAAAGTTGAAGGTGACAACTATAACCATGTTACCTACACCTTTTATTATTCTTTCAGATCTATAATAAGTAGCTAGGGGTTGATGTCAGACTGGGAACAATCCTCCATGGAGTGGCTCTGTGACACAAATAAGAGTTTATACCTGTGTACTTTGAAAGGAACAGAATGATAGTAACTGTAATTTCTGTTATTAGCAAATTGGCAGTTTTACATAATTTCTTCCTCCAGGTTTCCAAATGGGACGAGCAGATTGAGGGTGGAAGCTTCGCCGGGAGGATCTAAAATGGCTGATGTTTGACCCCTCACCTTGACCATCCAGCTCAGAATATTCTGTTAGCTGCACCAAGACCCCTGTAGCGTGTGCCCATGAACATTTGTTAAGAATGTACCACACCATTATTAATGTTGAACAACAATGTTATTAATGTTTATAATGTTACATACAAAGACTTAATAAAAACACGCACAACTGTTTAACCTGTCACTGGGGTTTCTTATTGTGTGTGTGTGTGTGTGTGTGTGTGTGTATGTATGTATGTATGTGTGTGTGACAGGATGGAAGCATGTGTGTCTGTCTAGAATACAATCCATGATTTTCCATTACAAAACTACTTCGATATACACTCACTGAGCACTTTATTAGGAGCACTATACTAATACTGGGTAGGGCCTCCCTTTGCTCTCAAAACAGCCTCAATTCTTTGTGGCATTGATTCCACAAGATTTTGGAAACATTCCTTTGAGATTCTGGTCCATGATGACATGATTGCGTCATGCAATTCCTGCAGATTTTTCAGGTGCACTTTCAAGCTGTGAGTCTCCCGTTCTACCACATCGCAAAGGTGTTCTATTGGATTCAGATCCGGTGACTGGGAAGGCCACTGAAGAACACTGAATTCATTGTCATGTTCATGAAACCAGTTTGAGACGACTTTTGCTTTGAAGTAGCCATTAGAAGATAGGTAAATTGTGGCCATGAATCGATGCACATGGTTAGCAACAATACTCAAATAGGCTGTGGCATACAAGCGATGATTGATTGGCATTAACAGGCCCAAAGTGTGCCAAGAAAACATTCCCCACACCATTACACCACCTCCACCATGAGAAGGTGTACAGGTGTTCCTAATAAAGTGTTTGGTGAGTGTAGTGCTAGAAATTCACTGGAAGGGTGTTGAATAGCTACATTTATTTGTCCATGGTAGTCCTTTGATTAACACAAAAAATCATAACTCTACTGCTATATTTCTGACCTGGAGAATCAATTTTATAGTATGACCCAGTTCACAGCACAGACTTTGGTCTCGTACTAGTCTCGTACACTACGCTTTGTGCCTTTTGTACAATAACAGCTCTAGTCCAGACGATGGCAGTCGTCACTGATGCACTCATTGCCATTCCTACCTTCTAACACAGGGTGGTAGTGTTGGATCAACTAATCCAGGCCCATAGATATGTATGTCTGAATTTATTTATACACACGGCTGCATCGATCTATACCCACCTGACCTGACCTAGTTAGAGAAGTTCAGCCTAATAATTTCGCGTATTATTTCATTCTGGAAACCCCATTGGGAAACCCTCATGTGACAGAATAAATTGCTCACGTTAGAACTCAAGCCATCTGTGTCCAAGCTTGAGTGCACGTAGTCCACCTCTTACATCCTCCTCTCTAATACTACACACATACAGCGTTTACAGATTTCTTGCGATGCGATTGGTTTAGAAAGACCACATGACCAGTGGAGATGTTGAGGGATTAGTTTCCTTGGCAACAGCTCCAAGACCACAGACAGGCTGCTGAGCTGATGGAGAGATGTGGATGTAGGTATGGGTGGAGAGAGGGAAAGAATGAGCCCAGAAAAGTCATGTATCTGTCAATATCATTCTTCAATGCACTGTTCATGTTAAACTCCCCCACGCCCTCCTTTATCTTCCTGTCTCCTTCCCTACTGGCAGGATTCTGCTGTCATGTCATAGAGGACCACATCTGCATTTTCTGTATTATTTTCACGTCCCTCCCTTCCTCAGATTTATGTCCTTGTTAGACGTACGCTTTGTAGTATGAGACCATGCACACTCTGATGAGATTCTTTGGCACTTGGCCGTCATCAGCACAAAAACACAGGAAGCTGACGCAACTGTGGTCATCACAGTCTTCCGGAAGCTGTGAAGTTAAGAGTAGTACAACTACTTTTTCATTATAAAATGTGTCACCTGACAGTAATGGTCAAAGGGCATGTTATGGTCATGTAGTCATAGATTTAAAGACGTCAGATGTTTTCCAGCTAAGTGTATTAGGAGACGGTATCCGCAGGCCTCCATCCCAAAGGAATGGGAAAAGACTAACACAATGTAATTGTCGGATGCTCAAGGATTCTGTTGACGTTTTCTGATACACTAATACACTTCTCAGCGATCATTAAGGTATAATTTTAGGTCACATGGGTTGAGAAGATGATTTTGAATATACAGTGTTTTTAAAGGGGCCATCCATCACTTATGGTCGTCTCTCTGGCTGACGAGTAGATGACAGGACTGGTATTGTAAATAGCTATTGCATCTACCTAGTAAATGTGATATGTTTTGAAAGCAGTGATCAGTGTGTCGCTGGCAAAGAATTGAATGACAGATAATGACTGATAATTATATGTGTTGTAGATTTTGTATACGCAGAGTTGAGTAGCAAGCGGAATGGAAGATGCCAAGATCTGTGATCTGCTACCAATGTCTTATCACAGTTCTGAGAATTTGTCTGCCACAGTGACTGCTTCTCGTAAACATGAGTGGTGTCAGAACAGGAAATGTTCTTAAAGGTAGCAGACTTACACAGAGTGTGTGTGCTAAAAGTGTTAGAATATTATGTAACACAGAGTACTGTACCATGTGTGTGAAGGAGAGAGAGAGGATACAAGAGACTTGTGGTAGTAATGGTGTGTGGTCTGAGAGCTTATATTCTAAGGTCCGACCTAACCAAACTACCCTTATCATGCTGAAAACCCTGCACTCCTGAACACACACACACACACACACACGCATGCATGAAGTAGCAACAGTGTGTTTACAAATTCATTGCTCATGAGGGGACACACTGTCTCTGGCCCTCCATACACACACGTTCTGTTCCTCCACATTCTTCTAACAGAGTCCCAGCCTTGTTTGTTCTAATTAGGAACAGTGTACGCTCCATAGCTTTCCACCCTCTCTCACTAACAATGTACAGTACTATAGGTCAGCTCCCAGCCTCCCACAGGTCCTGACATGACCTGGTCATACCCTCCTCATGCCCGGCCTGACCCTCCGCTGTGTCCTGTAATGCATTTAATGCTTGTTCCTTCAGATGCATAACTGGAAGGGTTTGGAAATGGAGAGTCTGGGTTGCAGAATCTTCATACCATACCATACCATACCATACCATACCATACCGCCCTGTGTAATAGGCCCAGCCCATCAAGGTTCCATGTGTTCATGTAGGCCTACCATTTCTCATGTGGTTTTGCGGCATATGCGGAGAAATACAAATTATTTGACAATGCATTAGGGGAACACCCCTGTAGACAGCAAAACATTCAGGATTTTGTAGCATTACATTTTTCAGAACACTTGTCAAATTCCAGAAAGGGAATTATGTGGGCTATGAAGATTAGAAATAGTTTATCAAGATTGGATTTACCGGGCCTCTCGAACTCTTCGCCACCCACTGTGCCGGTCTCATGATTTCTGCATGACCAGCCTTTGTGTCCAAGCTCAGTGCACATCGTCTTTTGTTATTGTGCTCCCGGTGGGCAGCACAGAGACTCTATTCACCGGGGACCGTTTGTTCCCTAACTTTCCTCTCACGAGCGGTCCATACGCATTCCCAAGCACGTCCCGGCCTGATTCAGTCAAGCGAAAATTTATATGCGCAGCTGGTAGAACCATTACGATAGTCACAGGGCACGATGCCACTGACTCAAAACCGCAGGCGCTTTTACGCGCAAGAGCATCCATGCCCAAAGACGAGTGTTATGTCGTCAAAGCTAGGCAACGTGCAGATAGACATGTGTCACTATCGTATATAAGTCGGATGACAAGAGAGGGAGGGCAGCAAGTGCTGAACATTCCCCACAGCGAACAGATCTAGCTAACGGAATAAATCGTGGCACGATCACACATTTGGCACCAAATTGGATTTACGGTAAAATAAACATTTTACTTGTATAATAATTTTGTGTTGACAATATAGGCTATTGATGTATTGTTCGCATAGGCTAAATGAATTCGTAAGAATGACATGGATTATGTAAACTCAGTCATACTTTACACTGCTGATACTGCTACTGTTTTTGGCAGTGTTACATTTTACTTGTAGATTCTTGTAACACAACCATTATCCAACACTCATTGTGCAGTATGTGCATCTCTCTTCTTCATCACTGTTCAGAGGGGGGGGGGGACCTGGGACTTTACAGTGAGAATGGAAAGAGAGAACGAGGGAGGGGAAAAGGGAGGGGCTTACCATCATATTTGAGCACTTGACTACTACAGAATAGTATTTCAGCTGCTCGAGCCACAGGCTGTATTGTACAGTTACAGAACAGCTTGGAGTTTGCCCATGCACTGGTGAAATATATTCCGCTACTAATAACATGTCGAATATCAATGTTCTTGTTTTTTTCATCACTATTTCTGACAAATGAGTTATTTTGTATGATAGATTTTTACAAGATGCTGACACAATTGTTGGTTTTCTTTGCAGGTTCTTCTTCTGAATGTTTGGACAGAGCACAGTGGTTACCTTGCAAATAAGAGTCTTGTTTTGAGCAGAGAACACTAAAACACAAATTGTATTCCTCGGAGTTGCTGAGCGTTTCTTGTGGACATTGGTCACTAACACAGAAGCCAAGATGGAGAAGATGGATGATGGCAAGGTAAGCAACATGTTAGGTCTTTCAATTCCTCCTTATCTTCCAACAGATCAGTGGTGTAATACATTGTTACTGCAATTTATGATTGATTTCAGTTTATGTAAACTAAAATGATAACTCATTGCCACATGTTTATTGTCATGAAGATTATATACCATTTTAAACACAGAAGTTACACCACTTATGCATCTTAAGTTACTATATTCACAATAGTACCCCTTCCTACACTCTCTTGGACAATACAAACAATACAAACATTCCAGTGACACACAATCCCCAGCGTTTCCTGAGGGACTGTTAAAGGAATGTTTTTAACCGGTCATGTGTCAGTATACCTTTAATGGTATTTACGACACGCAGGCGGGTAATTTTGTACTTTTCCTCTCTGGCATGCAGAAGAACAGGGGATGAGCTTGATGAGCTTGAGAGAGAGAGAGAGAGAGAGAGAGAGAGAGAGAGAGAGAGAGAGAGAGAGAGAGAGAGAGAGAGAGAGAGAGAGAGAGAGAGAGAGAGAGAGAGAGAGAGAGAGAGAGAGAGAGAGAGAGAGAGACAAGAAAGGGGATAGGCAGATGTGCCCATCTACAAGTGGCATGTCTGAACTTGAATGTGTGTGTTTTATTTTCTGGCCTGTGCCTGCATGTACTCCTCTCTAGGAGAGAGGAGAGGGGAAGAGAGGGGCAGAGGGATATATAGTTTGAGAGAGGGATAAGCCATTGGAAATAATGTTAATATGAAGAAGATTTGATTAGACCTATATTGGCCACTGATAATCTGTATATCTTATGCTACTAAATCAATACAAATTGGATGTATCAGATCACGTTATGGACTTGAGACATGAGATCTCAATTCATTGGTGCAGCAAAACAAGGCTTTTCTTTTTATTGTTCATACATAGTACCTCCCAACCCCCTGGAGAATAGTCAGACCATCCGTAAGTCTACAACCTGTGCTTCTTCACATTGGTTGCCTACTCTGTGGCTGGTCTTTTGAAACAGGTTGCATGCACGGTTGGTTGTCTCTCTTTTTTTAATGGCCGTTAGGCAACTTGACTTTCCTGCCAACTTTTGGTGTGAAATTGAGGTCCTTGCCAATAGCATGTCGTTGGCCATGTTGCATAGGCTTACAGCACACATACTGATAGATATGTGTGTGTGTGTGTGTGTGTGTGTGTGTGTGTGTGTGTGTGTGTGTGTGTGTGTGTGTGTATGTGTGTGTGTGTGAGAGCAACAGGACACAGGGAGCTGTCTAAATGTTTGCCTGCAAATCAATATGTGTAGATGTAAGAGATGGAGAGGAGGTATCGTGAGGAGAAATGTAAGAATAGAAAGGAGGGGGAGTGAAAACGGACATAGAGAGAAGCAAGAGGGGGGAAATGGAAGTGTAGCTAGGGGGAGATGGAATGATGGAGCAAATAGGGTGAGATGAGGCGAGAGAGTAGAAGAGGGAGACATGAGAGAAACGGAGGAAGGAGTCTCTCTCACACACACAGTATCTATACACACACACACACACACACACACACACACACACACACACACACACACACATACCGATGGATACAAATACTGTAGATATACACACAACCTATGCATACAAACACACACAATCACAAACTAATGCACATGAGCTCTTAAACTACGCTCACACACCACTTACTCATGCAGCCACTCCCTTATTTAGTAATGTTCTGCTGAATGGAGGGGTATTCAGTACTGTTTTGGCTCTTACTCTTTTACTGTATTACTCAACACTAACATGTCTGTGCAGATAAAATAAGTCACACATTACATGGGATTTTTTATAGCGTTTCTCACAGATAAAGGAGAAGGAGGATATTGATGTAAAGTTAGGTACATTTCAATGATAAATGTATGCATAAGGATGAGAGAAAGTTGTTAATTCCTGATTATTCTGGAATAATCACACCTCTTTTTGGAAATTGTCCATCAAATTTTCCATCATATTGAGAGCAGTCTGTGTGGGGAAAAGTCATGAGTTATTTCAAAACACATTTTTTGTACCAGGTTCTTATCATCTTGTGGTCATCTTTATCTTTAAATTATTTTGGATCAAGACCTGCCCGTACAGTAACCCCTATTGCCCTTCCCACATACTAAATGTCCTCCATGTTCAGTCAAGGGAAACATCGTCCTTGTTAAGAATCATCTGGTTCCTGATTTCTCTGGAGTCCATTCAGTTTCTTCCAGCTTATTTTAGTCAGCAGTCTGTTGCAAGGTCAGAGTGTCCTGAAGGAAATACAATGTGTGTGATTACAACTATCGCTAAGTTTACCATGTCCTTTTATCAGTGCACCAATGTGGATATTTTTGACCCATTCAACATTTCCTTTCAAGCACCAGGGTCTGTGTGTTGAGTGTTAAGCCCAGGTCAACCCAGTGTTACTTGGTGTCAGTTGGTCTCGGATTTGAACTGTGTCTCAGAACCATGGCATATAGTCATAGAGCTTAGAAAACTATCCTGCATGTTGGCATCAAACTTTCTTTAAAAGTGATTACGTTGCTGATAATAACTACAAACCAAATATTGTTGCCAACATGACACCCGTTAGAGTTCTGAATCTTAAACCAAGTTTGCCAAAGTCTGTATAATGTATCTACAGTATGGCTCTGTGTCATAGTGCCTCCACTGCTCTGTGTTAGAAACAGTCTTGCCAGCCACAGTAGCAGAGATATGTCTGTATCTGTACCAGACAGAACAGACAGTTCAGTTTAGCTCCGTTCAGTTCCGTTCAGGACAATACAATTCCTTCTGTCAAGCCTGGTTCTTTGAGAATGTGATATACAGTCTGTCCCTGCCTCCTCACATCCATCTTTATGTCTTGTGCAGGTTCACTGAGTTTGTTTAGACATACTGTGACCACTCTATTCAAAGAGGATAATGCGAGGTTCTGTCACTTTTGCTACAAAAAGACAACACCGTTGCCTGAACAGTACCCTGGTAGGCCTGTATTCTGTCAGTCAGTGCTGTGTTGAAATGGTACATACTCTTGGTACATTACATTATTGTTTGTGTGTGATCATTCATTTCATGTAGTTGCTGAGTGAAATATATTAGATGTGGTATTTGAGGCGTGAAGGTTCTTCCTTTCAAAGATAGCCACATGAGGTGGGGTCTTCCATGTGTGGTCTAAGGGCACACCTAGCAGACTTTCATTACAACCAAGTCAACAGTTTGATTGTGCTTATTTGGACAGCTTTAGATGTCCTTGCCCAGTGTATTGTCATGGTCCTGTATTAGTAGGCCCCTTCAACTGTGCTGGCATTACAACTAAACTCAAAGCAGTACTAAAATCATCAGCAGAATACAAGTAGAAACAAAACACACATAATCATACAGTCTCAATGCTCACAAGTCATCCTCAGTTTTCAGGGCCGGCCCTAGAATTGCAAAATACGGCAGCATGTCAACTGTACTGTTTTGTAACAGCTAGCGTGGTTGCAGTGTTGCCGGCCTGTGAACGCTCAGAGGGAAAGCAGAAGAGAGAGAGCAAAAGCAGAAATAGAATGGCTCATTGTTGCATGTCTACCACTGTCACTGTCGACAACGGGAGCTTTGTGGGCCTGGCTTAGAAGCTGGCTAGGGTGAGGGATTACAATGAGAGAGAATGTTGTACACACCAACTCCATTCATATTCATTAGTCCAGCTTATGCTGTATCTCATTTCCTCTCTCTTTCTCTCTTTGCCATCCCCATCCTGCACACTCTTTCCTGTCCTATCTGCCCCACCCTCTCTCAACCCCCATCTCTCTCTTTCTCCATGCGTCCTTCTCTCTTTATCTCTCTGCTCTCTCTCCCTCGCCCCCTCCAATCACCTTCCATCATCTTTCTCTCCCTCCTTCCATCACCTCTCTCTCTCTCTCCATCATCCCCCATCTCTCTCTCACTCTCTCTCTAACAGCAGAAGAAGAGAGTCACCTGTTACCTCCTCTACTGTGTGTCTACAGCGGTCATCGGCTCCCTGCAGTTTGGCTACAACACAGGGGTCATCAATGCACCTGAGCAGGTGTGTGTGTGTGTGTGTGTGTGTGTGTGTGTGTGTGTGTGTGTGTGTGTCTCTATTTGTCTTTTACTTGTGTGTTGCTGTGTGTTTGTCTGCCCACTTCTTATATAATAAATAGTATATCAGTTTATTTGATAACCCAAGTGATAACACAAGTAATGACTTTTATGTGACACAATCATCAATAGTAAGTGCTTTTATGCTTTAATGCATAGTGCTTTAATGTTGGCTAAGTGCATCTGTAAAGCACTGAGTAGACCCCACTAGACAGACTCATTTATATAATACATTTGGATTCCTCAAGATAACTGTTGACAGGAGTCAGACCCAGTCAGGGAGTGGGCATAATTCCTTTATTATTCATTTAGATTGCACACATGTCTGCTACATCCTCCCATAAGCATCCTTAAATGTTGCATCATCCCCTTGCGTGATAAACAGATGACACATACATGTATCACTGGGTGTGCCATTGCCTGTGTATTCATTCGGTGCATGTGCTTGGCGTTTGGGTTTGTGTGTGTGTGTGTGTGTGTGTGTGTGTGTGTGGGGGGGGGGGGGGGGGGGTTGTTGTTTCTGTGTGTGTTATGTGTTATTATTAATTTGCTGATACAGTGTTGTTTGTCTCCCCCTTGTGGACACTCAGTACCAGTTTTAATTTGTCATGGATCATTATTGAAATCCTTGTTTTTTAACTCTATCTTTCCCTGTTTGTGTGTGTGTGTGTGTGTGTGTGTGTGTGTCTGTGTGTGTGTGTGTGTGTGTGTGTGTGTGTGTGTGTGTGTGTGTGTGTGTGTGTATGTCAGAAACTGCGAAGGTTCTTCCAGAATGTGTCTATGGACCGTTATGGAGATCCCTTTAGCCCAGGCGCAAACACCATGGTGTGGAGCTTCGCTGTGGCCATCTTCAGTGTGGGAGGCATGGTGGGCTCCTTCTCTGTGGGCGCCATGGTCGACAAGTTTGGCAGGTGAGCATCCCATGGGACACTGCAATGTTAGATAGATTAATTGACTGATAGAAAGATACTTGGTTAAACACAGAGAAGGAGAGATTGATTTGCCAATGTTTTTCGAAGGTCCTACTGGCTGTTGCAGTTCAACTCAATTTCAGTCCTTTTGGATGTCCAATTCAGGGTTACTCACTGACAGGAAACTGCTTTTCCTCTTTTTGTCCTCTCTCTCCCTCCCTTTCCACCCCTCTCTCCTGCCCTTCCTCCTCGCCCCAGGCGCAAGTCCATGATGCTATCTAACGTGCTAGCCCTGGTGGGAGGTGCTCTAATGGGTTTGTCCAGCCTGTGTAACTCCTTTGAGATGGTAATCCTGGGCCGCCTGGTCATCGGCCTGTTCTGTGGTCTGTGTACGGGCCTCACACCCATGTACGTGGGCGAGATCTCCCCCACCCACCTCAGGGGGGCCTTCGGCACCCTCCACCAGCTGGGGGTGGTCATCGGCATCCTGGTGGCACAGGTATGTATGGGGAGGTTCTAAAACTGGTTTATCGTCATTAGTTCATAGTTCCAAGGAAGTTCAGTTTATGAAATGCAATGATGCTCATTAACTGAGGTAGCAGTCGTTGATTTGCCTTTACATGATTGAATGAAATGCGATTTAGTCAAACTGAATATATAATGAGTCAAGGCCACCCTCTCCTGTGTCTCTCCCTGGTGTAGATCTTTGGTCTGGAGTCTCTACTGGGCTCTGACTCCCTGTGGCCTGTGCTGTTGGCCCTGACAGTCATCCCTGCCGTGGTACAGACCATCATGCTGCCCTTCTGCCCCGAGAGCCCCCGCTACCTCCTCATCAACCTCAACCAGGAGGAGGAGGCACGCAAAGGTCAGACCACAGCACATAGCCACATCATTAGTCCAATTGAGGATACTCTCTGCTATGCTGTAGTACATCTGTGTGTGCTGCTGTATGGTTTGGAGGTTTGGGTGTGTGAGGTGATTTTAGTCGTCACTGTCAGTCATGACAATCTAACAGGACATTTGAAAAGTTGCCTGATATTTTTACATTCTATTTATAGTATTGTCCTCTTTCTCTTTCTCTCTTCCCTCTCTTCCTCCCCCCAGCCCTGGTGCGTCTGCGTGGCTCTGAGGATGTGAGCGATGACATCCAGGAGATGAAGGAAGAAGGGATGAAGATGGCCATGGAGAAGAAGGTAACCATCCCAGAACTCTTCCGTTCCCGGGCCTACCGTCAGCCACTCATCATCGCCATCGTCCTCCAGCTCTCCCAGCAGCTCTCCGGCATCAACGCGGTGAGTGGACTACAGCTCCCACAATGCAACACTATGTAAACAGGGAAGTTGTATTTCAAATTGGCCAGTTGAGGGCATGTGTAGTAGATATAGGCCATGTCCGAATGCCAGGATGTCATACTAGATTTGCCTTTCCATGTAGTATGAATTCACTTCACAGTCCTTCCTAATTTTAGTCCCACAATTCAATGGAGCAGGTAGGGAGGCGGGCAGTAACCAATTACTATGAACAACATGGTTGAGCTACAGATGACAGTTTCTCAGTATGAATGAGGTGTAGTATGTTGAAATATGTCGCTTACTGCATACATTTCATTAAACAGTAGCCTCTAAATAGTCATATTATCAAAGAAACAACAGAAGATACATATAAATAAAATGGGATGGTTTGGTTAAGACTGCATCAAAGGACATTGCCTGCAATAACTGTCACTGCTCCACTGATGCCCTGCCATTTAGATCCTGTGGAGGCGTTAGATTGAGAATATAAATTGATCTTAATAAGGTCAGTGAGGAGAAAATAATCACCTGCATCGCTAATGGAGATGGGCTCTTTATGAGGTCAGATAGCCTGGGTGACACTGTGTGTTAGCATCAGAGACAGAGCCAGACAGCTACACCATACTCATTACCCCTCTATCCTTTTATCAAACATGCTCATCATCTATCTGTCAAAACATATGATCAACAACATCTTCCTCTCTTGTTTCTCTCTCAGGTCTTCTACTACTCAACAGGTATATTTCAGATTGCTGGGGTAACCCAACCTATCTATGCTACAATCGGAGCTGGAGTGGTCAACACAGTTTTCACTCTGGTGTCTGTAAGTGTTGTAACACCTTGTTGATGTCTAATTGCATAACATTTTCCCTATGTCTTATGTATTAACGCTTATTAACATCCTTAGACACGTGTTAACCAGTTCCATATTTGATTTCCAGCTCTTTCTGGTGGAGAGGGCAGGTCGAAGGACCCTGCACCTGATCGGATTGGCCGGAATGGCTGTCTCTGCTCTGCTCATGACCATTTCCCTCGCATTGGTGGTGAGTGACACTTTGTCCTGTCCGTCATTTCTATTATTCATTGCCTTACCGTTTTGTTCTTACTAACGATCTCCCTCTCCTTTTCGTACCCTCTCTTTCTCTCTCTCTCTGAGCAGGAGACCAACGAGAATGTGAGTTACCTGGCCATTATAGCGGTGTTTGGCTTCGTGGCCAGTTTTGAGATGGGTCCTGGTCCTATCCCCTGGTTTATCGTGGCTGAGCTCTTCTCCCAGGGACCCCGGGCTTCAGCCATGGCCGTCTCCGGCTTCTCCAACTGGACCGCCAACTTCCTGGTCGGCCTGGGCTTCCCCAAACTGCAGGTACGGTCCCAGTTCCTTCACTGTTCCTAGTAGGGCCTAGTAAAGCCATAGATATACAGAGATCAGAAAACTTGGTTTGGGATTTGAAACGCCTTTTCAAAAGTCAAGTTAGAATGCATATAAGCATGTTGTTATCATGGATCGTTGGGTGCCAACATAGGTTAGACCTCAGCAGGATAGACCTCTCTGCCACTCTCCTATCACAGATGTACAGCATTGGCCTTATTATCAGAGGGATAATTCACCTGAAGGTGACTGGTTTTGCTTTGTCTTCCACAGGAGCTGTGTGGTCCTTACGTCTTCATCATTTTCATGATCTTCCTCATCTTCTTCTTCATCTTCACATACTTCCGTGTGCCCGAGACCAAGGGGCGGACCTTCGACGACATCGCCCAGGGATTCGCCGCCAGCTCCGCCCAATCCCCTCCCCCAGAGGGAGCGGTCACCCTGCCTGTTTCCCCGACCGAGAAGGTTCCTATGGTGGAATTTCCCACGGGGGAGAAGGAGAAGAATGGGGCGTCACCAAACCCATAGAGAGGGGAGGGCAGAGTTCGGGTACGGAGTAGAGACCAACCTCCATGTGTATAAATACTGTATGATACTGTCAAAACGTTATTGTCCATTTTAAAATGGACATTTGAAAAGTGCGATCAGTGATAGGCACTGCTATGGACAGAAGCTTACATATGAAAAGGCTGCTTAGTGTTAAGGTGTGTATGCAGTGTTGGGAATAGGGTTACGTCCAGTAATGCGGACATCATTCTGTTAATACTTTAACAGTGGATTTGCTTGAGATATCAGAGTGAAAGTCATAGAGTGATGAGGCATGTTTACGGTGTGCGTGTGCGTGTGCGTGTGCGTGTGTGTGTGTGTGTGTGTGTGTGCGTGCATGTCTCTTAGCCTAAATTGTTTAGTGGGAATCAAGTTACATTTTACGATTCCAAAAGGTATTAACTACTGTAAGTCATTAATGACCTTCTTTAGCTGTTACCAATGGCAAAATAATCAATGAAATTCACTTTAAGCCTGCTTAATTTAAGGTGCCAAACAATGAATTAATGTTGTTAACATTCCAAGTAAGAGCCCTCAGAGTATTCATATTTAAGAGCATAAACATTATGTTTTCAGGCTGTTGTTCCTGTACTGTCACTCATTGGGGTTAAAAGGGGAAGAGGATTTGGGTTTCTGTTTATTGAGGTTACGGTAGAAAAGCTGGTATGGGAGCCAAGCAGTTTGACCTAAAAAGGGTTTTTATCTGAAATCCTCTCAGCTCGGCCCAGTATCTCTCAGGAGCCAGGGACCTTGTGTGATCATCAGAGAGACTAAACAAGCCAGACGTCTCTCTCTCTCTCTCTCTCTCTCTCTCTCTCTCTCTCTCTCTCTCTCTCTCTCTCTCTCCTCCCTCAGCTCTGACTCAGCTAAAACACGGCTCCACCCACAGAGTAGACTGAAATGTGTAGAAGACAGAATTCATGTCTGTTCTACTACTGTTTTTCCAATTCTATAACTAGAATTAGAGTTCTAGCGACAGCGATATGTATCACTGTGGCTTCCTTTCTATCGGGTGTTTGGGTAGAGACACACCCTACTACAGTGCAGTAACCAATACCAGGCCATACCTCAATGTATTATGGTTCAGCGGATAGTTCTGTTAAGTTCAACCTCACATCAGTGTTATCAAACTAAACTCGTGTGTCAGTATATCAACAAATAGACTTTGGGTTTGGCCAGTTTTAGAGAAGAGATCATTACAGTGCTGCAAATTGAAAGAATGTGTGAACGGACTTCTGATAGGCACTTTGAAAATACTCAGGTGTAGAAAGGAAAATCATGTAACTCACTGTACAGGGGTAGAGGAACAACGACATTTAACCACTATGGAACAAAGACATGTCACTATTTACTGCACTTGAAATGACATTGACATCAGTATGATAACATAGATAGCATGCCTACGCAGAAGATGGCACAAGATATCTGCAATCACTGAACACTAGACAACCTAGTGTAAGAGGAGCTTTGACCTTTGGTCCATGAATTTTAAGATGAATGGAAACAATTATTGAGTGGAATGACATGAAATATATAGATAACACCTTCAATCTAATTTATTTTAGAAATAAGCCTTATAAAGTGGTTAAAACCTTTTAATGTTTTTAAATAGACTGAGAAGAACTAAGCAGGTTTGAAAGATATTACATTAAAAGAAGATTTTATGATAAATATTCAGATGATATCTCTCTGGCAGCCTCTTGGTCCGTACGATGTATTCAGGCAGCAACATTTCTACCATTTAATGAAATGATATACAAACGCTAAAATATTAGTATTTATTAAGTTACGTCTGCAGTATACAAGTGTCTTCAAATCCTGAATTTATAGACGTGTACAATGTATAATATTAGTGATTGTTGTCATCCATAGTTGTTGTACATGTTATATCTAGACACTGGAATACATTCCGTATGGGTTGAAGACATCTTGTCTGTGTTTGTTCAGTATCCAAGTTCTACACAGAATCTTGTGGCTTTCTTCTCCTAGATGTAGTGTGTTACTCATGTATTGATAACCCAGCATTTCACCTACTGTATGGGCACTTTGGCAATCTGGCTATTCTTAAATGGTTGTGAATATGTGGGTTGTCTGTATGTGTACTGTATATAGAATACTTATAGAATGTATTGTGTTATAGAATACATTCCTGTTATGATTGCTTTCCTTGTAGTTTTTGTAACATTTCACATACTGTTTCTGACACTGCTTGCACTCTGAGCAGACTACTGCCATTCCCTGCCGCACATCTAGTTACATACTGATACAGGTTGTGCAAAATTGTTTTAAATGTTGAATGCAGCGGTTTAATGGGCACTTGTGTATTAATTTATTTCTTTGTAGATGTAAATAGAGAGAGAGAGAGAGAGAGAGAGAGTGAGAGAGGAAGAGAAAGTGTGTGAATGATAAAGAAGGAAAAATAAAAATAGATGACTGTATAAATGTGTGCTTTGCTTTTCCTTTTCTGTTACTGTTATGAAAAAAAAGGTCACTCAAGCTTTGAGCAACTAAAAGGAAATAAAATAAGTGTATGTTATAAAGGGAATGTGTAACTTGAATACTTCTGGCATTGCATTGATTCAACTTTTAGAGGCCATACTGTAAGGTTCTAAATGAAAATGGTGTTAGTGTTCTCAGTGTTTGTTAAGGTATAATGTATAATGTATGTGTCTATGTGTTTGATATGTCCATCTCAATACAGTTTACCTTTGATGTGCCTCTTTAAAAAAACATGAATGCACCGTTCCTTTGTTTGAGTGTACATGTCTGCAGACTTTTGTCTTCATATACAGGGTTTTCCCTTCTATGTGTTTTGTGTGTGTCTGTGGTTGTTTTGTGTGTGTCTTGGTAACAAGTGGCAACTTAGTGGCAACACCATGTCTCACAATGCACCATGACAAAACCTCAGAGGCCTTCTAGAAATCACTTTCTACTGTACTGATAACCTTTGACCTTGAAATAAAGCCAAGAGTGACCAAACTACCAAAGGTTAGAGTGTTGCTTTATTTCACTGGCATATAGTATAACATATGGGAATCAAGGTTTCTTGGGTCTTATCAGGTCATCTTGATAGGGATCACACCCCTGCAGATCTGAAAGAATCTTAAATAGCGTATGTGAAATATGATAATTGCCCCATCTTATAATGCCTTCTGATAGGCTAGGTGAAGTTGTCCACCTATTGTCCGTAACTCAGACAGTTTCAAATCTTGACGTGTGCATAGAGGGGTAGGGGGCTACTGGTCGGTTTGAAATTGCGCTTTGAGTGTTGTGGTTCAGCAGATGGGCTTCAGTACCTCTCCCCTCCCTTGGACAATCTATTGAATGTTACTCACTTAGAGAGAATTAGAGCATGAAAGGCTATTCGCGTCAACAAGCTCTAGTACTCTGGTCTGACCAGCAGATGTCACTACTGCAGAAGGGAGGGACTGAGTGTTCAGTTGCCTATATGTGGAGATGTGCGCGTGTCTAGATACTGTCTGGGTGAGCAATCATTCAAGACTGCGTGTGTGTGTGTGTGTGTGTGTGTGTGAGAGAGAGCGAGAGAGAGAGAGAGAGAGAGAGAAAGAGAGAGAGAGTGGAAAGAAGAGAGGGAACAAGATGAATGATGGAGAGAAGCCAAAAATGTGTCCAAATTATTATGATTTCCATGAAAAGTGTGACACGCAAAAAACTTTGGCACTCACTTGCACGCCACAGCTCGAAGAAATGCACGCCGCTACAGTTTTCAGATATGCGAGTGATGCCACTGCTTCATGCCAACCCGGTGATGCATTTGTTTGTGTTTTAGTGAATGGAAGGAAAGAGGACATATCTTGGCCTGTCTAGACAGTTGTTCTACAGACCAGCCAAACTCGTTCGTTAGTTTTTCCACCACGCTTTCTCTCTCTTTGACTACCACAGTCGTGGCTGTTTTGTGTTTACCTCTTCTTGGCAATGTATTTACTGAATGTACACGCTGTCGGTTTTTTTCTCGTTGCTCTGAAAATATATTTGTTTCTCCTTCCCCCATCCATCTCCCAATCTCTCTCTCTCTGAAATAAAGAGAGCAGACAGACTCCTCCTCCTCCTATTCCCCCTCCTCCCTCCCTCTCTCTCTCTCTCTCTCTCTCTCTCTCTCTCTCTCTCTTTCTCTGTCTCTCTCTCTCTCTCTCTCTGTCACACACACGCTCACACACACTCATTCTCTTTCCCTCTCTTTCATGCTCTCTCCCTCCCTCCCTCTCTGTTAGTGTCATTCTCTAGTGGAGATGTGGAGTGTCTTTCTGTCTCTCTCTCTGTTTCTCCAGCCCAATTCAGCTGAGGAAGGTAAGAAACTACTGTACTTTAACTCCCTGTGCATATGTGTGTTTGTGTTAGTGTGTAAGTGTTTCTGTTTGTTTGCATTTGTGTATACTGTTTGCGAGTGATGGGGAGTTTGTGCGGCACTCTTTGACTGTGTTTGTCCGCGGCTGTGTGTTCGCAAGTGATGAGTGGAGAGTTTGTACGCCTCTGTTTGTGTCTCTGACTGTTTGCATGTTTGTGTGTGTGTGTGTGTGTGTGTGTGTGTGTGTGTGTGTGTGTGTGTGTGTGTGTGTGTGTGTGAGAGAGAGAGACTGTATATGTCTCTCTGTGTCATAGCGTGTCAGACAGGACTAAGTTGGCATGGCAGAGCCAGGTGCACTCTGGGGCCTGCCAAGCTCTCACAACAAAAGAATACACAATTGGGCATAAGCCAAATGAATAATAAGCTGCATAACGCTTTTCTCCCTCTCTGTACCCGCCGACCCCCCACTCATGATATCATGAATGTGACAGCTAAGGACCCCCTGCCCCCCTCCCAATTCAGCTCAGCTACAGTATTCAACCCCCCTCATCTCTTCCAATGTAACTCTTCCTCTGTTCTTTCTGCTCATTGTTCATGCATGTGAATCTTTCAGCATCTCTTAGGAGAAGCCAGTCTACGCCAGTTTACACTCCATATATCTATCATTGGTCATTTTACATATAGAT
>NC_139664.1:8150098-8152598 GCF_951799395.1 Argentina silus | reverse complement strand
AGTATGATTTAACATCCCCCCAGGCCGACTCTGATCACCCCGATCGAGCCAGCCGGAGGAGGAGTTGTACAGTCTTATTGCGGCAGGCAGAAAAAATCTCCTATAGCGCTCCTTAGTGCAACGTGGTTGTTATAGTCTGTTGCTAAAGGAGCTTCTCTGCTCTGCCACAGTGTCATGTAGGGAATGGGAGGGATTGTCCATGATGGCCAGGAGTTTGGTCCTCATCCTCCTATTGGCCACCTCCTCCACAGTGTCCACGGTGACACAGAGAACAGAACCAGCTTTCCTAATAAGCTTGTTCAGCCTCTTGGTGTCACCTTCCTTGATGCTGCCCCCCCAGCATACCACTGCATACAGCACTGCGCTGGCCACCACTGACTGGTAGGCTTAGTGCATCAATGGTTATTTGCTGAAGTTGTTCTCCCACTTCCATCCAGGTAGGACAGGCTAATGTTTATCGGGGAACAGAGATAGTCCAGCAGTACCTACCTCAAAATAATGATAGGCTATGTTCTATGAAGGAAAGAGAATTGTGGAATGTTCTTTTGTGCTTTTTAGCCTAAGCCCTACAGTCTGTTTGTGCTGCAGATTCACCAACCAGCAGATGCCCAATGTCTTCATACCTCATAGACTATCTGGTGCCTTAGGCGATGTCTTCATCTGTGATCAGGCTGGAACATGACTTGGGCTGTACAGGGTTAAATACTGTTCGCTCCTTCAGCACTTTTATGCAGCATAACCGCGAGTGAAGTTTTGATAACTCCCTTTGACGTGTGTGAGCTTATTTCTGGAATCGTGTTAATCCCCCTCTTTCCTCATCCCGCCCCCCCCCCCCCCCCTTCCCTCTCCTTCCCCCTCCCTCTCCTCCCCCAGTGCATATCGCTCTCTCCCTGTGGTTGTGTGTAATGATGGTTTGGGGTAGTAGACTCTGTCCTTGACTGACTGTCTGAGGATGCAAGCGTCTGGAGCACTTTAAGAAACAGCACAGATGCGTGGATGAGTGGACACAAGACTGAACACAAGTATACCACTGGTTACTGGCCGCTGTGCCATGGAATGTGTGTGTGTGTGTGTGTGTGTGTGTGTGTGTGTGTGTGTGTGTGTGTGTGTGTGTGTGTGTGTGTGTGTCTGTCTGTCTGTGTGCGTGCGCGTGTCTGGTTTGTGTGTGTGTGTGTGTGTGTGTGTGTGTGTGTGTGTGTACGCCTATGTGTGGGCGCATCGGGTGTGTCTATATGCATATTTCCAACTCTGCGACCGGCTGAGTTTGAACCTGGGTCTCCCACATGGAAGACACAACTGTCAACCATAAGGCCAAGAATACATCCTCTCGGTCTGAGGGCAACACTTGAGTCTCAGGCAGGGCTACCTCATCACAAGAGCGGATTCCAAATCCACCTCCACTACGTGTATGTGGTCGCACGGCTTTGTGTGAGTGTGTTTCTGTGCCACTGTATGTTTAGAGTCATCGGTTTTATCTTATGAATGTTTTAAATATCATGTAATTGTAGTAGCGCAGTTTCTGTATTGACTGGTGTCAATAAAGGCTTTTTAGAATTCAAATTCTCTCTCTCTATCTCTAATTTGTTCTATTTGTTTATTGTATTTTTTGCCTGTGTGTGTGCTTCCATAGTGTTTGTGTGGCTGAACTCCATTGTCTGAGTGTGTTTGCTTTGCAGGTGTGTTTGGGCACATTACCGGGAGGTTTTAAGGCATGATACAGCACACCTTTTGGTCTACATCAATATTAACACTGAAAAGGTTTGTAGTGTGCCAACTGACCCTTTTGCCTGGAAAGTGTGACAAAGTAGCCTACAATTTTCCAAGATGGCTAATGTATAACACACTCCTCACGGCAGGGTGTTGGTGCATTAACAACTGTGAGAGAGAGAGAGAGAAAGAGAGAGAGAGAGAGAGAGAGAGAGAGAGAGAGAGAGAGAGAGAGAGAGAAAAGGCCACTCAACTGAAGTGAACACAACAGTGACAGTGGGACAGAGACTAATGGAGTTCACCTCTGTGCTCCGGCTCAGTGAAGGGCATATTATTCACACCCAGAGAGAGAGAGAGAGAGAGAGAGAGAGAGGAGAGAGAGAGGTAGAGAGAGAGAGAGAGAGAGAGGGAGAGAGAGGTAGAGAGAGAGAGAGAGAGAGAGAGAGAGAGAGAGAGGGTAGAGAGAGAGAGAGAGAGAGAGGGAGAGAGAGGTAGAGAGAGAGAGAGAGAGGTAGAGAGAGAGAGAGAGAGAGAGGGAGAGAGAGGTAGAGAGAGAGAGAGAGAGAGAGAGAGGGAGAGAGAGAGGTAGAGAGAGAGAGAGAGAGAGAGGTAGAGAGAGAGAGAGAGAGGTAGAGAGAGAGAGAGAGAGAGGTAGAGAGAGAGGTAGAGCAGAAATAAATAAAAACTATTCCTTTCTCTCTCTAATCTCTCTATACCTTTGTCACCCAATATCCCTGTCCCATCCTTCTGTCTCTTTTCACACACACGCACAAGTGCACGCACACACACACAC
>NC_139664.1:8140098-8147598 GCF_951799395.1 Argentina silus | reverse complement strand
ATTTGTGGGCTCTCCATCTGTGTGCATAATCCCAAAAAAATCTGTTTACGAGGGAGAACGAGGGAGAGAGAGGGGGGGGGGGAGCGGATTTGATGCTAAGCCACAGAATGATATCAGTTTCTTGTTTTTTTAGGGCGAGTTGTGTGGAGAGGGAGGGCGGGGGAGTGAGAGACAGAGACAGAAAGAGACAGAGAGGGAAGGAGAGAGAGAGAGGGAAGGAGAGAGAGAAATAAAAGCCATGTCCTTTGCGTGGGTCACTGTTGTTTGTCGAGCTGGCTCACCTTTTCAAATCCCATCCCATCTCTCTGATCATTATTTTCGTGACATTTTCTCCCACTCTCTGTCAAAAAACAGCATTCTCCTTCTTTCAGGTGGAAAATGGTACAACATTAAGAACTGTGTAACAAGAAAAATGAAAACATTTATGGAGAAAATGCTGAACTGAATTAGTAAACAGAGATTGTTTCTGTAATGTAGCCCTCAGCATTCTGCTGTCTGTGTCTGTGTGTGTGTGTGTGTGTGTGTGTGTGTGTGTGTGTGTGTGTGTGTGTGTGTGTGTGTGTGTGTGTGTGTGTATGCTTATGCCTGTGCACGTGCACGTGTGTTTGTGTTTGTGTTGATGTGTGTATGTGTGTGTGTGTGTGTGTGTGTGTGTGTGTATATTTATGCCTGTGCACATGTGTGTGTTGATGTGTGTGTGTGTGTGTGTGTGTGTGTGTGTGTGTGTGTGTGTGTGTGTGTGTGTGTGTGTGTCTGCGTGCTAATTAGGTTAGCTGATTAGTGTTGTGCGTGATGGAACCAGACAGTGTTTACTCTGTGTTAACCCTGCCTGTGCTGGTGTGACGGGCGTTGTTGTGTGCCTCGACTATGTTGGTGCTCCAGACACTCCCCTGTTTGTTCCTCTGTTCAATCACTCCCTCATCCAAAGAATTACAGAGAACAGATGGAAGCAGATTGCAGAAGACTTGAAAACTCTTCTCTCTCTCTCTCTCTCTCTCTCTCTCTCTCTCTCTTCCTCTCTCTTTCTCTCATGAAACCACCTGTACTTTGGAAAATGATAGACAATTATGGTTTAAGGTTGTTTCCTACCGTAATATCTACCTTGTAATTAGTAAGAGCTTATAGTTTGCTGAGTGAAAATTGAACTGATGCGTGAGGCTTGTCTTGTAGTCAAAATGAGAGAATATAGTCAAGTGTATTTACTTTGCTTTTCCTACCAAAAAAGCATTATGGCCATGATTTTCAGTCTTATAACAATACTGTGTGTCTTTCTCTCCCCTCTTTCTCCTCTTCTTTCCATCTTCCTGTCTTCTTTTTCTCAACTTTCTTTTTCCCTATGCCCCCCCCCCCCACTTTCTTTCTCTCTCCTTCTCAGTGATGCTGCTGGACACTACAGAATCTACCTCAGAGCTGGGCTGGACCACGTATCCTGACACTGGGGTGAGGAGAGCAGATATCATTGGTTTCCAATAATGAGATTGCTAACAGATTGAATTATAAAGCTCCTATTCATAAGCTGCTTTTCCCCAGTGATTGTGAAATCCCTTTACATTCTGTGTCGGCTGTGTGAGAGTGAAAAAGTGTTTGTATTGTGGTGTGTGTGTGTGTGTGTGTATGTGTGTGTGTGTGTGTAGGCTGCAGTCAATTAAAGGCACCAACTGTATGTCATGTTTGTGGGTAAACATCATTATAAACATCCTCATTACTACCATCAAGCCTGTGTAGTGCAAATCAAATCAAAGCTCATTATAGTATACAACCTACATGCACACATTCTCCCTGTAAGATACAGTCATAAGTGGTCCTGTTGTATACAGACAAAGTGACCAGTTTATGTGACACTGACAGAGAGTTACAGTATGTTTGCTGTTCACATACCATTTTATTACATACCATTCTATAACATACCATTCTATAACATAACATTCTATGACATGACATTCTATGACATGACATTCGATGCTATACAACATTATTGGAAGGACATATTGTGACATATTGTGTGCCTTGGTATGTTGAGCTCATACTGTATGTTGCATCCAGCCAGAACACGGCAGGCCTGGTGTGGAATGGAGGCAGCTCAGTGCAATGATGCTAATTGCTGTGAAGAGGTCATGCATTTGCGTGATGGTGTGTGTGTGTCCATGCATGCATGTGTGCGTGCGTGCGTGTGTGCGAGCGTGCATGCGTGCGTGCGTGCGTGCGTGCGTGCGTGCGAGCGTGCGTGCGTGTGTGTGTGCGAGCGTGCATGCGTGTGTGTGGGTGTGGGTGTGGGTGTGGGGGGGTTGCTGCAAGAAGGCTATGCATTTGCATGACTATAATATGTGTTTTTTATAGAGCATCCAAGATAAGAAGTGCTTCTGAGAGGGAGATATGGTTATTTGACCTGGGGCACCCGAGAGAGAGAGAGAGAGAGTTTCCCTTTAACCCTTCCCTCACCTTTCTCTTCATATCCCATCTTCTCTTTTGCTTGAGGGCCTGTGGATACAAAAATATATTTTTTCCTTCCTCTCGCTCTCCTCCAACCTTTTCCCGCTTTCTCACTCTCTACCCAGTCACTTTGACCTACAGAGTAGCAGTCTTTTACTCTTCTATCTGTCCCCTTTGTCCCTCTCTTTTTCTCCCTCTCTTTCTCTCTTTGCCCTCCTGTGTGTCAGTGGCAGTAAGTCCCTGCTCTTCTCGTTCTCCCCCTTTTTCTCTCACTCCATCGCTCTTTCTGCTCCTATCTCTCTGCTCCTCTTTGCCCTTCAGTGTGTCATTAACAGTGACTCGGTGCTCCTCGCTGCCTCCGCCCCTCCCTCTCTCTGTCTGTGTGCCCTTGCCTGTGTCCGGGGCTCTGCCCCTCCCTGTCCTCTGTCACACTGGAGATTTGGTGTTTCTCTGGGATTTCGGTTCAGATTAAATCACAGCGATGAGTCGTCTCTCATTGCCCCCCTCTCCCCAATCTGTCTATTTTTTCCTCTCTTGATCGAGAAAGACGGGGTGTGGGGGGGGGGGGGGGGGTGGGGGGGGCATAGGGCCTGGGGGGGGGGGGGGGGGGGGGTCGGGGACAAAAAAAAAAAAAACGAAAGCAGCCCTTTTTTTTGTGCGTGTGTGCACACTGCACACACGCGATGTCACACATGACCTGTATTCACACACATCCATTCTGTATGCCTGAGAGTCCCCAGCACTCCCCACTTTACTATACCTCAGCCACCTATCTATACTATACCTCAACCCCACTCTCTCTCTCTCGCTCTCTCTCTCTCGCTCTCTCTCTCCCTCTCTCTCTCTCTCTCTCTCTCTCTCTCTCTCTCTCTCTGACTGTCACACACACACACACACTGTCACACACACACACACACACTGACACACTATACACAGATTGCACTCTCACACCCTTCTTTCTATCTCTCTCTTTCTCTGTCTTTTCTCTCCCTCTATCTCTTTCTCTATCTCCCTTTCTTTACAGTATCTTCCCCTCTGTCTCTCTGCTTCTATCTCCTGACACAGGCTGAATCATTGCCTGGGAGAGACTGTCCCCATTAGTCAGACACAGCATCTCAGACTCTTTTCATGTGTTCACTGATGTTATCATTACTCCAATTGCACCAAATGGGAATGCTCTCTCTTTCTGTCACTGGGATGGTCGGGAGCTTTTTTCTCATATTTGATTGGTTGGTTTGTGTGGACTGAGCAACCCTGCAATACACAAATACCCACACACACACACACACACCACACACACACACACACACACACACACACACACACACACACACACACACACACACACACACACACGCCCCATCCATCTAACATAACAAATGTACCCCACTTGTGTGTCAGCACCTTTTGTCTACTCGCAATTGTTGAGGCAAATCATAATGATGATGCAGCATAATACATAATACCAATGTATCGCAACAGAAAATGTTAGGCATGTCACTCAGAGGTGCAGAGGCTTAAAGCAAAGCCTTTATACAGAGGAGCGTCCTATTTTATAATGGCTGAGACTAAGCTTCATACAGCCACATTTACATGTGACTCATTTAGCAGGCACTCTCATTCAGAGCCAGGCTTTTGGAGCTGCTTGGATTTTCTCTTTGGCTGCATGCAATTTGCCCCTCACGCTCCATACACCATTAGCCTGTGTTCATTTCCACGATTACCGCAAATGTGAACCCTTCTCTTTTTTATGCTACTGAAAAGTTTATACCTTCAAGTGTATATCTGCTAGAGGCCGTCCCAGTACATGAGAGAGCAATAACCCACCAGCCCATACATGCATAAGCATTTATGCTATCATGACACAAATAACATTACCCATGAACACATTCATTGAGTTCAATTTCAGTTTAAAAGCTGTTGCGTACACCTGAGGAATTACTGACAAGCGTATTGTCATCAAATCTGTGAAAGTCATATATGCTTGGGGCGGTTTAAAAAAACAAGTCTTGAGAACCACCATTAAAAGTTTGATTTAGTCCAGGACCGGCCCTCAGAGCTTTACCACTTTTTTCCTTTCTCAGGTCTTCTCCTTGGATGAGAGAAAGTGTTTATAGCATAGATTGTGATCACAGACAATATTTCTCTTCACTCAGCAAAAGCTTAATATTTACACTCAATGTTTAAACAATCAGTTAGACTATATTTATACTCACTGGTATAGCCTAACTACATTGGTGTTTAGTTAGACCATGATGGTATTCAAGAGGACCATGTTATTAGAGATAGTGTTTCATTCACTGTGACACATTGTTTCTATACATCTGGATTGATTGAAGTCATTGCAAGTCTGTTTAAGATCATGTTACACTGAAGCAACTTCATATACTTATACAAGACCTGTGTAGTTCAACAAGACCATCTCTGTTCTCAGTTTAACCATATTCTCTCTCTACTGTATTTGATTATTCAGATAATCATTAGCTTTTAAGAACTTTTAACAACTATTCCTGGGATTCACACATAACACGATCCATAAGTCATCATACAACCACAGTAAACAACACCCGACACGTGTGTCCTCCTAGTGGGCGATGCAGCTGTCTGTGTACCCATCAACATCTGTCGTCATGTCCATGGTGTATACTGTACTCAGTCACACCTGTGGAAGGTCATGTTTCAAACATGAAAGCAGTACGTCCACTTCAAGTTCATAAGCCTAATATTTGTGGTTAGTAATATTATGTACACAGTAGTTTGACTCTCTCTTTCTCTCTCTCTCTCTCTGTGTGTATGTGTGTGTGTGTGTGTGTGTGTGTGTGTGTGTGTGTGTGTGTGTGTGTGTGTGTGTGTCTCTCTCTCTCTCTCTGCTTTCATTCTCTTAGTGGGATGAGGTCAGTGTTCTGGATGACCGGGGGAAGCTCATCCGGACCTTCGAGGTGTGCAACGTCAACCAGAACCCTCGTCAGCAGGACAACTGGCTGGCCACGCCCTTCCTGTTCCGCCATTCGGCTCCGCGGGTGTTTGTGACGCTGCGTTTCTCTGTGCGAGACTGTGCCAGCCTGCGTTCACCTTCACCCTCCTGCCGCGAGACAATCACGCTCTACTACAAACAGGCCGACTCTCAGAGGGAACTGGAGAGGACATGGGCTGCAGAGGTGAGGCATAGACTATGTCCACAATATCTGTAACTACATTTCCCATCATTCCACAGAGTCACTAACTATAAATCCCATCATCCAACTTCAGTGAATGATGAGAGATGATGATACATTGGCGATGGTGATTGCTCCAGGGACATGTGGTTCTAATGAAAGAGGACATTTGTTGCTGTGCGTAGTTTCTCAGAACCTCCATACCCCAAGCCTCTTGACATAAAAATCAAGTACACATCCCATGCTTTTTAGTACTTACACTCTAGGGGCTTATAGTATCCAGTGACATCCTCCCTGGAAGACATTTTTTGAGAGGCAATAGAAAGTGCTGAGCCCTTGTTGCGTCAGCTATCGTATGCTTTCACAGAAGGATGGATACATTATTCTGGGATGAATACATTTCTCCTTGGGGAAAATAAGATGTTGTTTAAAAATGCAAATAAAAACTAGATGAGTGAACTGGAGAGAGTGTGGAGCGGCACGAAAGGGCAGGAAACTCTGACAGCCTTGAGAGCCTCTCTGGGGAGAGTTCAACATGGACTCCCACTACGATTGTGTGTGGATGATCAGTATTTGTATACTCTCAGTGCTTACTGCTGCATACTCATACACACACTCTCCTTCTTCTGTCCATCTATCCCTCTCTTTTTCTTTTCCATCTGTCTTTATTTTTTCATGGCCTTATCCCTCTCCTCCTCCTCTCATCCATCTCTTCCACCCCCTCTTCCCTCTGCTCTCTCCTCCCTCTCCTATCCTCTCTTCTTCATCCTCTCTCCTCTCTCCTCCCTCTCCTACCTCTCCTCTCCTCCTCTCTCCTCCCTGTCTCCAGCCGTCCAGTGGGGGAGACACAAGGGAGGGCTGGGTGAAGATAGACACCGTTGCAGCAGATAAGAGTTTCAGTAAGGTGGAGCCCAGTCTGCCCCACCAGTACCAACCAGACCGCTATCGCCGCGTCAACATCAAGACCCGCAGCTTCGCTCCGCTCACACGCAACGGGTAACCATGACAATCAGTCCCGGAGAGATAACAATTATTTTCTGTGTCTGTATCTGCTGCTGAAATTCAATTTCAGTCAATCAATCAATCAATAAAGAACGTGTCCAGCATATCATATCTCATCATACCTGATTTTCCATGTAGTTCCAATCATGTCCCTGGAGGTGACTCTGACCTCTGACCCTTGTCTCAGATTCGTACTGGCCATCGTCGACAGTGGCGCCTGCGTGTCTCTCATGGGCGTGTCCATCTTCTACCGCCGCTGCCCAGCGAGCAATCGCTACTTGGCGTCCTACCCTGCGACACCCTCGGGGGCGGAGCCTACCGCCCTGGTGCCGGTGAGTGGGACGTGTGTCGCCCACAGCCAAGCACAAGGAGGCACCGCCCCTCGCATGCACTGCAACGCAGAAGGTGATTGGATGGTGCCAGTGGGCGGGTGTGTCTGTGATGAGGGGTACGAGCCCAATCTCAATGGATCTGCCTGCTTGGGTGAGTTAAGAATGTCTGATTGGTCAACTTTTTAAAACCCAATATTGATCGCTTTTAGAGCTGACCCCTGGCTAAGAGACAGCAACGATACAATAATCAATACACCATACGATATCCATATGGTCTGGCCATACATAGAATATGTGCATTTAGGTTAGAATGCTGTCATTTGAATCGGATTGCAAGCTTAAGTCCTGTCCAGGAAGGACATACAAAAACACAAATATGTCCTGAAATGTCAAAGGAACAACAATTTCCTAATCCTGAAAGTTTTTGGCTGGCATCCCTCCTCCTCTTCTCCGCTCTCCTCCCTGTGTCCCCTGTGTCACTAACTGTCTCGATCAATATGGGATGGAGCTCCTGTCACCCTGATCAACGTCTCCATTTGACTGAGAGGCCAGGGGGAAGAGGGGGAGGACAGGAGAAGAGA
>NC_139664.1:8135098-8137598 GCF_951799395.1 Argentina silus | reverse complement strand
GAGCATGAGACACAATTACACCTGTTCATCCAAACATGAAACAGCCATTTTACATGGGCTCCCTAAGCAGGTCCACATAGGCTGAATATCACTGACACAGACATTAACCATATCACTGACATATTGCTGAGGAATACCCATCACCCTGATTGTGATGTACACATTGTACACATGTACACATTGACTTTTCCGCCGCACTGAAATTGCTCTCTTCTGGCGTACTGCATTGACGCCTATGGGGTACAAACAATGATCACCCCAGATCAATTGCTGGGGTGTCCTAATTTGCCACCCAGCACCCAGCACCCATGGACTGTCTCTTAAATTGACCCATTAGGAAGTGAGAAGTGTGATAGTAGCCCTGGGGAGAGGGTGTTGACACTATTGTACACAGTGTTGTTCACTGTTGAGGGTGAATTTATTGGATTTGAGTGTACTATGGCTGAAAAACTATTGGATTTAAGTGTACTATACTTTGCGGACTATTTGATTTGCTTGACACATTCTATTAGGTCAATGCTGCATGGATTTCTATGCAATGATCTAAAGGGTTAATTCACCACTGGGCCATAGTTATGCTGCTCCAGGGATTTTGAATAATACCATTGTGTACTTTGATAGATGCGTCTGGTTTGTGTACCATTGTGTGTCGTAGGCCTACGTGCATAAACTGATTTGTGTAATAGATGAACACATGTTTTCATAATCAGTTTAACCTTAATTTATATTGAACACAATGCAAGTGTAGGGCACTCATGTTGAAGGTTAGGACAGTAGCTGCAATCTACTATGAACTGCTGGGTGTTAGATTGTGTCGAGGAAATACCTTTTGTTCAGACCTATATACAGTGCTGCTTGAAAGTTTGCGAACCCTACAGGGATGGTCTTTATTTTTGTATAAAATATTAAAATGAACTTATAAAATCTTTATCTAAACCCCAATTCATAATAAAGACATTCCAAATAAAGGACACAAACAAAAAAGGATGATATATTTTCATTGTTTATTTAACAAAAGTGGTTTATAAGTGGCCCAGAGGAGGAAAAGCAGCCCCAGATCTTGACATTCCCACCACCATGCTTGACTGTTGGGATAAGGTTCTTTTGGTGGTAGGCAGTGTTGGGTTTTCGCCAAACTTAGTGGTTTTGATTGTGACCAAAAAGGTCAAATTTGGACTCATCTGTCCAGAGAACGGACTTCCAGAAACCTTCAGGCTTATCCGGGTGGTCTCTGGCAAAGTTAAGACGGGCAGTTTGGTTCTTTTTTGACAGCAGAGGCTTCTTCCTAGCAACCCTCCCATGAATGCCAGTTCGATTCAGTTTTCTTCTTATTGTTGATGCATGCACAGTTACCTGAGATGCAGCAAGGGAGGTCTGCAAATCTCTAGATGTTATGTTTGGGTTGGCTTTTACCATGGCTTTTATTATTTTTCTTGTGGCTCTTGGGGATATTTTGGAAGGGCGTCCACTTCTAGGAGAAGTTGCTGTCATGTTAGATGCTCTCCATTTGTAAATTATTTGCCTCACAGTGGACTGATGGAGCTCAAATCTTGTTGAGATGATCTTATAGCCTTCCCCAGACTGATGTACTCTCACTACCCTCTTCCTGATGTTCTCTAAGATCTCCTTTCCTCTCGGCATGGTGTGTCTTGCATTCACCTGTATGGGTAACATTCACCTGTATGGGTAACACAAAACTGACCAGGTATCTTATCTCTATTACCCGCCCAAACTCTTTCCTAAAGATCTCTCCTTTGATTTGATTGGTTCATTTGGTACCCAATTATTTACCCACTTGATTCTACTTACCTACCTGATTTAACCAATGCAACTTATTTTTGCACCTGCACAAATTTTTTTATAATTTAGTTTTTGTACTACACGCATGATTTCCTCTAAACCAACATATGGAATTGGTAAATATAAATCTGTAATGTCAGATAAAAAAGACTGGTTCTGGTTAAATAAACATTTCATGGTAAAAACTAAAAAAATCTATAATTGCACAAGGGATTTACATACTTTCAAGCAGCCACTATATTTAGGAGAGAAAATCAAATAGAGCATGAACTGCTTTTACATAAGACCAAGTGTTATAGGAGTTTACAGGGAAATGTACTAGATTAGAGCCTGTTATTGTGATTCAATCTACATTTCCTGGATGTCACAAATGATAGTGTCACAAACAGACAGGAGAGATGTAGAGAGAGAGAGAGAGAGAGAGAGAGAGAGAGAGAGAGAGAGAGAGAGAGAGAGAGAGAGAGAGGGGACAGCAGGATGGAACAAGACATTTGCGCATGGAACCATGTGTGCTCATGTCTCCTGTGTGTGGCTGCATCTGTGCTAGGACGTTGTGTGTTTGTGTGTGTGTGTGTGTGTGTGTGTGTGTGTGTGTGTGTGTGTGTGTCTGTGTGTGTGGTCTGTCAGATTAATGCTGGGAGCAAAAGAGCGAATGAGCGCATGAGAGAGAGAGGGAAAGAGAGAAATTGGGTCAGTGATC
>NC_139664.1:8032598-8130098 GCF_951799395.1 Argentina silus | reverse complement strand
AGAGGGAGGGAGGGAGGGAGGGAAGGAAAAGGGGAGGGAGGGAGGGAGGGAGGGAGGGAGGAGGGGGGCAGGTAGGGTAGAGCAGGAACAGACAAGACATCACAAGATGTTCCATGTGATAGAGAGCAGAAATCCGATTAAAGGGATACTCTTTTCTTGTCTGCTCTACCATAGAGAAAGCCTTTGGTTTTGGGAAAACGCCTTTGGTTTTCTGACACGCCTGGAATGTTGGAAAGCCCCTGAATTCTAACCAATGTCGATTTTGCCTACTGTAACAGTACTATAACCATACTGTCATACAGCATTCAACCCACAGAATTATAACCACAAGAGGGGGCACTCCCCTATATGAACTGGGATTATATAGGGAGCGCCATGTAGTCAACTTTCTTCATCTTCTGTGATTTGAGTGGGTGTAAATCATATATTTGTGATTCACTGCCACCTGCTGTGATGGAGTGTAGTATCAACTCATTTCCAGTGTCTCAAGTCAGTTATTTATTTATTTATTGGTACCAGTAGATGGCGGCATTCCACTGAAACTGCATATACAATCTATACATAAACTTATTGAAGACAAAGACCATGTGTTGATCCAATTGGCTGAAGCCTTCCCTGCTCATAGGAAGTCCCACCCTAGTTGACTATATGGCGTTCTGCTCACAGATGCAATGAATGGGAAAGATAGCCAGAGCCTACTCTGTGTATCTCTATTCTACCTAAGATCCTAGTGTGCGTTCAGTAGCAGCTAACGCATTGGCTAGCTGTGCAACATCTAACAAAAAATACTGTCTGTAGTTACTTAGCATAATTGTCTGGCGAAGATCTTTTGTTTATATCTCTGTGGTGTGGGTGACTGAAATACATGCAGTTTGATGATGCCGCAGGGCATTCCGAATGAATACATTTTTCGACTCAGTGCACTACATAGTTCCCTGGGCAGGAACACAGCCCTACTCTTTCTGGCTCTTCCTCAAGTCTGTGTGATGCTGCCCCCATGTAGTTAATACAGTAACAACACAATCTGTCAATGCCAATATGTAAGTTGTCCTCACTCCAACCCCCCCCCCTCTCTCTCTCTCAGTGCCATCTCAAGTCCCCATGCTGCACCAGCTGAGCAGAGCTCCAGACTCCATTACGTTGTCCTGGCCTCAGCCTGATAGACCCAATGGAGACATCCTGGAGTACCAGCTCAGATACTACGACAAGGTACGGACAGCAAGCACGCACCACACACACACACACACACACACACGCAGGCGTGCACACATACACACACACGCAAACAAACACGTGGGCACTAAAAACCCCACTTAATTACATTTTCTCTCTCCCTCTCTCTCTGTCTCTCTCTCTCTCTCTCTCTCTCTCTTTCTCTCTCTCTCTCTCTTTCTCTCTCTCTCTCTCTCGCAGGGTTCAGATGAGGACAGTGCGGTGAGTGTGTTTAGTGAGACTAACACGGTGACAGTCAACTCTCTGGCTCCAGGCTCCATCTATGCCTTTCAGATCAGGGCCCGCAATGAGAGAGGTTATGGTCCCTACAGCCACACCATCTACTTCACTACTCTGGCCCTGGGTATGTTTGTCAATTCTAATTCATCTTTTATTCACCCAGTTGAGTCAGTCATTGAGATAGATTGCTCTTAAAGGACAGGACAAGAGGCAACAATACAAGAGGCAACCTTTCTCTCTCTTTTTTCTCAGAAGAGCGTTCAAAACAGATCCAGAATCGGCTGCCTCTGTTGGTCGGTTCCATAATGGGCGGGGCAGCCTTCCTCCTGGTCGTGGTGGCGATTGTGGTTGTGTTCGTGTTCCGCAGGTGAGTGGTCTAAACGCAGTCACTCTCAGTCTCACTTACACACACACACACACACACACACACACACACACACACACACACACACACACACACACACACACACAATGCATCTGTTGTCTTATACTGTACACACACTTTGTGTTTTGTCATAGTAAGAGGAGGGAGAGTCCCTACAGTGACAGACTCCAGAGGTACATCAGTAACAGAGGTGAGTGTGTGTTTGTGTATTTGTGTGTGTGTGTGTGTGTGTGTGTGTGTGTGTGTGTGTGTGTGTGTGTGTGTGTGTGTGTGTGTGTGTGTGTGTGTGTGTGTGTTCATCTCTGGAACTAGACCTGTTCAAGCCTCTATGAGCTCAATCATCAGTACTGCTCACCAATGGTCAGCATGCATTCTCATAAACCTTCCCCCTACCTCACCCGCTATCCATGTTGATTATCTGACCATCGTGTGTGATATTATCAAGCACACACACACACACACACACAAGTCAACCCTTTTCCTATGGCGTTGTTGGCATGTTGTGGAATAGGTCACCTCTGTAGTGCACTAAAGTGGAGAATGGAGGCAGTGACCTTGTCTAATACGCATTACCCCTGGGGCAGAGGGAGAAAGAGAGGGATGGGGGGGGATGGGGGGAGGGGGGGTGAAGAGAAATTAGACGGAAAGACAGAGGGGGAGAGAAGCAAAGGAGATATGGGGGAGAAAGATATATATGGGGAGAGTGGAGGAAATTACATTTCTGGTTGTGTCCAAAAGCATCCTGTTCCTATTCATCTATGCTAATAGCTCATCATGTAGCAAAGCCTAATCCGTTGACAGGGCTTTGAACCATACTTGTTACTGTCAAAGGCCAATAACATACAGGACACAGAGACAATCATGGATGGCTTTTATATGCTAACGTGGTTTCTCTCTGTTAATGCATTGTGTTTTACGGTTGGCAGGTGGGGTGAAATACTATGTGGACCCTTCTACCTACGAGGACCCCAGTGAGGCGGTCAAAGAGTTTGCCCGCGAGATAGACCCATCTCACCTCAAGATCGAGGAGGTGATTGGTGCAGGTAGGAGTCCTATTTATGCAAAGCACATATGACTTCATACTTAAACTTCCAGTTGAGCTGAATTTCAAGCTCAAAAGATGATGCATAAAACAACAATACAAAACAAAACAACACAAGGCAAAAACTTCAAATCCCCTCTCCCCTCTCCGCTCTCAGCCCAGTTTGGGGAGGTGTCTCGGGGGCGGTACCGCCCTCTGAACCGTAGGGAGGTGGTAGTGGCAGTTAAGACGCTGCGTTGGGGCGTAACAGAACGGGAGAGGGGGGTGTTCCTGACCGAGGCAGGGGTACTGGGCCAGTTTGACCACCCCAATGTGCTGAAGCTTGAGGGAGTGGCCACCCACAGCCCTCCTGAGAGGATCATCACTGAGTTCATGGAGAACGGACCATTGGACGCCTTCCTCAGGGTGAGACTACCAAGAACTACATCTCCCATTGACATCATGTTTGAGAACTAAGGAACGACAAGTTACAATAACTGATTAATCATGGTGATTGATTTTAATATTATCTCTCCCAACCTCTCTCTTGCTCTCCTGATCACCCTCCCCCACCTCTGCCTCTTTCTCTGCCCCCTCATTCTCTTCCTCTCTGCCTTATCCCCCTCTCCATCCCTCCATCCTGGTCTCATCTCTCAGGAGAATGAAGACCAGTTCAGTGTTCTCCAGCTGGTGGGGATGGTGAGGGGGGTCGGGGCAGGGATGCGCTACCTCTCTGAGAGGAACTTTGTTCACCGCGACCTGGCGGCTCGGAACGTCCTGGTCAACTCCAACCTGGTGTGCAAGGTGTCCGACTTTGGGCTGTCACGCCTAATGAAGGGCCTGGACCACAACATGCCCACCTACACTGCCTCACTGGTGCGTGCTGGGAAATGTATTTTTTTCTGCCTATAGAATTAACTTTACATGCATGATGAAGTTTAGTTTGCAATCTTCATTCCTAATCCCTTGCTCCTTCTCTCCCTCCTTCAGGGCAGCAAGATCCCTGTCCGATGGACGGCCCCTGAGGCCTTCCAGCATCGCAAGTTCAGCTCGGCTAGCGATGTCTGGAGCTTTGGCGTGCTGATGTGGGAAGTGATGTCATACGGAGAGCGGCCATACTGGGACATGAGCAACCAGGAAGTGAGTCGACGGGAGATCGAAGCAGGAATGGGGGCAGCCATGTTTAATTGATAAGGACAAGCAGAGAGAAAACACACAGGCATCTGAACAGAATAGAAAATCATCTCTAACTGCTCCAGAACAGCCTCTATGGCCTTTCGAAGTAGGGCAGATTGTCAACAACCAGGCTGTTATTGATACGCTTTCCCCCTTTCTTTCTCCCACTCTCTTCTCTCTCTCTCCTTCTTACCTTCCTCTTTCTCTCACCCTCTCCTTCTATCACCTCCTCCCCCTCTCTATCTCCCTTTATCACCTTTCTCTGTCTCTCTTCCATCCCTCACCCCCCCTCTTTCTGTCTCTCCCCCCTTCCTCCTACCTTCTATATACTAGGTGATGAAGGCAGTAGCAGACCAGTACCGTCTCCCGGCCCCCCACAACTGCCCACCTGCGCTCCACTCCCTGATGCTGCAGTGCTGGCAGGCAGAGAGGGGGACTAGGCCTGGCTTTGACACCCTCCTCTCCTCCCTGGACAGGCTCATACGACACCCAGCCTCTCTCAAGGCTGAGCACCCCCGGTGAGACTACAGATCCCAGCAGCCTTTGCTTTCAAAATTCAAACATGTGATATGTGTTCTTAATGCTATTCTGACTTATTCAAACTTGATCTCCCCCTCATTCTAACTTCAGCTCAACCCAACCACTGCTCAGCCCCACCCCCACAGACCTGTCGTCCGTGGCGACGGTCAGTGATTGGCTGACGGCACTGAGGATGGACAGATATAAGGACGAGTTTGAGCGAGAGCACTTGGACACGCTGGACAGAGTCAGCAAGCTCACTATGGAGTGAGTCCTGCTCTTTGATTTCTGTATCAATTAAGTTACTTTCTAATATAATTATGTATTACTTACAGATTAGTGCAACTCACCTTTATACTTTTTGCTCTCTCTCTCTTTCTCTTTCTCTCTCTCTCTCTCTCTCTCTCTCTCTCTCTCTCTCTCTCTCTCTCTCTCTCTCTCAGGGATGTACAGAAGCTGGGGGTGAACCTTCTGGGGCACCAGAGGAAGATCGTCAACGCAGCACAGCAGCTCAGAAACCATCTCACCCAGGGCCAGGTGGAGGTGTGAGGCCTACTTATAAACTGGGAAAGCCATGGTGCTGTTTCACTATTGTCAGCTCCAGTATTCCGTTCTAAGGCCATTATTTTCAATTGAACCCATTTCCTACCCAATTTTGAGAATATCACCATTGAGGGTTGATGAGTGAATTTTGGTTGTCTAATAATATCTTTAACCATACATTGGAGCTGGGAGTAGTGACCGAATACAACTTCACTTTCCCACAAATCACCTGAGGGGAACATATGAAGCAACAGAGAGGTGCACTATGGGAGCTGCAGTCCAAACCCAGTGAGGTCAGACAGGAGTGTTGCTGAGGAGCAGGAGGATCTGAGGAAAAAAAAAGTCTTCAAAAATGTGTTTTATTTCACTTGTTCGCTGTTGTTTGCCTTCTCTCTTACCCAGCCTATAACCCTACCTCTCTTCTCCTCCTCTCTTTCTCTCACTCCCACGTTGTTTCACCACTGTACCTCCCTCACTCTTTCACTCGTAAGTCTCACCACCATCATTGGATATTATAAAGAAAAAAAAACAATGACAATGTATTTTTTACAAGAACGTAGGGATCTCCCATCACAAGCAATTGCAGAGACAATCAAAACAAGACTGTTTTTACTGATAAATGTTGATATCGTGGACATTGTTTGATTATTTGTTGTAAGCTACATCACCTCCTCTGTACTGAAGTCGGCACATTGCCTTAGGTTAGCCTGGTCACTTTTAGGGGGGTTATACCATTAGACGTGACAAAAGGGGGGTGCAGTTACAGTAAAGTCCTGGTGGTCCTGGAGTCATGCACAATTTAGAGCCAAATTGTCAAATCTCACATCACTTTTCCAAAGTGGATGTTACTGTAAGCAACAGAGAAAGAGAAATAAAAAAAAAATGAAATAGTGGTTATTAAACTAACAGTAAAACCTACAGTAAGCAGGTTTAGATTTAGGTCTTTGTTTTGAGAAAAGTCCTGGTGTTGGAGCAAAGTGAGTCTTCCCCCGATAGAAGTCTTCTAGAGAACAGACTGCTGAGGTCTATACTGTAGGTATTATATCTTAGAGAGCAGCCCTGGGTGTACTACTACACCACACTCTAACCTGGTGTATAAAGGGGTTTCAGGTATAACTCACCTTAGCCGCTGTACACACACAAGACGATAGATCTAGGACTCCATAGCACTCAGAGGCTGGAACAGCACCCCCTCTATGTGTATATTTCACAATTCACATCCTTTTATTTGATAGGTAGAGTAAGTCACTGAGTCATTTGAGCATTGTGAATGTGAAATCGGTTAACTGGACAATAACTGAGTGATCTGATTGCCAATGGAAGTAAGGAAGGAGAGGTTATGCTTTGTGAGTATTCTGTGTCTGTTACTGTGTGTGTGTGTGTGTGTGTGTGTGTGTGTGTGTGCGTGTGCGTGTGCGTGTGCGTGTGCGTGCGCGCGCGTGTGTGTGTGTGTGTGTGTGTGCTGTATATGATGCTGTGTGTGCGTGTGTGTATGCTGTATATGAGGCTACTGCGTGTGTGAGTGTGAGTGTGTGTGTGTGTGTGTGTGTGTGCATACTCTATGGTGTGTACACAGATGTCTGTGAGTGAGTGTGTATCGGATGTGTGTATGAAACGTATGTATAGTGTGTGTGAGGGTATGCATTTGAATAAATGTGTTTATTTGTACAAGTGTTCACCACTATTCCACAATTGTGCAAATTTGTAAAATAAAGAATATGATTTTATTTAAAGCATTGCATCTGCCTAAATTGCATCCTCCTATGTATTGTATTGTATAATTAGTTACATCTAATCAAATGTTTAACTCTATCCAAACTACTCTAAGAGATCACCTTTAAATCTAAGAGAATGAACTTCATGTTCCACTTTGTCCCATAAGAATCCCCAGCTCAGCACATTTCTCTAGAATCTGAGACAGTGATCTGTTGAGTTCAGCAGTAGACAGAGAGAGAGAGAGAGAGAGAGAGAGAGAGAGAGAGAGAGAGGGAGAGAGAGAGAGAGAGAGAGAGAACAGCCGCTTGTCTCCCAGATCTCCTGATGCCATCCGATTTGATCTGACATGAGGGCCACTTACAACCTTCAACACATTTCTGTCAGTCTGTCTAACCTGACTCTCTCGCACTATACACAATTACATAAATGATGACAAATGGATAAATAGAGGCCTGTCTTGAAAAAGCCTTGACGCTGAAACAATAGAACATTTCCTTTTAAGCCCCATGTCTTTGTTATAGTACGAATGTAGTGTTAACCTTGTGGAGCTAACTACTTTATTTCTCTCATTTATTATCTATTTTACACCTTGATTTTACAAGATGGTGGTGTAGGACATGATGTACAGTAGGTCATACACACATAAAGTACATGCACCCCAAAATAGCCCAAACACACAAACCACAAAGTTAACTTGTTAGGGTGTTATTGTGCCTTTACAAATACATTAACACACTGTAACCACTGGTCTTCATGATAGTACTTCAGCATGGTGCTTGGTATGTGGTAAATAGCTATTAACTCAACAATACCAAATGACTCCTTTACTCAGGTCCATTACCAAAGCCTATATCCTACACTGTCCTCATAAGAACGTGTTTATACTCTAACACTGAGGTTAAGCAGCCTCTTACTCACAATCTATATATGGTGCACCAACATACCTGAACACTACTGTGGCAAAACTGTTATACTATGCTGTGTAATGTATGCTATTGTGTTGTTATGAATGGTAATCACAATATGTTCAAATTAACTTTGTATTGATTTAAGATTTTGAGTTTCAGACTTTCTTCTCTTCAAAGCTATAAAGCTATTTTCAAGCCTATTCCCTGTGTGTGTGTGTGTGTGTGTGTGTGTGTGTGTGTGTGTGTGTATCGGATGTGTGTATGAAACATATGTATAGTGTGTGTGAGGGTATGCACTTGAGTAGATGTGTTTATATCCCTGTTGTTTTTGTTTGAAGGGGAAAACCATACCCTCTGACAGGCTTACACTGCATTGCCTACCCAAGCATTATGGTCTTTGTCATGTGACAATTACCATGTTGTTGACTTCTTCTGATACACTGAATGTAGATCACTATCATTGTGACTGGGAGGCTGCTGCTTGTGGCTTGATGTAGGCCACTGTGCATCAGAGTGAGCAGGTAGAATAGGTAGTTGTTTGAATGGTTTTACTTTGCAATTTGCAAAATAGAGCACACTAGAAACCAATTTAGCCAAACTTATTAGCAGAGTAAGACATTCTTACGAATGAAGATGTTGGCCTGACTCCAACATGGGTCAGGGCTAGGGTCAAAATACGTTCATACTTAATATCTAGACAAGTGTGTGACTATTCTCTTGCGAAATGGCTAGTCTTGTCCTTCCAAATCCCAATGAAAGATGCCTGGACGTCCAAGACTTCTAAATGGCTATAGGGGATAACATAACTTTATATTGTCACTATGGCAGTGTGACTGATTTTCACTATGTCAACATTATCCTGCATCGGAGACAAGCCAAGGCCCAAAGGCTGACACAGACTGACAGACACATTTCAAGGTAACTTCACCTCACACACACATTTGGTTTTGGTTTTCAGTTGCAAATCAGCAACAAGGCAACAGAAAAGTCAGCGACTTTCAAACCAGTTACTAGATGGTTCACTTGGATTAATGACCAAAAAGTGTTGACTGTCATGATGTTGCAAATTTTTTTCATGGTGGTTATGCAGGTATTGAAAATGAACCATGGGGGCAGTTTGTGGAACGTGAACCTGTCTCTTAGTTTTGGCCAGGGTCAAATCAAGCAATGCCAGATCAGTGCTAGAGTCCTATTGAAATAGGCTACTGTAAAAAAATAATAATAATAATAATAATAATAATTCTTCCTTCTTTTAGCATTGTGACTGCCAATGGCCCCTGGTCCTAGCACAGATTTGTTTTTCTTATGATGACTGTATCATATAGGATAGTATAGGATGTAATGTATAGATGATTCACTTACTTAGACAAATGTACTTGTTGTAAGTCGCTTTGGATGAAGGCGTCTGCTAAATGTCTAAAATGTAAATGTAATGTAAATGTAAAGAATTCCATTCACCTGCCATTTGTCAAGATCCTAGTCTCAACAACCAGGATACTGTTAATGGAGTTCCACACAGGACCACACACCTATTATTACAAACCTTACCCCTCCCTTACACCTATCTGCCCCTCCTTCCTCTTTCTCTCCAGCCATCCTCCACTTGTCCTCCTCTCCAAATATCTCCTCCCTCATTTTCCCCTCACATATAAAGGTTCAGACCTGTGAATTTCTCTCCTGTCATCATATGAGTGTGGTGTACCAGGTGAGGCATTAGCAGACAACCATGTCACAGTGGAGGATTACCTGTCATCGTGTGTAAAGGCAAGTGCTAAACTTTATACAATATGGTATAAGAAAATAGAATAGAATAAAAAATAATAGAAACACAATGTCTAAGAGTAAGCTATTTTAATCATGGGTTACCCCAGGGTCATTCTACACAAATGGTGCAAATGATGCATAGTTGAAAACTTTGATAAAGTCTACTAAAGTCCAATATAGTGGAAAAAAGCTTTTACTTACTAATGGATGGGATTCATTTCATATGCGTCCAACTACTGATCTTCTTGAATGTTGTATTATTCATTTATTTGCATTATATAACAGCAGTTTCGGTAGTGGCATGACGGTTTTGGTTGTGACTACAGTGCTTTAAGCATGGTCATAGTATCATATCAACATAAATACACAGCTGGTGTAGTTTAATTTTTTTTTAAAACACTTGAAAAGGGACTTTTGGCTCTCTCTGCAACTGCCAATTAAGTCTACTAGCAATACTGAATCATTGTGTCACATAGATGCAAATTATCTATACATGTAATATCAACATAGAACATTTAAGCTTTGAATTAAATGTTAATAATGTGACAGGTCAGGTGGTCAAGAATTTCTCAGGTCCTTACTCATTACCACGATCACTCCTTTCAGGCAGATCCTCCTTATTAGAAAATGGCTCCGCCCCTAGCCAGATCAGCATCGGGCGAGCTCAACCATTGGTGGAGCCAGCTGAGGTTCCGTCTACAGAACAGGAAGAGCTGGAATGAGATGCTGGATGAAACGTTTCTGCTCCAGAGCAAACAGTGAGAATCTCTTATTCATCAAAAACCATTACAATCACTGACAAGTTATGTATACTATTATAACACTACAAGTCTCACAGTCGGCCCCCCTCCCTCCCTCTCCCTTTCTCTCATAGGACTAATGACATACCTCTCTTCTTTGCTGCCAAAGAGAACAGTGTGGGTTGCATAAAGAAACTTCTGAGCTGTGCCTCCACCAATATTTTTGAGAGGGGTGAGTCTGTCAGGTACATTTGTATGAAACAATAAACCATTTCAGTGTATATTAGTAGTCAAATAGGCACCATTTTAGCGTTCACAACTGTGTGTTCACTCTGTGTTCATGTGTACATTTATATCCTGTGTGTGTGTGTGTGTGTGTGTGTGTGTGTGTGTGTGTGTGTGTGTGTGTAGGTGCCCTGGGAGAGACAGCGCTGCACGTAGCTGTTCTGAATGATAACCTGGAGGCTGCTGTGGCTCTTATGGACGGAGCTCCTGAACTCATCAATGAACCCATGACCACTGACCTCTTCCACGGTACTGACACACACACACACACACACACACACACACACACACACACACACACACACACACACACACACACACACACACACACACAATGTCTCTCTCTCTATCTCTCCACCCTAACCCACTCCTTCTCTCCCTCTTTCTCTCTCTCTCTCTCTCTCTCTCTCTCTCTCTCTCAGGCGTGACTCCTCTCCACCTCGCCGTGGTGAATCAGAACATTAACCTGGTCCGTCATCTGATTAGTCGAGGGGGTGATGTGGCCATGCCCAGAGTCACAGGGATGTACTTCAGGAAGAGAAGAGGAGGGCTGCTGTACTACGGTATATATAAAATAGGGGTGAATGAAGTGTAGTGTAATAAGCAGAGATGTGCACTTTGGGAAACGTGGTTCTAAGCTGCCCATACTTGGACTGCAGGTGAGCACATCCTGGCGTTTGCTGCCTGTGTGGGGAATGAGGACATCATATCTATGCTGATCAATGCAGGAGCCAGCACCAGGGTCCAGGACTCCTTCGGTATGGAGTACACCTCTCTTTCCTCCCCCTCTTCTTCTCCCTCCTCTCTACACCGTTTGCCATTGACACTGTCTCTGTCTCTCTCTTCCACATTCCATCATCCACATTTTAACCCCCCCCCCCCACCAGGTAACACAGTACTACATATCCTGGTCCTGCAGCCTAATAAGACCATTGCATGTCAGGCTATAGACCTGTTGTTGGCACGTGATGTGGAGATGGACCGGCCTGTGCCACTGGATATGGTGCCCAACTACCGCGGCCTCACACCCTTCAAAATGGCTGCCAAGGAGGGAAACATTGTGGTGAGGAGCACAGGAGCACAACAGAGAAATATTAGGGAGGGTTAGATAATTTAACTAATCCTATGTTATCTCTCTCTCTCCCTGTCTCTCTCTCTCTCTCTCTCTCTCTCTCTCTCTCTCAGGCGTTCCAGCACCTGGTCAATAAGAGACGGGTGGTCCAGTGGAGCCTAGGACCTTTGACCTCTAACCTCTATGACCTCACAGAGATAGACTCCTGGGCAGACGACCTCTCAGTTATGGAGCTCATAGTGGGCAGCCAGAACAGAGAGGTAGTTGTTAGTTGTTATATCCCAACTATCACACTATATGTTTATGGTCTGTATGAGCAGACTTAAGAGATAAGTTATCTGCTCTTCTCACCTCCTCCTCCTACTGCTCCTCCTTTTCCTCATCCTCTTCTCTCATCCAGGCAAGGAGAATACTGGAGGTGACCCCTGTTAGGCAGTTAGTCAGTCTCAAGTGGAACCTCTATGGAAAACACTACTTCAGGTAACATACACCCACAGACACAAACACAGACACACACACACACACACACACAGACACACACACACACACACACACACACACACACACACACACACACACACACACACACACACACTGTTCATCTTACTTCATCTCAAGTGATCTCTAATCTTACTGTGGTCATGCCCTAATGTTGATTCTAAAATGTTGTCATACTGTATGTGTGTGTCTTGTTGTGATATTGTTGTTGTGGTAATGTTGTTGTTGTGGTTTTGGGCAGGTTGTTGCTGCTGTTGTACCTCCTGTACATTGGTACCTTCACACTCTGTTGTGTATATCGCCCCCTGAGGGATGCTCCAGAGAATTACTCTCTATCTGACATGGACAGAACCATCCGTGTACAGAAAACGCTGAAGGTAGGGTAGACTTTGTGGCGTGTGTGTGTGTACGTATTTCTGTGTGTTTGTCTGCTTGTGTGTATCCTGGGTCTGTATGAAGGCCTAATGTGTGAGTGTGTTTGTGCCTTAGGAGAGTTATGTGACGTATGAGGACAGCCTGCGCTTAGCAGGAGAGATGATCAGTGTTCTAGGAGCCCTGGTCATTCTGCTACTGGAGGTGAATAGAACATACCTACCTACCATACAGTAGGCTTGCATTCCTATTGAAACACTGACATCTAATTATACATTTACATTTTACACACATTATTACAGAAACACATTCTTACATCAATTTGTAGAAAAAAAAACCATTTGATTCTGATGACAATGTTGGTGGGTATAATCTGTGTGTTTCCCAATTCCTCAGATCCCTGACATTCTGAGAGTGGGGGCCAAGCGCTACTTTGGACAGACTGCCCTGGGGGGTCCCTTCCATGTCATACTGTAAGCCAAGGACAATGACATATTTGTCAGACATACTTTTAATGTATAGTGGTTTCAGTGAACATCATGTAATGTGGCCCAAATCTAACATGGTAAATAGTTTTTTTTATGCTCTCAGCTAATCCCAGTCCCCCTGTTGTTATGGTTATTTATTCAGTATAGGCTACGCCTGCCTGGTGGTGCTGCTGTGTGTGTTCAGAGCCAGCGAGGTGCAGGGCGAGGCGGTACTCATGGCGGTGTGTCTGGTACTAGGATGGAGTAACGTCATGTTCTTCGCTCGCGGCTTTCAGATGCTCGGGCCTTACGTCATCATGATACAGAAGGTAGGGCCAGTGATATGCAATGTGAGGAGTATACACTAAATAGAATACCCTGTGAGAAGTATACAAAGTAAGCTATACCTGGAGAGTAGTTTAGGAGTAGTATACAGCACTATGTACTATGTACAATACTGCTTATAGGAGTAGAACCCTGTGTGGGAACAATGATAACATAACACATGTTTTGTTTTCTGTTTGGAAGCCTCTGTTCTGATGAGGTTTGGTTGGTTTGGTTGGTGAGCTTTTGCTTCTCAGAATTGAATTGTGTGTGTCTCATTTCCTCCTAGATTATATTTGGAGACCTGACCAAGTTTATGTGGCTGAGTTTCATTGTGCTCATGGGTTTTTCCACCTGTGAGTAAACCCTGTGATTTATTGACATTTCAAACAAGTATTTGCTGACAGCTATAATAGACTAAATGAAACTTCAATTGATTGTCTCCCTCTCCCCCTTCCTCCCTCGCTCTTTTCCTACTCTCCCTCCCTCCATCCTCCACTCTCCCCCATCAGCTCTGTGGATTGTGTATATGACCCAGGACCCAGAGGCTATCCCTTCATACCGTTCTTTCCCGATCACTCTGTTCTCTCAGTTTGAGCTGAGTGTGGGTCTCATAGACCTGCCAGTAGACCACACGATCGCAACGCCCCCTATCGTCCACGTGCTGCACTGCGCTTTCTCAGTGGTCTCCTATATACTGCTGCTCAACCTGCTTATAGCCATGATGAGTGACACACACTGGAGAGTGGCTCAGGAGAGAGATGAGCTCTGGAGGACTCAGGTAAACACACACACACACACACACACACACACACAAACACACACACACACAAACACACACACACGTTCTCTCTATCTCTCTCTCTTTCATACACACACACACACAGACACACACTTCCCCTGCTGTACATGACAAAACTCTTAAATGCCCAGTTTTATAATGCACTATATTGTTATTTGGTTTGTTATTAGAGAAGTCAAAAAACCTCTGCTATGTGAATTAAATCAAATGAACTTGAACTTGAACTTTAACCCTGATATGACCTTCCTCTCCCCTGCCCCTCCATAGGTGGTAGCCACTACACTGATGCTGGAGAGGAGACTCCCCCGCTGCCTGTGGCCTCGGCTGGGAGTGTGTGGTCTGCTCTACGGCCTGGGAGAGCGCTGGTACCTCCGGTAAGACAGCACCAAACTGGAAGAAGGTTTACAAATATGGGTGTTCTCAAGGGTACTGAGCCTTACTTTGTCTCCTTTGCAGGGTTGAGGAACGTAACGACCCACTGGTGCAAAAGATGCGTCGTTACATCAGTGCCTTCTCCAAGGATGATGATCATGAGACTCAGAAAACAGACATGTCAAAAGGACCAATCCCAGGAAGTCCCCCGATCAGACCCAAACATAGGGGTGGGTTCAACCTAAACAGGAAGTCCCTAACAGGCTGGCAGTTGATTCGCCACAGCGCTCTTGGTTTGGACATGGAACAGGAAGAGCCTGAAGACGACCAGGAAGTCAGATATGTCTGAGAGACACTTATAAAGACTATTGAGATGTATAATATTCAGGTTACTGTATATGGTCATATAAAATGTGTGGTGCAATCATTTTATGCAGTATTATGTGGAGAAAGATACTATTTTATATAAGATAGAGTTGAAACAATAGATGTATTATAAACTTGACTACATATCGTATGCCAATGATTTCAAGTAATGCATATGAACACTTTTTATGTAAGACAAAAATTATCATTTAAACATACCACAAAACAAATTAACCTATTTTTCCGTCTACCATTATTCTTTATTATTAATTGTCAATGACTTAGACAAGTTACACACACGTTACATAATCATATCTTAAGTAGAAAATGATTGAACATAAGAAAATATGTTGTTGAAGTGCAAGTAGGCATGAAGATCATTACATTCATAATGCGCTTTGAGATTATAAAAATGAAAAAGCATGTTACAAATTAAATGTCTTAATATTCATTAGAAAATGTTTAGAAAGATCATAAAGCTACCATTCTGTATTGTCAGATTTCATTGTTCTTCACAAGGCATACAGCAGTAATGATTATATCTAGCTTTAACATTGATAATATCTGTATGTCTACTACTGAATTAGACGCATGGATTATGATGTGCAATCATGGTTGAAAAGGCTATTGATGGAGTGTAATCATGGTTGAAAAGGCTATTGAATATGAATGAAAGACAAAAGTCAATCTAAACAGTGGTCAGCTACTCATGTTCCAGGTAGAACTTGTCCTGGCTTAGCCACAGATCTAGGACAAGTTTAACCCTCCCTAAAAATGCCCTTCAATCAGCGCCCAGACATAACCTCGCCCTACTCTGCTAGGATGCTTGGGCTCTGAGTATGGCCTAGTGTGTCCTTTAGACCCCCTTCTGGCAGATGTAGGGACTGATGTAAGAGCAGATTGTGGAGCTCCAGTTCTCATTGAACAGCGCTCTGCCCATCAGTAACCCACAGTCTCCCTGGTTGGTGGTGCTTCCCCAGTAACTGTGAGAGGAGAGGGAAGAGCAGTGGTTTAACATGAGGTTACAAAACCATTGCTGTGGCAAAGATGTGGTTTGAAGTTCATTTGGTCAGCACTAGATCTATATCCTATAGAATTGTGTTTGAGTACAATATTTGCAATTTCACTGTGGTAAAGAGCAGATTATTGGAACCAAAAGAATCCTGCACACAGTGGGACTACCTTTGGTACACTATAGGTGATGGATTTTTTTTATGCCAATGTAATTGCAGTTTCCCAGGAAAGGATTTGAGTAAAGACCTGTTTCCCCTGTTCTCTCACCTCTCTCCCAGTGTCGTGTGGTTGACCCAGGTCCACTTTCTGGCTTTGTACCTCAGGCCGATCCAGTACATCAGGTCTCCCTTTGTTGTCAGCCAGTTCTGAAATAATGTATTTTTTGTTATGTATGATGATGTATGATGATTTGGCAATAGTAATACTGGGTTAGCTTAAGTTGGATTAGTTACTACCATTACAATGTCACTACACAAAGAACAGAGAAGAGCAGTGAGGTGTGGTGATAACTGAGGTACCGTACCTGCACTCCCTGGTTGGTTATGACGGCCAGATCTCCACCTCTAGTCTTGCAATCCTCCCTGCTCTTGTCCCAGTCCAGCCTGGTTCTGGAGAGGAAGTAGCAGGAGCTCTCATAGTGCAGCCAGCCCTTCTCACAACGGTGGCAGTGAGACTCTGGAAAAGTAAGAACCTTAAGTTACTGGAGTACGGTAGAGCAGCAGGTCACACGACTGAGTAAACACAGATATCAGTAAAACACACAGTTCATGTAAGAAATTTTAAGGAATGGTTCATTATTTTGATATATCTGTGCTGTTGTGGATCGATCCAGATGGTTCTTAAGTGCATATCTGGGTTAGGGGAGACCAGGGATTTAATTCACAGTGGTTGGTTGTCAGTGCTTACAACAAAAAATCTCAAGTGTGCTGTGAGTTGATTTTACATTGATGTGTGTGTCCTCTAGAGATTACCCATGTTATTCATATGCCAGCACTACACAACTTTGAGATAATGACGACTTATGACAAGACACAAAAACAACAGAACAGCAAACCTCTCTCCCTCCCTCCTCATCTGTCATTGTCTTATGCTTTCTCTAAACATCAGTGTAGTTTTTATACACACTACGGAACGCTCACTGTGTTATTACACAGAGAATAGGATAGAACGCAATGCCAAAAGCGGTCGGACCATGGGAATGGGATTTTGAGGGGATAGAGATAGCCTCAAAATAATTTCCCTGCCGAATCACTACAGATAAACTGTATCATTCAATATTTGAATGATTAAAACGTATCTTATCATAAAGTACAATGTCCAGTCAAATGGGGTTAGGGTTAGGGTTATGTAAATTGCAACAAGGTCAAAGGAGATAACAAATTCAGCGTGGGATCTAGCTCTTTACTTTGAATGGGAACACGGGTATGGGAGAAACAGACAGGCTGGGTAACATGGAAAGACATTTTCTTTTTATGACAACCAGCCCCGGTTTCCCCTATGTCCAGCTATTTAAAATAACAAATATGTGTGAAATGGTGAACCGTCCCCTTAATATGAGTTATTAACCAAATACAAGCAGTTCATATAGAAAATGCAGTACCATTATCACAATATTAGTATGTTTTGTAAAAGTAATGCAATTAGTCCAAAAGCATTAGATTAGTAACAGCCAGTGTGTGATAGAGAATAGCAGGTGTAGGTTTGTCAAGTGAAGTCTACAGTGCAGCTCTCTACACTCCAGTGCACGCACCCTGGGTCTGCTGTAGTTGGGTCTGTGGGTGTAGCGCTCTGCATTTCTGGAGGCTGCATTCTTCAGTTGGCGGGAACCGCGTCTCTTTCACCTCTTTTACCTTAATCTCTTTTTCAATCACCTCTTCCCCGAGGCAGATGGCCGGCTGGGTTGGGACTAAAAAATTGAAAAGAAAGGGTGTGTTATAAGAGGATAGCATTACAGTAGCACTGGCTGCCATATCAATGTTCATCCCTGTATCAATGTGTCACTTTATTAATGGCTTATTGTAAGGCCACTTACACCGTAAAGTATCAAAAAGACTGATGAAAAAGCGAATTGGAGTTTTTGTTGTTGTTGCTGTTGTTGTTGTTGTTGTTGTTGTTGTTGTTGTTATGTGAAGACTAAGTTTATTCAAGTTACATTTGTCTGTTTTAAAAGCATAGTTTTGAAAAACAGCCCAAATGCCTACTGTGTGTGACAAATAAGACCTTAAATGTAACTAATTATGCGAGTTTGTATCGTGCGTACTCACATTTTACACAGAGGATAATGATGACGAGCAGTAGAACCAGGCAGATGACGGAGAGGAGTAAACACACCCTGCGGTACAGACGCACGTTCCCAAGAACCTGCAAGTCTAGACAATGTCATGGGGAGAATGATAGACTGTTGACGGTAGGTCGATGCCTTCTTCAGAATCGTCGAACATGTCAAAACAGTAACACATTAAAATCCGTCAACACACGTTTCCGGAACACTCTTACCTGGCTTTTCCTTTAATTCAACCGACAATTTTGCCTTTAAGTCATCCACAAATTTATCGTTCACGTCATTTCCCAAATTACGGCAAAATTTGATATACATCCTGGCTATTCTTTCAGCACGATAGTTTGTAGATTTGTTAACAGCGTCCAGCTCCGTCTGTTGCTGTATTTTTGGCTCCGACTGTTGGACGGCTAAATGCAGTTTTAGGAAATTCTCCCTAGTCTCTATAGCAACGTGCCATTTTCTGATTCATAATGAATTCGTGGAACACAATACTTGGTCTGTCCTTAAATGCTCTCTCTCTCACACACACACACACACACACACACACACATTCTCTCTCTTTAGTGTGTGTGTGTGTGTGTGTGTGTGTGTGTGTGTGTGTGTGTGTGTGTGTGTGTGTGTGTGTGTGTGTGTGTGTGTCAGACAGAGAAAGAGAGAGTTAAAGACACAGCTCATGGATATCTGGACCTTGGAAAGACATTCGGCTCCTATTTAGCCTAAACAACAGATTGGACTGCTATTTCATGGTCTGTTGTAGTGAATTTGCTTGACTATTTTCTGAAACTGTATGATTAGACATTATTCATGGTCACTCTGACCTGTCTGCATGCAGCCAATGTTGGTTAACTGTACAGAAGAGCTATCAAAGAAGGATCAAATAGTCCAAACATTCTGTGGTGCATGTATAAGCAAAAGGCAAGTACACCACAAATACACAATAATAGTACAGTCATGTGTGTCGGAAAGTAGAATTCGGAACTGGGAGATCACTTTCACTGTGGTACTTTTAACTGACTGCTGTCTGTCTCTTTCTATCTCATGCACATACGCATGCATGCATGCACACACACATGTGCACGCACACACACAAACACACGCACACACACACTCTTTTAGTCTCTCTCTATTCCCCTTTTTCTTCTCCTCTTCTTATCTTGTACTGCATATTTCTATGTGTAGGAATATGGCAAATACTACATAAAATGTATATTCTATGAATGTCGATTATAATTATTAAGTGTTGTTATCATTCCAGAAAGTTTATCTCACAGAAAAAAAAAAGGCAAAAAACAGCAATGAACACATAAGAAATACTCTTCATTGCCAAACTCTTATAACGGCTCATACAATTTAATGGATTTTTTCTAAATTTTCTCGTCTGTAAAGTTAAATCTTTACTACTTTTCATGGGACATTTCAGATCTCTGGGTCAGGCCGATGTAACAGTAGTGCTGTAGCCTCATGTACCTGCTTTGTGTCCTGCAGACGGCTTCTCTGGGTAAGTAGCCTCAGCATAAATGTCCTCAGCTGGCTGTTTCAGTTGGGAGTAAACAGTGGATTTCTTCTCCTCAACTATCAGACAGATAGACAGAGAAGTTTGAAGTGGAGCTTGGCCCAAATGCCACTCTTCTGAGCTTTGACTGAGAGAAAATAAGTACTTTTCTCTCACATAGCACAGCAAAACAGCATATACTATAGCCTAACATTCATTCGTATTATTACACAAAATAACACAGAAATGTGAAATGAAATGAGTAAAAATATGTAATTCAGTGGCAACCCCTCAGGCACAAAACATTTGAAATGTGAAATGAAATATGTAATTCAGTGGCAACCCCTTCAAATGTTAACAGTAGTGGCAATTTCAGCACGAAAACATGTTCAAGAGTTGATGTGATGTGATAAAGGTGAAGCCATTTTTGTTTACTTTACCTTCAGTCTCCAACATTCTTTCCCTCTCCTCCTCTTCCACTCTTTCCTCTTCTTTGCTGATCTCCTGCAGCTCCATGATTCTCGTTCTTTCTCTGTGTCTTTCTAACTTTCTATTTCCCTGGAAAGCCTGTTGAAAACCCAACACTGTTACTTATGTAACTTTTCTTACATAAATCCAAAGTGTTTCTGACCCAAGGTCTTTATTTCTGTAGATGTGGCTTTTTGATTGAAATTAAATCTTTAAATTAAAAAAACGTATGCCATACACAAACATCCTACACAAATGTATCTCCCTGCGCAAAAGTAAATTCTCCGTTTCTTATTCTCTGTAACTACTTACACAAAAAACACACAATTATTCACCTAAGACCATGTATTAGTCGAACCTGCCAGTTACTGGTAATACTTCCTCTAAATAACTTAATCTTCTGACTCCGTCTCTTCCCCTCCTTTATAGAAAAGACAGCATTTCATCATACCACCGTCTTGTCAGCACATCTATTTGAGTATTTTGTGATGGGACTTTTATGGGAACATATTTACAGTAACAAGTACTGCAATTGTTCTTTACAGTACATCCAAATTTACAAACCACAACAAAATACACAAATACCTTTTTAATGGAATGGGAAAGGTTTGTGATGTGACAATATGTAAATCCTACAATCATCTTCCCATTCAAAACACACACACACACAATAAATAGGTTTTTACAAAATTAATTAAAAAAATCAGCAGTCCATGCATTTTGGATTTTATTTTCCACAAAAAGTCAATCATATTAATTTACAAAAAAATACTATTTGCATTAAATACAAATGGCAGAGAGAAAGGTGAACATTAAGAGAGCTCTTTCTCCTATTCTTCTCAATCGTTCTTTTACATCATAACTATTTCTTTTTACTCCCCCTCATTTTTATATCACTTTTCTTTTATAAATTCAGAATGTTTCATTGGCATAGTTGAGAGTACACTGAAAAAACATTATGATCACCCCAAAATACTGACAACCTTAACCCTTGTACTGTAACCCATTCCCACCCTGCCCATAGCCCTCTCATCATTACTAAAATCATAAGGAATAATAGTGGTGAAACGTAACAAAGAGCTTATACTTTTGACCCAAACAGCCCTGTCTCCTCTCATCATCTCCCGTCTCTCTCCGCCCTCCTTTTTGCCCTCTCTCAGGCACCGTACACACTCTCATTACTGTAGGTCATGTACAGGAACAGATCTTCTTCATGGTGTTCCTGTAAGGGAAAAAAAAAAGATCAACATCTTTTAAAAATAACAAAGCAGAACTGAGTGCGTGAGTGCATGTGTGAGTGAGTGAGTGAGTGAGTGAGTGAGTATGTTGGGAGTATGTTTACCTCATAAACAGCGGAGAGAGGAGAGCTGGATGGGGGTAGGGAGTTGTTGACGAAAAAGAACAGTGCCTCCTCTGGTCTCATAGACACGCGCTGTCTTATTAGGAAACACAGTTGGCCCACTGAGAGAGAGAGAGTGAGAGAGACAGAGAGAGAGAGAGAGAGAGAGAGATAGACAAATGGTCAGTTTGGGTCATTCAGAACGAAACTGACACATTATCCAGACTTTTGTTTTATATTAAGAGGAAGAGAGACAGGCAGTGGTGGAGGGGGGAGAGGGAGGGGGAGAATATGAAGACAAGATCACGAGTTAAGTCATAGGTTTAGTGACATAAAATCCCATTTTGAAAGAGGAGGGAGACCACTGAGAAAGGAGAGGAAGGAATAAAAGAGTATTAATGAGGAAGAGACAGTCCTATAGGGAGAGTGAGGCAGCCTAGCATCTATCTGATGATTGAAAGAATAGAAAGGGAGAGAGATGAGGACTATGTGAGAAAGATGTCAGATTCACCTGTTAGGTCAGAGGGCACAAGGTACTTCTTCTTGTCCAAGTCAGGTGCTCTCGACCTAGCAGCTCTCTCCACAATGATCTGATTAGGGAGGCAGTGTGTTAATTAATCAGTAGTTACAGAGGTCAGCATTACATATTAAACCCCAGTTGACCGTAATAACCCCAAAATAGCCGAACAGAGCCCAATAACATTACTCTCATAACTTCCTCAAATCATGTGTCTAGACATGGAATTCCAATGCAGTATTATCACAGACTGTAGGCTATCTCAAGTTAAATGCAGCTATTCAAGATGACTGTGGTACTGACCGGTATCTTGTCGGGATGCTTGGCTCGCACTCTCTCGCCCTCCGCTCTCCTCACCTCTAGCGGTACGGAGCGCTGGTACTGGCTGTCCATCTAAAGACAATACACAGGTACGGGTCAACCAGCCATCCCACCAGTAGGGCAGTACCAATACAATGTTCATAATTATTGATATGAGACACAGACTGTAAACATGCTCACTGGAGAATCATATTAGCTAGCAAGTACAGAGTTAAAGATATACAGCCTAGGTCCTCATATTATCTGTCAAACTGTATTTACGTCTCGATGCCTCATGATAGGCCTGCATTTAATATGTATTTACATTGGTATGTGTGATCATAGAGACATATTTTCAAAAACTAAATGCAAATTAAATATTAGACTTGTAAAGGCATAGAAAAAAATGGAGCGGGTTAACACTGTACATTTGCATTCTTAAAAGCATATCATCATATCTGCAGTGCCCAAATGCAATACTGTATACTTTTGGGGAAACAAGTGTGGATATCAAATGTCTAATATGTGGTGGGCTACACAAACAATGGCAAGGTGGGCCATGGCCACGTCAGTAGCTTAGTTGGGTTGGGTTGGGTTAGCTGATGATGGCAAGCTGGCAGCGCCTTAATTGTCAAAAACATGTTTATCTATCTGAACATAGGATCCAAAAGGGCCAAGGCGAGCTAGCTGATCGATAACATTTAGATAGCTCAGTAGTATAACGCAAACTTTTAGCTGAGAGAGCTTGCTAGCATAGCGTGAGACAGCTTTGGAGAGGGAATTCGAAACCACAAGGAAGGAATAAACACACTCACCTTTGGAGCAAAACGGAAAGAAAAACAAACGCTATAGACGCAAATTCAACGATCTTTCCCACCGAGTCTTTGCGTAGCCAATGCTATCATATAATAATTACAAAAACAGTTATTTAGTCGTAATCATGTGTCAAACAGACTTGAATTGGGTTTTTTTAAGATGTCGACGGGTCTACTTCTTCTGCACAGAGACAACAACAAACATTGCAACGCCCCATACTGAGAATTTCGACCAATGACCAGCATTTGTGCAGATGGACAGTTTTTTTATCCATTCAGAGGGGTGAAGAGGCGGGGTTCGAGTTTGTTTACAAAGCTCCCATTGCATTGATAGTGCTGTCATTTAAACATTCTTACCGCCCCTCCCGCCTCAGTTTCGCTTAAATGACGACACAGTCAACCAATCAGATTGTATTAAAAAGTGGGCCAGAAGGTCTTCATGTCAGACGTGCCATTCCACTTCATTACAGTACAATTTGCCCTGTAAATAGCAACATAATATTTTTTTTCATTTGACAGTTTAGTATGTAATACTGTATCTCAATCGCTTCAGAAAATGTAGTTGTTTCCTGTCTATCTAGTCCCATTGTCGTGCAAATCAACATTTCATTTGGTCTACTAGGCCATTTTGTGAGCATTAAGGTGGTAAAGATAAAAGTTAACATTCCATTCAAATTCAGAACACATTGATTATGCATGAGCATCATCATTTATTTTCAACCAAGCATTCTTTCCCCAGTATGCTCAACACATTAGAAACAGCTTTGTTTTGATCACCTCCCTTTTGATATCATATCATAGTACAGCGTCTCTTTTCCTAAATACCATTGCCATGAACCTAATTATGTTACATGTACAGTCTTGCAAATGTGCTACACTTCACAGCCTTTTTGACATCGTAAAGGATGTGCATACATCTCTTAAACATTATCATCTTTGTCTCTAAAGGGATCAAGTAGATAGGCCTCCCCATCATAAAAGTCATTTATTAGATTCTATTTTATATACACAAATAATACATTGTCCTAAATATATAGTCGCATTTTGTTCAAAGACATATTTCCCTTTCAAAAACCATTGCAAAGCACACCAGTCCATTGACATGTTTGTTTATAATATACAGTATCATCTCATGTGTTGATTGCAATTAATCCCTAAATGAAGAAGTTATGGAGGCATCCTGGCCCTGTCTGCCACCCATTTTCCACAGTCACAGGGCCTCACTCCATCTTCCTTTAAAGGCAAACCAATCTGTAACCGTTCATACACATGTTTCCCATGCCATTTATGGGTACCATCCACAGAAAACAGTCAAGGGGAAACATTGCTTCGACATGCATTTTCATATTATGTCATTGGTTTCCGTTCTTTTCCAAAAAGCAGTGGGAGGGAAATCCCTGTCTAAAACACTATGTTTCATCATCCACTGTCCAAAGTCCACTTGGTCGTGGCTCGCTGCTGTGGCTCTCCTTTCTCAGCCAACTGCTACACCCAGTTCAGCTGGTGGCTCCTCAGACAGCAGCTGTGGCTGTTGTGATCTTGAGAGCGTCCAGCAGGTTGAGCTGTCGGGTTTTGGAGCTGGCTATGGTCTCCAGGTGGGTCTCAGGAATCCACCCCCGGTGCCTGTCTGACAGTTTGGTCCCCTCCACCCAGCCTGCGGAACCAAAGAGAGAGAAAAAGAGTCAAACAAAGAACACAAAAAAGGAATAAACAAAAAGATTTAACTTAACAATGGACAAGGCTGCCGACAAACAGTTCTACAATACAAGTCTGCAAATGATTAAGGACAAGGGCATTTGTGGGACTGGATTTTTTAAGAATCATGAGAGTTCTTCTTACCTTCTTTGCTCTGCTGGTGGACCAGTAGGACATCAGCTTTTTCCATGGACAACTCGTCCGGTTGCTGGGCAACAACGGCCTTGATACACTGCATCTGTGTAAAGTCTAGAAGCAGGAGAGAGGGTCAGAGTTCAAACATCAGGAATGAGGGTCAAGAGGCTTTCACTTACTGTCATGCTACCTTAGATGGAAGTAAACCATCCAACCACATCTCCTGTTAACCACTAACCACTTCCCTCTTCCCCAGCCCTAACAACACTAACCTTTATCTATTTGAATACTGTTCCATCTGCAAACATTTGCCTCCATAAAAAGATAATGATCGTAAACTCTCTAAAGTTCTATAAAGTTTACAGACAAGGGCATGATACAGATTTCCTAAATCAGGAAGTGAGACGCACCTTGTGCTGCAGAGTAGTCAATCACAGGATGGGGCCGAGAAAGAGCTGAGATCCAACGCAGTTTATCACTCCTGAGAAACCACAAGGATGCAAAAATGAATAGGCAACAGCAACAGTTTTCCTTATCCAAATGTATTTTGTGTTTCCAACCACAGTTTAAAGACAAACATGCACCTGTGGATTCAGTTAAACTCTCTCTTTTCAAAAACGCCCCCCCACCCCCTCTTTTTCATTCTCTTACTGTGTGTCAGTCCTGAGCAGCAGGGCTTTGTTGGTGAGGTGGAGGCGGAACAGGTTCTTCTGTAGAGAGTACAGTTTGACTCGACAGTTCTCAGCACGCAGGTCTGACACTGGGGCATGGTCTATCACTGTGAACCTGCCCCCTCTGGAGAGGAGGAGAGGAGAGAGGTGGACAGGAGGAGAGGAGAGAGGAAAGGCGGGGAGAGAAATGAAGAGGGTAAAGTGAGGAGATGGGAGGGAAGAAAAGAAAGAGGACACAATGCAGAGGAGAAGGGGGAAAAACCAGTTTTATTAGAGCCCTTCAGTCACATACAGTATCAGGCGTACATATTTAGATAGAAATACGTTATAATAACTTGGCTAGTGCCTTGTGGGGAGTTTATTGTCAATATGCTGGGTTGCTTGTCTTGTTATGTGTGTCTGTGCATGTTGGTTAAGAATGTGTGCATGTGAGTGGACTTACTCTTTGTGTAGCGAAAGCAGCAGATAGTCGTTGAAGAGGTGCAAGTAGACACTCCTCTCTGTCTCCTTCTGTGAGAAGTCCATCATCTCAGTCACTGCACCCTCCCGGACCAGCCTACGAGACTGACTGACCAGGGGAAGAGTCTATGAGAAAGAGAGAGAGAGAGAGGGAGAGAGAAGAAAAGGAGGAGGAGGAGGAAGGAGAAGAAGCATGTGGTCATATTTAGGATATATAACATAGGGGTCTTGTTTAGGCTCATCTACAATGGCCTCATAAGCATCCAGCAAGCATATGGGACTGCATGTAAAACAAGGAACCATGGGAGATGTGCTGTATTACTCACCCTGCACTCAAAGTCCACCTTGGCACTGAGGGAGACCAGCGACTCGATGCTCTTCATCTGAGTGATACTGTCATTACTCTCCTGGATCAACTGACCGGCAAAGAGAAAGAGAGATGAGTTAACGAGGGAGAGAGAAGAGATAGAGGGAAAGGGGGAGGAAAGATATAGGTAGAGGGGAGGTGTGAGAGAGATCTCTTGGCAATATTATGTAACACTGCAGTGACAGATGGAGAGATAGGTAACATACCTTCTCTAGAAGCTTCATAGCTTTGATGGCCTGCATCGCCTCCTCAGTACCCTGGGCTGTTCTCTTCACAATGTTCTGTAAGAAAAAGGGACCGAGTGTGTGAGAGATGGAGAGGAGGAGTTTGTGAAAGGGTACACGACATGCAGTGTACACTCTCTCACATGCACACACACACAGATACACACACACACACACACACACACACACACACACACCTGTACCAGGAGCTTTAGACGTGTGATCCTTTGGAAAGGAAGGATCAGGAATGAACGAAGCGGAAGTCGCTGACACACAGGACTCCGCTCCAACTTGTCCACAATCCGTTTGAACCCATGGTTCTCATCCCTGAGAGAGAGAGAGAGAGAGAGAGAGAGAGAGAGATGGTAAAGGTAAAATGGAGCGTTATTACATTGTATGGCCGATGTGATATATAAAAGTGCAGCAACACAAAGTATCTGGCGAGAGTGCAGTGGGAGACTCACATGAGTCTCTGGTAGGTGGCGTCCTGGTATGATTGGTTGGTGAGGTAGGGCACATAAACCATTTTGAAGCGTTGACAGTGAGGAGCGATGATGTCACACACAGAGAAGTGCATGATGTCAGATTCCACTCTCTCCTCCAGCTTTGATAGAAAACTGTGACAGCAAACAGATAAAATCTGTAAGAATCTGTTTATCTGTACATCTATACGTGCAATAAGGTAAAATATTTAATATGGTGGCACAATATGTATTGTATGTATGCTCATGTAGGCCGGCTTGCTCAGTTCTGACAATATTGCTGTCTGTGTCCTCTGTAGCATGGCCATTATGTGACCACTAGCATAATTCTTTGACTCTGACCTGTGGCTGATGGCACGCACGTCAGCCAGCCTGGAGAAGAGCCAGTTCCTGTCCTGGGTGGTCAACAGCGCCCCCAGCTGTTTGGATTTGACAAAGTGCTCCACCACAATGTCCAAACTCCTGCAGTAGGACGCCTCGGATGTCACCACCTCAAACCTCACCTGAAAAGAGGGAGGGGGGGGTAGAGGGGGAAGGAGATTGATGGAGAGAAAAACAAGGTGAGTCACCCTCTCATGTCACATTCTAGTCACAGCAATAGCCTGAGGAGTCACTCTTACTGACAGTAAGACCATAGATTCCAGCAGCTAAGCATGTTTACGATAAATCATCACATGCTGAGGATTACTGATGCAATTCTGAGAAACCAGGGAGCCCACAAACCGAGCATACAGAAAAACAACATTGACATGTCTTGTCATCATTTCCCCAGGCAAAAAAACCTTTCTCATTTCCTGCATTATTTGCATTCAACTACATTTCTTTGTTTTGGATCAATTTGACATTGTGTCAGGCAAAGGGGTATGTTTTTGCTGAGTGGTATGTGATGCTGCATGGTGCCGTGGAGTATGGCTTCTTGTTTACCTCCTGCAGACGTCTCTGGTCCTCTGTGAACTCCCCCAGCTCATTACTGTTCCTGACCCCAGGCAGCTCCTGCCACAGCGTGGGCGACTGGGCGTAGGAGATGGAGACACGGGGAGAGGAGGACCTGCGCTGCGCATGGGGCGCCTGGGGCAGGGGCAGAGAATGGGCACTAATGCTGCTTGTCGTACTGGAGAAGGAGCTGGAGTGGGACAGGGAGTGGGGATGGGGGACGGGGGGCAGCGGGGGTAATGGTCTGCGGGCAGGAGGGGGTGAGGGGGCCGGGGAAGAGGAGATGGAGGTGGAGCTGGTGGAGGGGACGGAGGTGGAGCTGGAGGGGTGGGCGGAGGGAGCAGAGGTGGAGTTGGAGGAGGGGGCGGTGGGGAGGGGGGTGATGAGGGGGACGGGGAGCTCCTCGCTGGTGGAAACGACATCAGAACGACACTGGCGCAGGATCTCCCTGTTCTGGGCAGTCTCACTGTATTGCTGGTAGAGTTGGGCATCTGAGAGAGAGAGAGAGAGAGAGAGAGAGAGAGAGAGAGAGAGAGGAGATAGGGAGAGAGGAAGAGAGATAAAGGGAGGGATAATAAAAGAGAGGGCATAGCAAGGAAGGAATGAGAAAGAGGGTTTAAAAGAGACAGTGAGCAAAAGAGAGAGGTGTGGAAATTAAGGGAGGGATAGGAAAAGGAATGACATTTAAAAAGTACAGTGAGAAAGGAGGGGTATGTGAGAGAGAGTACAGAGTGAAAGGAGACATGAGCAGAAAGAGAGAAAGAGAAAGAAGTAGGGAGAGAAATAGAGTGGGGTTAGGTCAAGATGAAATGTTTGCATTTCACATTCCCTCTCTACACACTTGCTGGAATGCTAAGTTGCAGCAGCAGCTGCTTCTTTGCCTAGAGTTAAGAGACATGAATACCTGCACAAACCTGTCTATGGCCCTGGAGCCACACACACACACACACACACACACACACACACACACACACACACACACACACACACACACACACACACACACACACACACAACATAGTTTGATAGTCCCATTTTACACAACAGCACCATTACTCATGGGATAGCAGACCTGCTGCCATTTTGGTATTCTGAAATAATAGGTTTGAAAAACTTAAATGTAGAGAAAAGTGCATACAGGTTGCTTTTAGTTTTTGGGTTCCATTGGGAATCTACTGTACAACTTCTTGAATGGGGAAAAGGGCAGCACTGAAGAGAATGAAACTAGCACGTACACGTGAGTCACAACAACAGGAAGAACTGCTCTGTGTGACTCAGTGTACACTACTGCAGCCATATCTGGGTCAGATTGGATCTGTGAAGACGCATTTGCGTCTGTAAAATCGGAAAATCAATTCCGTAACATACGTACATACTCGTATGTACGTAAACTTGATAAAACTGCCATCAATATTAGTCAGTTTGAAATTACTGTGATCATCATTCATATGACATACATATCACATTCATATCAATGCATTACAGATGAAATAGGAAAGTGGTTCAGAGACATAGGAGGGCCCCAGAGTTGAAAAGGGTTAGTGGTGGAGGTGGAGGGAAGATACTCACTGAAAAATCGGGAGTTCCTATTTCTTGTTATAGCTATTGAATCTGCAACATTCCTAAAACCAAGAGAGTCAGAACAGTGAACTCTTTAATGATCTAAACCATGGGTTCTGAAAGTGTCGCCTATTGCTCGATAACATTGTGTTGTATTGTATGTCTTGTTTTGTATTGTATGAGTGTACTACTCACCTCAGGTCCACCTCTCCCCAGTTGAAGCTCACCTCCTCCTCGTCATCTGGAAGCATAGAATACCCAGTCCATTCTCGTTCAGAGTCATAGAGTAACATAGCCCAATAATCGATCTATAATCGAACTATAACCTAATATGCTAATAAAGCTGACCAAAAGCCTCTGAACAGTAGGCCTAATATTGAAAAATAAATCTGAAAAGTAGAACAACACAGCCAAATATACGTAGCCGCAAAGAGAAGTCAGAGCTGTTTGGTTACAAAAACAAGGATTAATTTGTTTCCAAAACTCTTTCTAGTCCAATGTGTGATGTCAACAGAGCTTGTCTGTATGTAAGAATCTTCTGTTCTAGACAGACTTGAACCCTGCCTATTTATTGCATGATTCTGGAATTCACTGGCACTCATACACTGTCCCCACCTCCTAGTTCACTCCTCCTGTCACCCATCCCTTTAACCAGACTGTGACTCAGGTCTGTAAGTTTTCTTGTTAACTGTACGCCATTTCAGTGAAATGATGATGAAATTCACAATTTATAGATCATCTCGGTGATAGAATAAGGAAAGCATAGTTGAAAGAGAGAAAAAGAGAGAGAGAGAGAGAGTATTTTAGGTTGTTGCTATCAAGAACATAGCATTCGTATCTGTTTATATCTACTGTATAAACAGACATTTAATTGAGCACTCTACTCTGTATAGGGGTCGAAGAGATTAGGTTGAGTTGATCAGATGAGATGATTCAAAGCAATTATTTGAGATGTTAATCAAATTAGTTTGTGAGTTTGTTGACATTAGTGTTAAGAGTATGCAAATGTTAAGGTTTGGTAGCTGATTTGAGTCGATGATTGAGTTCAAGTTGAGTGATTTGAGCTGATAAGCTTTGATTTTGTCTTCCATCTTTCTCTTACTCTTTCTATCTGTCTCACCTGACACAGTGAAAATTCTCGTTCTGCGATCCCTTCCAACTTCTTCTCCTTCTTCTTCCGTTTCTTTTCTTCTCTCCGTTGTCTTGCGGAAACCTCTTCTCCTCACCCGAGCCTCATTGCCCAAATCACGGAAACTACAACTGCTCGTCACCTTTGCTCCCACCCTATCCTCTGCAGTCCCCTCTCCCACCCTTCTCTCCTCCTCCTCCTCCTCCTCCTCTCCCACCCTTCTCTCCTCCTCCTCCCCCACTCCCTCTGTCTCTTCCACTATGATAGGTATGGGTTGTTCAGGGTAGCAATTGAGAATGGGGCAGCTGTTGGGCTTGTAGAGGGTATGGCTCACAGAGAGATACGCATCAAAATCCTTCTCTGTGTACCTTTCTGTTTCTTCCCCTGCTACCTGAGTCTCACCCCCAACCCTATCATCCCCTATCTCACCCACAACCTCCTCCCTTATCTCATCCTCCACAATCTCTACCTGGATCTGTATGCGCCTGTCTGTCTGTCTGTCCATACACACTGTGGGGCCCTCCTCCTCTCTCTCTGTGTCTGTGGGTATGTCCACATGCGTGTCTGTGGGTGTGTCAGCATGCGTGTCTGTGGGTGTGTCACCATGCATAGCTATGAGCCTGTCAGCATGCATGTCTGGATGGGTCTCCCCCGTACCTCTCACATCCTCCTTCTCCAGTGGTGGCTCCGCCTCCTGCTGAACCAGCTCCGCCCCTGAGTTCTCACCATGTTTCCTCGTCTTCTGTACCATGGCGTAGACAGGCGACACTCTTCCCCCCTCTGCTAACTGTTCCTCCTCTTCCTCTTTCTCTGTCCCTCCGTCCGCATGGCTGACCTCTTGACCTCCCTGTGACACTGGCTGGGGGTCATCGATGGCGTTGTTCTCCGAGGGTCCGAGGATCTCTCTCATTACATTCTTGGCCCATTTCATGTGAGGGGCCTGAGAATGTCTCTTGGCCTCCTCTGCCGTGCTCCAAGCTCCACTCATACGGATCCGGATCGCCACATCCTCAGAGCTCAGTGTTCCAGGATTATTCCCATCTGAGGTCATTGGTCCGGACACAGAACTTCCATGATGATCGTCCTCCTCACCTGGATTGGTGGAGTTCTGTGAGGGTACATCTCTCTCTCTTTCTGAGCTCTCTGTGAGCTCTCTCTGTTTCTCCCTCCACTCTTCCAGGAGTTTTTCAGTCTCTGAGTCCCTCCTGGGGCCTATCTCAGCGTACGGGTGCTCCACCTTGCCCTTTGTCCCTTCTCCACCCTCTCTTTCTTTGGATTCATAATTGACATTGACTCTGGAGTTCTCCTCTTCGTCGCTTCTCTCCTCCTTTGGCACATGGAACTCATTCCTCTCTCTTTTCCTCTCATCCTCTGTCTCCTCTCTTTCTCTGGAAGGGTCAGACTTCTGCTCATCCTCAGCACTGCCAATGTGACCATATCCTGGATTCTGATTGGTCCCCTCTGTCTCCATTTGATCCAGGACTGACATCTGATTGGGTTTGGACCTGGGCAGTGTTTCTCCAATCACACAGAACATGTAGACGGGGGTCTTTTTCTTCTCCTTCCTCTTGCCTGCATTCTCCTCTCCCTCTCTGTCCACTGCACCCTCCTTTCTTTCTGTCCATTCTTCTCTTCTTCCCCTCTCTGTTTCATATCTCCCTTGACCACTCTCCATCTCTCCCTCACTCCCCTGGAAGCCAACAAGTTGTGTGGAGACATTATGTGAGACCCCATCTTCCCAAAATTCCTTGCAGTCCTCAAACTCCTCTTCCTCTCTCTCATCTTCCTCATCTCCACCGCTGGACACAGTAATAAAGCCGTCCTCCACTGACAGCATTTTATTCCCCTCTCTTTCACTTCCTCCTTCACTCTCTAAATGTGCGTATCTATCGCTCCCTCCCTCTTCCTCTCCGTCACTCTCCTCTGTGTTATCTGTCACATTCTCTCTCTCCATCTCTCTCTCCCTGTCCCTCTGCCAGCTTTCCTCTCTCCCTCTATCGCTATCAGACAGGGGTTCCTCTCTTCCCTTATCTCTCCCTCTCCAGGCCTCTCTCTCCTCCTCTCCATCTACACTGACGCCCTCTCTAGCCTCTCTCTCTGCAACACTCTCCCTTTCTCTCCCCTCCTCTCGCCCCCCTCTCTCTGTCTGCCTTTCTTTTTCTCGCCGTGCCCCTTGCTCCACGCCCCTGTCCTCTCCTCCCCTCCTCTCTCTCCGTCGGTCAGTGTGTCTGTCTCTGGCTCTCTCTCTCCCTATAATCTCATCCTCTATGGATGAGTCATTACTGTATTTGCCTCTTCGAGGCTCCAACCACATCTTCCTCTGTTCTGATCTGTTTGGCGCCTCCACACGCCACTTCCCCTCCTCTCGATCTCCCACTTCATCTACTCTCTCTCTCCCTCCACTCCTCTCCTCCTCTACTTCCCTCTCACTCTCTGCCGTGCTCTCTCTCTCCGACTCCTTCTCCTCGTAACTTTCTCTGGCCTTCCTCCTATTTCGATCACCCTCTATGTCGCTACTCCACTCTCCGCTGCTCTGGGCTTGTGGTGGTGCCTTCAGGGCTATCTCAGTCGGTGATCTGCTACCTCTGTCTGCCGCCCCCTCCCTTTTGGGATCGGTGTCTCTGTCTCTCCTGTCCCTGTGCCTTCTCTGCTCTGTTTCGTCCTTCTCGGGGTACTTTCCCCTTTCTCGCACTCGATCTCCCTCTGTCCACTTCCCTTTCTCCCCTGCCTCCCATGGTCGTGTCCCCTCCCTCTCTTTCTCCGGGTCTCTCATGTCTCTCTGTCTCTGTCTGTCACCTGGTCTGACACCCTGTGTCTCCCTCACCCCATCCCAATGTCTCTCCACCTCCTCCCGCTCTTTTCTCCTGTCCCTTTCTCTGTGTCTGTCCATGTCCCTCTCTGCACCCCTCTCTCTGACCCCCTCCCTCGCTCTGCGTCGATCTTCTCTCTCTCCGTCCCTCTGCCCGTACCTCTGCCTCTCCTGCCCTCTCTGTTGCTGTCTTTCTCTTTCTTTCTCCCTCACTCTATCCCTCGCCATTTTCCCATCATTGTCACCCTCACTCCTACTGTGTTGATATCTCAGGCCTTCTCTGTCTTCTTTCCTCATTTTCTCTTTTCTCTTCTCTCCGTCACTGTCTCCCTCACTTCTAATGTCCCTTCGTCCCTCCTTTGTCATCACCCTCCTCCTTTCACCCCGGCCTTCTCTGTCTGAATAGTTCTCTCTCTCTCCCTCTCTCTTTCTCTGAGGTGAAGGAAGTCTCCCCTCCCTTTCTCCCTGCCTGGGTTTTGGCCTCTCTTTCACTCGATCCACGTCCCTCTCTCTTTTGCTCCATAGGTCATTGCCCTCTGAATCCCTTTCTCTCCTCCTCTCTCTAAAACCAGGGTCTGATTCCCTCACTCTTTCCCTCTGTCGCATGGTCCAATCCTCCATAGGTCTCCCTCCATTCTTCTCTCCCTCCTCCTTTGTCCTTATTCTGTCTCTCTCTCTCTCCCTCTCCCTCTCCCTGTATCTTTGTAGGTCCCCCTCTCCATCTTTCTGCCTCTCTTTCCTTAGTGGTCTCTCTCTTTCTCTCTCCCTGTCGTCCATCTCCATCCCCTTTTGTCTTTCTAATGGTGTCGTTCCCCCTCTCCCCACATCTTCCTTAAATTGATTCATCCTTCTATCTCTCTCTTTGCTAGGTTTTCTCATTCTAGGAAATGTGTCGCCTTGCTTTCTCTCTCTTTCCCTTTCGCCCCCTATTTCTAAAAGTGAAAAAGGCCTTCCATTAGTACGTCTCTCTCCCTCTCTCCTCCTTTCTCTCTCTCTCCATTCCCTCTCTCCCTCCCTCCCTCTGGATGCTGGGGCCCGGTCCCTCTCTCTGTTTCTCTCCCCCTGCTCCATCTCTTTTCCTCTACTTCTTGTTTTATCCTTCAGTCTCTCCATTTCTCTTTCTCTCCTCCATTCCCCACTCATTTCTCGGTTCCTCTCCCTCTCTCTCTCCGTTTGGTCCATAGCCCCTGGTCCGGGACTGGTTTCACGGGAGATACGCCCACTTGGCTGATGGTTCCGGTCAGAAGAGTTTGGATTGGGTGTCTGAAGTGTGTCATAGAGGTTCCGATTGGGGCGTTTAGTCGCCATGGAAACATATTTTTCAGAACCTAAAAGACAGTAACATTCTCTCATGAACTCATAGTCACACTGACGATTCAGCAACAAAACAAACATAGAATCACTTGCATCAGATTGAATCATTGACTCAAGACAAAGGTCAAGCCAAGTTGGATAAGAACAGTAGGCCTAAAGGTGGTATAGGCCCCAGGCTGAATAATAGTAGTTGTGTCCTTCAATGCCTCTATCCATGTGTACAAATAAAACTCTATACATGTGTCAATTAGAAAAAGGAAATATTGTGGTATGATAGATGATAAAAACACAAGTCCAAAGTATTACTGCTGTGGGAGCCATATGATAAGAACCACACACAATGACATATTCATGCAACTAGCTATAACTGTATAATATACACTACAGCTTCAACCACTCTTAGACCACACTATCAAAACCTTTGGTAGTACAACACTTAAACACTACCCAAAGAGTTTACAACACAAGTATATACACTTCAATGTACTCTATTACTCAAGTTTATCTAGGCCTGGACAACCACAAGCAGCTGTTTAACAAAGCCAACAGCAATACATTGTAGAAAAGGCAGAAAATCCAGTCCAGTAGATTATGTGACACCCTAGCACACTTATTTATTGAACGCAGCACAGCACAGCACACACACAGTTAACACACACCCCTCAACACGGCAGCTAAAGCCGGAGAAAAAGTGTAGGCCAGTGACACATAAGGGAGACATGTAACACATAAACTACAACACAAACAAAGGCATGAATCCAAGTTAAGAGCTGAAGCATGACTTTACTGAAATGTTGCTCAGAAAAACAGCAAGGAAGACAACTGAGAGAGAAAGACTCACCTGAGTTTAGTATGTTGGGAAGATCCAGTCTCCCCTCTCTCGAGCACTCAGTACTGTAAACCTAGCAGGGGTTGCGCAACAGACCAGCATTCCTTCCCCCGTGTTCAGATCATCTGGGGTGGCTGTGAGCAAATGTTCTACTTCAACTTTTCTCCAATCCTGACCCTCTCTCTGTCTTTCCGTCTGTTCTCTCCCCAATCTGTCCTTCTGAAGAAATTCTGCAAATGTTTACGCCTTTGCTTCTCCCCTTTGCTCTCTTGTTCTCCCTCTCTCTTTCTGTTTCACCCCCTCCTCCCTCTCTCCTCAAATTCCCAAACAAGTCTGAACAGATTGACACTTATCTTCCCCCTCTTCTCCTTCTCTCTGTCTTGTCCTTACGCTCTCAGTCAATGAACAGAGTAGAATCTCTCCCAAACCAAACAAAAGGCTATCCACCGTTCCCCACAAATCAATCCACCAATCAATCCCACACAGACAGCTTGTGTTGATCCCCAGATAAAGCTAGACGAGTCTCTTTCTCTCTCATGTTCTCCTGCCCCGTTTCTCTCTCACCAAACACAGGAAGTGCACCTCCTGGGTGTCTCTTTCTCGCCTGTGATTGGTTGATATGGAGTAGCCGGGTGTGTCTCCACAGCACACTGAGGCAGGTAAGGGCTGTGATTCTACAATGAAGGAGTGGGGGAGGGGAGGCTGGGAGGAATAAGAACACACACACACACACACACACACACACACAGCAACTCAGCGAGTGAACACAGCTACGCTTGGGCCTATAAAAACTTCCCCAACATTCCCCAGAGAAGTAGTGAAGTGGGAAGGAAGAAGAAACAATTAAAGTAACCAAGATTAGGCAATAAGAAATAGAGAAGGAAGAGGCCAACAGTAAGTGGGTCATTTTAACTGTCAGTAGAAATACCTATGATGTATTTGTATAAACACACAGACTGTTTTCATTCTCCCTATGGCATTCCAGGGATCTTTAAGAGCAGCGAGGGGTCCAAATTCCTAAGCTGTAGTATAAGAGAAGTGTTTAATTCCCATGTGTGTCTTTTAAGCTCTTTTCCATTTGTATTTTCCCATGAGCAGGGGTTAAACAGATTTGTAAGGGATGACATTCACATAAGTACATTTGTGTATGTGTGTTTCATTCAACCCCTGCTCCCAACACACACATACACAAATGTACTTGAGTGTGCATGTATCTGATTAGGAGTTTGCTGTCCTAATATGTGCAAATTACAAGTAGGTAGCAGTATCTGTGGAGAAATCAGTAGAAGAATAGAGGCTTTTGTCAGGAAAACAGGGTTGGGTGTACAGCAGGGGAATGTTAACACTTCAGGGTGACAGACTTGCAAGTCTGGTGGGGGGGGGGGGGGGGTGTATGGTCCTCGGGGGGGGGGGGCATGATCCTCTTTTTGTTTTCATCTGATGATGCACATTTCTATGTAAGCTTTTACATGTTCAGTCACAGATCATATTTACATTGGAAATTATCCTTGGCTATAAACCCATATGCAGCTTTCATTTCATGTTTTTAACTTGCTGTTCCATTACAATGTCAATTGCATTGTCCCTATTAAATAAATAATGGGGATAACCCATTCAACTGTCTTGTTTTGCTGTTTCTACTTCTTTATAAGAATCTATGAGTTGCCAAAACAAAAACCTGCTTATCAGTACACTAGGGAAAACCCCCCACATTGTACACATTGTAATTTCAGTGACTGTCAGTTTAAAGCTTACTGAATATAGGCTGAGGGTATAATGGAACACATGAGAGAAGGGAGAAGATTTATACAAAACATAATTTTCTGTTGTGTTATTTGATGTTTGTTCTTGCCAGAGCCAATCCAAGGAATAGCTTTCCTAATTCCCTAGTCAGCTGATGAGGGTGTGAAGGGAATCAATATCTCCGCTTGTCCTGACGATGACGCGCCGCGCTCGACGCGCTCCAGTCACATGCGTTTTTGCTTGTTTAGTTTCACTTCCGCACTTCGGATTTGACATGATAAAGTCACGTTGAACGGCAGCTATATAAAGTTTTAATAAAACTAATAGTTTCTGTCGAATTAGACGTGACAGCGGGGTATTGGCGAACATGGTCTAATAGCTTTGCTCGAAATTGGTAGTTACTCTGTAACATTTGCATGAGAAATAGGGGACACAGTGTCCCGTCTGCTAGCCTAGCGTAGCTTGCTAGTTTAGTACAGCTACATTGTCTCCACTCCAGCCTAGAGCCTTTATTATTTATAGGCTGGCGACATTGTAACGGACTTGGTAGATCTATTCCTGGTCGTAAAACCCATGAAGGTAGGTGCACAAGTTGTTAACTTATTATCAGCACTTGGGGTATGTTCAGAATCCGTAACGTTGTGAAATGTAGGACAAATAGTTACAGTAGCTTTTAACCATGTATCGCAGTCATTGGGTGTACGTATCCAATAGCATATTTCTCAATGCAGGCACGTTATCAAATACATTGTTACATCGGTCTGAACTATTAATTTTACACAGTGTATTAAATCTCTGAAGTAACATTCAAAGTAGCTTATTTTGAATGCACCCGTGATCACGAGTATGAGAGATGCTGGTGTTTCATTTCCTCTCATTTCCGCACTATCATATGCATTTGTTTCACCTTCAACCAGCATTGCTCTCAGACATGTTAGAGCTCGAATATGGTGTGGATTGCTGTTCCTGTCTGTGTGCTGTACATGGGCTCCAATTCAAACACTTAGTTACCCATTTAGGGGATGGAAATGTTCGGCATGAGTCACAATAATCTCTAAGATATTTTTAAGTCCAGAGTGAGCGGAAAAAGTTATATGAACTAGACTAACTGAAAGCACTGTTTCTCAGTTAGGGTGTGTCAAGGCATGATAAATCAATCAGTCATGAAATGCAATGGGATAGTAGTACAGTATTACTAATATGGAATGTAGGTTTATAAATGGCAGCCATGTATTGTATTTTAACCATGCATTCATCATTTGTCATAGATGCTCATATTACATGCGCTACCAACGAAGCCTCTGTTGATGTGGTCCCTGGCCGTCCAGCTGGTTCTCTTTGGGGCTGGGGGACACACCAGTGACAACACCAATAACTGCAAACTGATCTCGGAGTCTTCAGTGGAACGGGAGGTCCTCAGCAAGCTAGAACCACTTACCAACAAAACGTAAGGAATCACTCATCTCATTGTTTTGCTGCATGGTGAAGGAAAAATGTGCTGATCTGAGGTCAGTTTTGGCTCTTACCCTCTGAAAGGTAAAGGTTGTGGTGCCGTAGCCTACCTTACCCACCTGCATTACTTAATTATCTGTTTATTAAGTCCATTGGTTTGATGCTGTTACCTCACTGTGTTCTTTTAATGATTTCCTTGGTGACAGTTTCTCTGTGGCAGCAAAAAATGGTGATGAAAGCTACACCTACTTGTTTCAAGTGTGTGGGGATGTCGGGACCCTCAAAGGAGCGGGACTCATTCAGGTGGACAATGCTGGGAAACAGAAAGCGATCGGCATGTATACCTCAACACAAGCCATCAAAGGAAGTAAGCATGAAGGATCTTTAACATCATCTTTCTATACTTACTTTGAAAAGTCATGAGGACGTGTGTACTGTAACTGTGTGTATTGGTTCTCTTTTCTTTTCTTTTTTTTTACTGAATTTGTAGGCCTACTACAGCTGATGTACATCTTGTTGTGCCCTTGTCCATTTCTATGTTGGAAGGTCTTTTGATAATACCAAATGCAGTACTTGTTTTCCATCCTTTGTTGAGACCCTCTGCTCAACGCCTCTGCTTACCATCTGTCTCTTTGGCCCCCTACAGGTGACTGGGTGATGCTGATCTACAAAGATGGTGAGCCATATGATGCCCATTGTTCTAAAGAGAAGAGGAAAGCCATCATCATGATCTCATGCAATAAAGCAGTAGCCAAGGTGAGAGAGAGACATTCACAGAGAGGTACATTCACAGAATACCTACATTCACAGACACCTACATTCACAGACACCTACAGAGAGATACATCCACAGACACACACAGAGAGACACATTCACAGACACACAGGGAAGAACAACCTGAACAAAAGGGGGAATAGCAATAACGACTGGTGTAATGCGCTGACTCTCACACTCATTCTTTCTCTCTATCTACACCTCTCTGTGTCTCTCTCAATATCTCTTTCTCCCTGTACACTACTCATCCACACACTACTGTCTCTCTATCCCAGGAGATCTTCGAGGTGGTTCTGGAGGACAGGGACAGACAGCAGGAGTGTTTCTATCTGTTTGAGTTGGACACTGCAGTGATGTGTCCGGTTCTGCCACCCAAGCTCCAGTCACTCAGCGCTGGCTCCATACTACTCATAGTGTAAGTATAAAGATGATAGAAATACACTTACATACGCAATAGTACATACATAACAATAAGTGATGGTGTCTCCCTCTCTTTTATTTGTCCCAGTGGATTCTCCCTCTTGGCCGTGTACCTAATTGGAGGATTCCTCTACCAGCGATTGGTTGTCGGAGCTAAAGGGGTGGAGCAGTTCCCCAACTATGCTTTCTGGTTGGAAGTTGGCAATCTGGCAGCGGTGAGGCCTTTATCTTGAGGGTAGAGTAGTCAGATGGTTTAAATGTTCAATGTAAGTCACAAATTAGTTTGCTTATGTCAACGTATTTGGGTCGTTTCCCCCCTCTGTAATACTTCTCTGATCTTCTCTGCACACAAAAACTATTTCAGAATAATGTGTCTTGTTGCAGCTTTTGCGTTTAGTCTGCTGTCAGGATTTTGTTTGGTTTCTGCTAGTAATAAAGACCTAGGCATAACTGATATTTAATTAATTACTTTTATATGAAATTTGAATTTCTAAAGAAACTTGGTGTACTTGCATCAGCTATCTACGTTGTTAGGGCAGAACTCAAAACAAGTTAGGTTAGCCTCTCATAGAAATAAACTATAACAAAAATCGGAAAATATCAAGATATAAATTTTAGGCCATATTGCCCAGCCCTATCCTAATGCTATTTTTGCTATTCTCACTCCCTCTTTCTTTCTCTCAGGATGGATGTGATTTTGTATGCCGGTCACGGGGCAATCGACAGGACCATCCGAGGGACAGGGGTGCATCCACAGAACCCTTGGGGGAGGAGCCAGAAGAGAGAGATGACCACTTGCTTCCTATGTGACCTAATGATGTCAGCAGTAGGAGGGATTTATACCCTGGGTGACGCTTTTGACTGTTTTAGGGGATAGTGTGTGGAGTAAGGAGTATGAAGTTACTGCTAGACACTGATCTAAGTACAGTGTTGCATTTATATTTTATAATGGTTAGGATTTATAAATGGCAAACTGATACCAGATCTGTGCTTAAGAGCAACTTCTACCTGGAGAGATTAGTATAGAGATGAGCATGCCAGTACACAGAGAATTGAAAGCTCTGACACAGCACTGAATTAATCTATTTGAGTCATACCTTAGACTACTTCATTCAGCTGGTTAATTTGTTAAATCAGCTTAATTAAAAAGTAGCAACAAAAACCTGGGTTCATTTCTGACACTACCAAACTTAGTACCAACCTCTTTACAGAGAATGATCACAAAAACTGAATCCCCAGTCATATTCGCCATAAAAGGGAGAGGTATAAACACACACCTTTTCAGACGACACACACACCTAGAAACCTGTTACAGTTTCTCTTGCTGACAGTTTTGTACTGACCCGTAGGTGCTGTAACACTTTTTTTGAAGGGCTGCTTATAAACTTTATTACATTGAGTATAACCATACAACTGAGTTATAAATGTATTGCCTGTTATTTATGAATTAATTCAGGTGTTCATATATTTACTAATGTTGATATATGCACAAATAAATACCAAATGTCAGTTGGATACTGTTGACAGTCTATAGCTTCTATACCTTCAAATGAAGTGTTACACCACACGCTACAGTACAGACCCATTTAAACAGATGCACTGCTAGGCACACACAATTACTTGGTGTTGCTATTTTTAGGTAGGATGCTGACTGGGCCTTGACCAAATGTACTTCTGACCTGTTACGCAATTTTCCTGATCTGTCTTGAGCAGGGTTGGGTAAATTCCATTTCAATTCGGCCACTGAATCGAAGATTTCCTGTTTTTTTTTCATTTATATTTTTCGACTCCTGAATAAAATTTCAATTCACTTCCTGAATTTAATGGTATTGACCCCAATCCTGACATTGAGTACTGTTATGACACTGAAGGCTAATTTGATTGATTATGATTATGGAGATGTTGATAATGATGGTTTTTGTAATAATGCTGTGATTGTTCCTTTATTAGGCAAGAGCAGGCACTTAAGTTTCAACTGTAAAATGGGACTGAAGTAATCAATGTAGTCATGAAGCAGAAACATGTATTATGTACTACATGAGATGTGTGGATGAATATATTTGTTTTCCATTTGTTTGTTTGTTTTTTGTTCCTTTGCTACTTAATGGTGTACATTTTCTGTACAAAACCTATTAAACCTTGACCTTGACACATGCTTAGTTCAACTGAGGTAACACAGCTGAACCAAACTGGGTCTGGGTTGGACAGGGACTATTCGAGTCAGTCACTGTCTGACTTTAGTTTATTATGCTATTTGTTCTTGCAGAGGAGGAAGAGTCAGAAAAAATCTTGTTTGTTTTTCGCTTTTGTATCAAAAAAGAAAATATAAATAAAGTGTATTTGACACAATTAGTACAATTATTAATCTGATCTGTGTGTGTGTGGGGGGAAGGTGAAGGTGGGTGGATATGTGTCATGGAGATCCTATGCCATATTTGGTGCTTGTAGTGTTGGTGATAACAGGGAATACAGGTTCTTGCATAGGAGGAGTCATGGTAATAAATGATATGCCACTTACCCTGAGCACATTATAGTTCTGTTTTTAAGTTGAGAAGTGTAGACCAAAGAAGAAGTAAGTTACTCTTTGAAGGGCTGATATTGTAATGTATGTGTTTCTAATGATCAATTATAGATTGTTAGACTGGATCATTGAACAGGAAATTAATGTTCAAAGTTACAGTTGGAGATAATAGGGGATTACCACATGAAAGCTTATTTGGCAGAAAAATGCAGGTTCTGCAATGGGACCATACTGTAAATATTTTCCTAAATCATAGTCCAATTCGATCGATGACCTGACTAGACAATTCTGATCTTAAAAAGTATATGTCATTTTTCAGATCATTCCTGCAGATCTCCTCTTTATTTTTTTAAAGAAATTGGCTGAAACAAGACAATGGAAAAATTCACTGGAATGGGTGAAATCTTTTGTACATGTTGTTTGTAATTTGTGAAGTAAATTCAAATGTAAAATACATTTCTGTAGTTTAGCGAATGTTTCCTACTGCACAGGATCACATAAGTCCTGTAAAAAAAAAGCTAACTTTAGCCACCACTAACAAAATATTGGGTTGGGGAACAAGACTAGGGAACAAATCAAAAACGTGTGGCCTTCCAACCATGTCAGAGAGTTCATTTGAGGTGATTTTGAAGGTTTTTTTGTTCCCCAATCACTCCCATTTTTTTTTCAAACTTTTGGTGAACTATCCCTTTAAAATGCTGTCCAAATCCAGAAGGAACCAACTAGTCACAGTAATGTTTATTTATTTATTAGTAAGTAAGGAATAAGTAAATATTCTCATTCGCTTGAGTGTTGGTTCACTTACAAAATTCTGTGTTAAAGAATTCAGTGTTCAACCCTGAATCCTGAAGTGATGTGCGCATGGGTGTGTTTGTATTTTTTGTCATGCTCTACAATGTTGCAATGTCAAAGCAGAGAATAAACCCAGTGTTACGGTTACCCCTCCCAACCAACCCTCCTGCACCACCTCGAGGCCGCAGCGGTCATCACTGGAGCGTCTTCCCAGTCGACAGCGCACCTGGACCCGATCCCCAATCAACACACATAAACAACACACAACACATAAACACTGCCTGATCGTACTGTGTCCCACGGTAACCCTTCGAGTATTCCTTTATGCTTCTAGCCCTAGATTCTCTCTCTCTCTCTCTCTCTCTCTCTCTCTCTCTCTCTCTCTCTCTCTCTCTCTCTCTCTCTCATCCTGTGTTTGTTTGTGTTGTCACCGTGTTCCCTTGTGTCCACATCCAGAACCCTGGACCGACCCACGACTACTCTTTTGGATTATCCTTCTCTCCCCTACCCCTTTTCCCCCTCTATTATTAAATACGCCTTCGGGCTAAACCCCCACCATCTCTGAGCGCCGTCATTTGGTTCCGCTGACGTTCTAGTGTAACACCCAGCAAGCAACACATACTTTGAAATATCATTCATTTGTCTTTTTCATTTCAAATATGTTTATTGGAGCATATGTGACATACAGGTAGCACATACACAATCTCTATGCATATGCTCCCTTTTTATGAATTTGTGTTTTTTGTATGATGGGTTATCCTATCTATTAGTATAGTATAGATGGAATTTAATACACATTTTTTATTTATATTAAAAACAGGTTTTTAGAGTCTATAATAAGTTGATAACATTCAACCTTGTTAAAAATACACATACACAAAATACAAAGTCATATCATTTTGTTATGGAGGTTGAGTTCCCCTCAAAGATGAGGTTGAGCAGGGCTAAGTATCGAGCCAGCACCCCCTCCTGGCAGAGGATTTTCAACTTCTGGATCTGTGCCTGGATGGAGGGCTCAATCTGCAGGTAATTCCAGAGGAAGTCCCTGGGAGGGTTCCCCCCCTTGTGGTAATGTCTCACCACCATCACTGCCCTCTTCATCTGAGGGGACTTCTTCACCTTCGCCTCCCTGTTCAGAATGTACATGTAGGTCTGGACCTGGAAGCTGTACTCATGAGTTTGGTCTATTTCTGCACGGTCACTGTCAGGGATTTTGGTGATTAGCTTCCCAACCATGTCGCCTATGGTGCCCTTGCACTCAATCACGAGCTGCTCACGTGTCTTGCGTGCAGTCCTGCTAGTTCTTCCAGAACCTTCTGTCTTGGCCAGGAAGTCTAACCTCCCAGTGAGAAACCCGTACTCCACCTTGTTTCCCTTGGTGTACTTTCCTGTTCTTCTACCCTCTCCTAACTCATGAAAGAACTTCAGCATCTCCAACTCGTCTGCTTTATTTTCAAAAAACATACCGAACCTCTCACGTCCAGGTGTTCCTTCCTTCTTCCAGAGGCCTGACTCATCTGAGTACTCTCTGTGCTCAATGTCGGCCACATTCACTCTGGTTCCCTCAGTCACTTTAGGAGAGTCCTTCCCAACCTCCAATCTCTTCCAGCTCCTGGTGACAGCAGTGGCATACATTGGGGGTGTTGAGATGGCTATGTCCATGTACTCATGCCTCAGTTTGAAACCGTGGCTTGTGTTGTTTGTGTTCTCCTTCCATTGTCCCCTACGTTGTTCTTCGTCGTCCTCCTTGTCAAAGAAGAGGAGTTTGGTGATTTGGAGGACCCGGCCTTCCTTCTTCAAGGCCAGACAGTGTTTGACCTCACGGCAAGCCAGCCGGGGAACGAGTTTGAATCGTTTGAGGAAGTTTTCCAGGTCAGGGAGGATGGTTTTGGCATCCTGGATGCTGCTGTCTGTGTTAGCGAGTTTAATCACTTTCGGGGTTAAAACACCCTCAGGGAGTCTTATTCTTAGAGATTTCAGCAGTTGGAGGTAGTCTTGCTGGGTTAGATTTCTACTCTCACCTGTTACAGCCAGCCCTCCGCTCCCACTGTCTCTCACACCTCTCGCACCCCTCTTGCCTCCACCTCTTTTGCCTCCACCTCTTTTCTCTGTTTTAAGTTCTTCCTTTCTAATGGCTGGTCCACCGTCTCCTCTCCCAGTTATCACTCTTGCTATACTTCCTCCTGGAACTTCCCCCTCTCTGTCTCCTCTCCCTGCTCCCACTCTGCCTCCCCTCTTTCCAACACCTGTCTTTGCCCCAGCGACTTTCCTCCCTCTACCACCATTATTCACTTGTATTTCCTCTCCATAGTTATCTCCCTGACCAAGGCCACAATTTTCTACACTTACTGCTTTCTCCCTCACTCCTCCTCCCCTTCCCTTTGTCTTAGCTTTGGTTCCTCTCTCGATAACTTCCCCTATTTCGCCAAAATGTGCTACATCTCCTCTTACCTTCCACTCTCGCTCTTTTACTTCTTTGTTTCCCATTATAAGTGATCTGGAAATTATTTCAACTGGTTCACGGAGATGTTGAAGGAAAACAAACAAGACAGCAAAGTAGCTCACAGTTGAATGGTAATGTGCGTGACTGAAGTGACTCACATAAGCCTTGACAAACTACAGAAGACTCCACCCACTATTTAATCATCTTCTTCTCGTATTACAGTAGCAAAAGAACAATCTAGAATCCATAGTTATACCTCGCCTTCAACCCCGAGGATAACCTTAATGAGCAGAATACAGTACATCAGGAACTGAAATGAAGCATGTCATTTTCCAGAGGAGTTATGAACTTTTAGACTTTGATCAGAGCAGACTGTAGTAGTATGCCATAGATAAATATGATACCTGTCATTCCCAGTGTTCCATGCCCTTTATTTGCTTTCTGATCAAATACAGTGGACAGTATGACACTCACCTATGTTATGATATAGCCCTACAATGCTGACAGATAGAGACTGACTGCTTTCGTCTCCACCTTAGCTTCCACTGATGTGACAAGAATAGCATGATTGTTATATTATGACATGCATGGGAGCACCCCCCACTGTATCTCGTAGTCATCAAATGGAGGATTGTTCAGGGAGGGATAATGATGATGTCCTGAGTGGTTACGTGTCTGTGGAATATCTTTTTATGTATTGGCTGATTAAAGGGGATTTTATAATTCAAATCCCCCCCCCCCCCCCCCCTCTCTCTCTCTCTCTCTCTCTGCTTCCTCTTACAGACACATTTTTCCATAATACTAAATAGGACAGGCCTATCATGTAAAAGTAATTGCAATAAGTAGAATTAGTTTATTTCTTCTGTTTATGGAACATTTCATTATCAGAGTAAATGTTTAGTGGACCTTACTACCACAAGTAAAATGGATTATACATAAAGTGGAGGCTCTAAACAGTATGTGTTATTATAGCTATTTCTAATAGTGTACGTGTAAACGACGTCATTTTTCGCGCCGGAAAGGGAATGGTAAACAGTGAGAGGGGGCGGGCTTTCACTCATCTGGCAGGCTCACCGTTGTTTGCTTTTTGCAGAGAAAGATTTCCTATAAAACCTGAAAATCAGCAATAAATTCGCTCTAATATCAAATGCACAACAAGCGTACAGAAATAACTTCGAGTTTATAATAAGGAGGATAAAAAGAAAGGTCCAGACTGAGGTGAGTGAAAGATTGCACGATGTCTTTGCAGATAACTTATTAGCTAGCTAGCTAGGTGGCTATGCTAACGACGTTGATGATATACACACTGTTGCTGTTTACCACCTGATCTGCTATTTGTTCCAAATCAAGATTGACTTTCATTATAAACTCCATAAACTAAATTGGTCACCGCCATTAATTAACGTAATTCGAATGTTTTCTATGTCTAGGTGACCACACTTCTTGTCCCTCCATGTTGCCCAGTTCCCCCGCATCCCTACCATCTATCATCTTGCTGACAGCCACTCGGCCACCTAACGTTATGAGAAATTAACCGCATTGCATGGTAGCTTAGAATAGGCCTAGACTTGTAATTGCAGCTACAACAACACAGCGCAAACAAAGTTTGTCAAAGTGCACAGCTTTTGCTATTTTTTGTTGTTGTTGTTCAACGTGTTAATAATGCAATGTTATTGTCGAATAGAAAATGTGATGACTAGCTGGGATGGTTTTGCTGACCATAACAAATAGCATAACAAACCATGTGAAATAGATGAGAGATACATAATGAAATTGATCGTGATTACAATTTTTGTGAAAGCACTTTTTTCATAGGCATTTTTGTGAATGCCTATGTTTTGCAGTACTTTTAGAAATAAGTGAATCACTGAATGTTTTGACACGTGTTGTTGTTGTTGTCTTTTTTAACAGAGAGCATGGATGCAGGTGAAGACCAGAACACAGGCTCGACCAATGGGAACGCTCCCACTGGTGGGAACTCTCGCCCACCTCAGATAGCCCATATGTCTTTGTATGAGAGACAAGCTGTGCAGGTCAGTGTGTGTCTGCTCTGCCTAACCTGTTGGAAGACCATGCATTAATGAATATGATTTTAATGTTGTTTATGATTGTTGTTGTTATTGTTTACCTCTAGGCCCTTCAAGCACTACAGAGACAGCCAAACGCAGCTCAGTACTTTCAGCAGCTTATGTTGCAGCAGCAGATCAACAGTGCTCAACTCCACAACCTGGCCGCAGTACAACAGGTAGGCCTAATTCAACACTCAGACAGGTAAAAGCAGTAAACAACAAGTAACTCCCACTGTTAACAGCCAGTAGATAGCACAACAACAGTTTACAGGTCAGACAAAGGTCCAACAGGTAACGTAGTGGATCTCATCCCTCTTCCTCTTTTTTTCTATTTATCAGGCCACACTCGCTGCTAGCCGCCAGTCTAACTCCCCCAATAACAGCGTCTCTCAAGCCACCACCACTGTAAGTTTTCACTGTCAATAATCATGAGATATGGTACTTATGTATTAAAGGGTACACTATAAGGCTCATTTTGGCAAAATGAATTGTACTGGATAGCAAGTGTGTTTTAGTTTTTAGTTTTTTTAATATAGATACAATTGCTTTATTATAGTACTGCATGTTGCATATTGTGATAAAAATATTATTGATAGAAATGTGTTTAGACAGAATAATGCTGCATTCTTATAAGAATGTACTAGGCCTGCCTGCCCTTATGGCGAGGCAAGCTGTGGAAATTTATTAGTATTGTTGCTGGGCAAAACGGGGGTAGAAGGTTGGGAGCAGACTGTGGGAAACAGTCCTTGAGACACCTGTTATTGACACAGTGAGCTCCAAACCGCCAACATCCCTATCTTTGTCCTTGATTGTGTTCTTTAAGGAGGAAGGTTGCTTGTTTGAATCTCACTTTTGCTGAAATAAAATACTACAGTGGAGAATTCCCGCGACAATATGTTAATTTGACCGGAAATCATAACAGACTTAGTTCCTGATCTGCGCCATGTTATTAAAACAGGATGTAAACATAATGCCTCTCTCACAGGTCAACCTAAGCACCACCTCTGCAGGAGGGACTGTGACCAATCCCCGCCCCCTCGGCCCTGCCACTTCTGCAACATCATCCGCTCTTAGCCAATCAGTGCTGCTGGGCGGGAACTCTGCGGGACAGGGGCAGATGTACCTGAGAGTGAGTTTAATGCTCGCCACTGCATGTGTGATTACATAGGAAGGTTGTTAGGAAAGTCAGTGTCTCTCTCCAAGCATAGATCCCAGGGTGGCTCTCTTTTTTTTTTTTTTTTTTTTTTTTTTTATAAATATATGTTTTCGGGCATTTCTGCTTTATTGGGATAGAGATAGTAGAGATTGACAGGAAGGATGAGTGAGAGAGAGGAGGGATGACATGCAGGATATGTTGATGGCCGGAATCGAACCAGGGACCATGCGATGATATGGTATGCGTCTTAGTGTGCTACACCACTGAACACCCCTAGTTGTTGATCTCTTCAGTCTGCTTGGTCCAGTTCTTTTACATTAGTGTTTTGAGGAAGTAGAGCAGGCATGGAGAGATGGCATCTTCAGACCATTGAGATCCTGAAGCACGAACAGTCTGTTCTACTCTCTGACTCTCCAGGTCAATCGCTCTCTCAGGGCTCCCCTTGCCCCTCAACTCATCTTCATGCCCGGAAACACAGCAACGGCTGCTGTAGCAACTGTTGCCCAGCAACAGCCTCAGCCTCAGCAGCAGCAGCAACAGCAGCAGCAACAACAGCAGCAGCAGCAGCAACAGCAGGAAGTCCCTCCCACTGCCAGTGCCCAATCAGACAACGACCAGGTATGGGGACCACGTCGTGGGAGAAGTCTGTCTTTATCAATTGTCCTCTTTTTGTATTGTCTTTTACAAATGTGTAATGTCATGCTCAGACTGTTTCTCATTTTACACATCTTGTCTCTCTCTCTATCTTCCTACACACGCCGCCTGTCCTCAATCCTTTTTGACCTGACCTCCTCCTCTCTCTTCCTCCCTGCCAGGTGCAGAACCTGGCCCTACACTGCATCTCCACTCCCAGGGTGGCCGCTGTGAAGTCTGAGTTTCCTGACCGGAAGGACGCAGGTGAGAGAGTAGAAACAATGTTCCTCTGTTCAAATCAATAGCTCTCTCTCTCTCTCTCTTTCCTCAGTCTGGTTAACAGAGCGTCTCTCTCTCTCTCAGCCAACTACTCTCTTGGTCAACAACAGCAACCACAGCAGCAGCAGTTCTCTCAGAACTCTCACCCGACCACAGCACAGCAGCAGCAAATGCAGTCACAACAACAAATGGCCAACAAGATGACCAACTACACCCATCCTACTGCCACCAGTCTTCCCAGTATGAATGCCAAGAGTGGGAACCAGTCCAACATGGCTCCCACACCCGCTGCCTCCGTTCCTCCCACCTCCTCCCCCTCTCCCACGCACCCTCTCTCCCAGCTGCTCTGTCAGGCCCGAGTTACCCCTGCTGCCACAGTGACACACATCCTGGTCCCCACCTCTAACGTTACTACCTCCACCCAGGGCTACCCCATTGGTTCCATGGCCCCCAAAACCAATGTCAACACCCAGACCTTAGTGGTGCAGCCACTCCAGCAGTCCAACACTAACACAGACAAGGGCCCTGTGCCCATACAGCCCAAAACTGCACAGGGCCACCGCTTACCTGTCCAGCTGCCCCCTCGCCACCCTCCACCCATTCTCCCTGCCCCACCCAACAACGCCCAGCACAACCCCGGGGGACACCACCCACCCCATGTCCCTGTCCAGATGGTTGGAGCCAGGCAGGGCTTCATAGGAAATCCCCAGGCTATGGCTCTGACTCAGGCCCGAGGCTGCGGTGCCCAGGATAATGGCAACACTAGCAACACCAACACAGCTTCGACTGGCCCCAGCGGCAACACCATGGTAATCCGAGTGGGAAGGAGTTGGGATGGGTGGAGTATTCCTGGTATATATTTTAACTGATCAGTTATTGATCGAGTCATTGAGAGAGAGTCCTCTCAACAGTTTATTAATCGTCTGGTTCAGTTGGTAGGCAAGGTTGCATAGAGCAGAACTATGGTTTCTATTGGCTTCGGTTAGGATGAGGGTAGATGGTGCTGATCTTGCATTCCTTTCCTTGTTCTATTAGACAAAGCAAACGATTGGCTCTCTGAAGAGGAAGTCGGAAACTGATGCCACCAATGAGATGGCAGTAGAACCCTCGCAGCTCAGCTGTCCACCAATGAGAGATACTGCCCCACCTCTATCTCCTGCCCCCACGCTGGACTCAGGTAGGATGTGTTATTTATTTGAACAAAAAGGGGCTTATTTGAGAACCTCACCATAGTAACAAAAATCAACCTGGATAGTTGTCTGAAGTTATCTGTCCTTGTGTACCTGACTACTGTACAAGTAGTTCTGACATGGAGATTGATTGATTGGTTCTGTGTAAAAAGCTAACACTCAACCCCCTCTGCCCACCTCCCCCTCTTTTTCCATCTCCCTCTCCCTCAGCCCCTGACCTTCCCACCGCCTTCTCGTCTCCCCCCACCCTGTCCCTGTCTCTGCCCCTGTCTCGGGGGGCCGGAGGGCAGGGAGACAGAGCCCCTCTCCCCCAGGCGGTGGTCAAACCTCAAGTCCTCACTCACCTCATAGAGGGCTTTGTGATCCAGGAAGGCGCAGAACCCTTCCCTGTAAGTACATTCACGCCGGACGTAGCTAACCAAGCATTTGCACCCGTGCAAAGTTTCCTCCTGTTCTTGTTGATAACAGAACCTATCCGTCTCTGACTCCTCATCTTGCCTTTGATTGACAGGTGACTGGGCTAATGAAGGAGCGGCCAGAGGGGCCTTTTGCTATGGCCGGTCACAAGACTGGCCGATCAGAAAATGGAGGACCTGCAGGTTAGTGTTTGTATAATAATGTGCTCTATATACGCCCTAAGTCTAGTTGTCAGTTTATTATCAGTTTTGTTTAATTGAACACCTTTTCTCTATGAGGATGATAAACAGATTATTTCATGATTAACGGTATAATTGATCTTTACCTAAACATGTTGCTGCATTGTACTGTACACACTTATCTTATCTGTGCTACACAATATGCTATGGTGTAGCTCTTCATTCTATCTCTGTCCTCTCTCCCTCCCTCCCCAGTGTTAAAGTGTGAGTACTGTGAGAGCATCGCTCCAGCCAGTCAGTTCAGAGGCTCCAAGAGGTTCTGCTCCAAGACCTGTGCCAAGAGGTAGGAGTTCTACTCCACTTTACTGTATTCTTTCTTTCTCTAGCTGTATTGTTTCTTGTGTGTGTGTGTGTGTGTGCGTGCGTGCGTGTGTGCGTGCGTGCGTGCGTGCGTGCGTGCGTGCGTGCGTGTGCGCATAATTCCTCTCTATTTTTACTGACTGTTTCCCTCCCTCACCTTCCAGATACAATGTGAGCTGCAGTCACCACTTCCGTACTAGCAGAGGGCGAGCTTCGTCAGGGCCACCGGGTCCTCCTGCACCCCCAGAAAACATTGTCAGGCGGAGGGGTCCTCGCAGGAGCAGCTCAGAGATCGCCTGCGCTAAAATAGCAGGCAGACACCTGCCAGTTAAGGAGGTGAAATTGGTCATTCAAAGCACAGAGCAATGGTTTTCAATGTATGCTGGATGGTCTTATGTTGAATAGATTTCTATATGCTATAGTAGGGTGAAAGTTGAAAATGCCTTAAATGGAGTCTAATGTGATGCTGCTTTCTCATTGGCAGTTATGTCTGACCTCTCCTCTTTCATTGGCTTCAGTGTCGATCTGAGTCCAGTCGCTCAGAGGACGTGTCGAGCTGTGACGGAGAAGAGGAGGAGGAGGAAGACTCCCCGTCCCTCTCCCCCAGCTCCTCCCTCTCCGGGCCAAGGCCTGCCCACTGCGGACCCCAAATGGACAGCTCAGCTCCTAGCAGTCTTCCATTGGACAGTGCCAACTTCCTACCTGGCAGCCCCGCCCACTGGGGTGTGGAGGAAGTCTGCAGTTTTATCTCTTCACTGCAAGGTCAGTGTCCATTAATTGGTTGGTCAATTAAACATGGTTTATCTCATAACCAGCCAGGTTGTCCATGGAACTTGAATGTAATATGAGAGCCAGGTAGAGCTGTGGTTGTGTCTGTCCTGTCTATTTACTCTCTCTCTACTTCCTGTTTCTGCCCAGGTTGTGAGGAGCTGGCGGCCCACTTTCTGTCTCAGGAGATAGATGGACAGGCTCTGCTGCTGCTCAGAGAAGAACACCTCATCTCCACCATGAACATCAAACTAGGACCTGCTCTCAAGATCTGTGCCTCCATCAACAGCCTACGAGACTGAGGGAGGATGAGAAGAAAAGAGGTTATACTACCACATACTTCTAACTAAAGACCTGCATCAGCAACATACAAGCCTGAGATTGAGACATAGGGGAATGAGAAAGGGAGGGGGCCAGGGAGGGAGGGATAAAGGAAAGGGGAGATGGGGTTTAAGAATAGAGGTGCAACTCATCTTCATCATTAACATTAATCATGTAAAGACAAAATAAAGAGGATGATGGAGAGGAGGGGTGGATATGGAGAGGAGGGATAGATAATGGGGGGGGGGGGGGGTCGGGGGAGAAGGATAAGGAGAAATAGGGTAAAGGAGAAATAGGGTAAAGGAGAGGGATTTGCTTTGACTTTCCTGGACATTGAATGTGCAAAAAAATGTTATATGTGTTCCGTTAGTTACGTGTGAGTGGGGAGCATGGTGGTCTGATAATCTGTCTTTGGAGTATCCATGTTTGGCGAGAGAAACTATGAATGATGTGTGTCAGTAGAAACATAATACTCAGAAACATAATATTCTCATGTGTGACTGTGCAAATGTGATTACCTTGGGTAATCATTGCTAGTTAGCTAGCTAGGACAGTTATCTATAGGGTAAAAGAGACAAGTTGCCTTTTTCTACATTTCAACGGTGCTTTAACCTTAGTGTTATGATTTGGAGTGTCATAATGAAAATGGTCCATTCCATCTCACAATTTTTGACGAAGTAGATATGTAATGTAGATGACTGTCAGTCCAACCAGGCTCCAATCACAATAAAGAGCTGGGACTTCTTAGAACTTTTTTATTTCCCAGATGCAGTATGACTATGTTTTTGTAGTTTTCTTTTTTTCTTTTTTTTTTGGTCTTTTCTACTACAATCAAAGTTCTTCTTTTCTTGGAGCAGTTTTCCATGGAAATGATTTAGTGTGAGTAGCTTTAACTGACTAAACTACCTGAAGATAGATATCCTCATGATTGGCTCCTAACAGCTGAGTCGAGGTGCTCTGTCTCTGTATGCAGTACTACCAATAAACAAAACATGTTACTGGAACTATGCTCACTGCCTCTGTGTGTCATTTGTCAATGGTATCATTAGTTTGAAAATTTAAAAAAAACATTTGATCTTGGTGAAAAATTACATTTATTCACATTGTGGAGTGTGTGCAAACAGTTCAATTTGTGCTTATAAATAATATATATTGAATTCATCTTATATCCAAGATGAAACCCTATGAGATAGAATTAATGATGTAACAACATGCCTTACGAGCATGTTATGAATCTCTTATGAAGCCTGAACGTTCTGTGCTCATTCAGCCCCAAAAAATACAGTAAAGCAACCAAGAAGAATCATGAAACAAAATAGAAAAATCTAGGTATATATTACATGTGTAAACCTTCATATAAACAATCTGATCAAGTCTACAGTACAATGCCTTTGGCTGCAAGTTATTCGTTAAAGTTATTCCCTCCCCTCTACCCTTGTTCACTCCTTTCAAGTGAAACCACCAGCCCTATCTATTTCCTCCAGATTCTTTAAAGGCTTTGAAGCCTTGAACAAGGGTAAAACAGAGGGGACAATTTACTAGAATGAAAAGCAACAATGTATCTACAAACATTCATTCATTCATCAAAATTTGGGACAGACGTTTTTCTTGTCCACGTAGCATGACCAGGAAAAAACCCAGGCCCTAAGCATAGTGCATTTCATTTGCTGGCACAGCCGGCACTCAGAAAACAGTGTAACTGTTGGACTCCCCATATCCCGCCTCCTGCAAGTACTGCTCAATGTTGATTGGCTCAGGCACCTTGAAGACTTTGTCGTTGGCACTCTTCTCTCCTGATTGGAGCTTGCGGTCGACCTCAGCCAATGAGGCACGATCTTGCTCCTTCCATTGGCAGCAGGCCTTGATGATAGAGTACCTGTGAGAGGAGTGGGAGTGATTTAGTGGGAATTCCAAATTGACCCTAGGCCCCACCAAAAGACACATCTATTATCATGTAATAATAATGTCTTAGATAGTAGTGGACATTTACAGTGAGTTGGAGCAGTTGGCTGGCTTCTTTAGTGTTTTTCCTCTCTGGTGAAACTGCAGAAGCTCGTTCACTAAGATATCTGAAAATGGAGCTTCACCTGAGAGAGAGAGTGAAAGAGTGTAAGAGAGGGAGTGATACTGGATGATACTGATAGATTATAGGCCAGAAAAATCAGGGAAATCTACAGAAGTATCTGTACAGTATATAATCATTTGATATGCAGAACCTACAGACACAAGGCTCATCAGTGAATCCCATACCAGTTGGGTTGATTTCAGCTTTTCTGAAAGGCGGTAAAGACTGGCAAAAAGGTATCTCATGACACAGTGAAAGAACATTGTAACTTACCCAGGGTCGCCATTTCATACAGCAGGATGCCAAACGACCAGCTAGAGAGGGAAAGACAAACTTAATTTAGTTGGGAAGTTGCTTCCAGAAAGCTTTCTTCATTTAATTATGTTCCATTGATAGAGCACCTGCTCTGTGGGCCATTTAACATGTAAACTTCTTCCTAGCCCGTCTTGGTAGCCTATTCAGAGAAAGTCTTATCTTGTTTAAGATGGCTTTGGTGTGAGGTTGATCTGTGACCAGGTATTGAGAGTTGGTTGTCAAGGGGACCATGTTAGCCCACTGAGCAAAAAAGCCAAGGCCATAGCTCTGGGAGCTAACACCATTCTCCAGGTCTCACGCAAGGTTACCAACCACCCGAGTGCAGCTCAGAGTGCCACCTCTGCTAGAGAAGGTTTTGTTGAGTCTATCTGCATATACAGTAACTAAGGGGTTAACCCTGAAGATAAAGACGCTGAGCCTAGAACTTCTACAGACATCTGGAGGGTTTAAAACAATCTCAGAACTCTTTCATTTATAAGGCATTTCAGCATAGATATATGGAGCAACTCACACATCACTGCTCTGACTAGCAGGTCTCCTGGCCAATAGCTCTGGGGCCTTCCATTTCTTCATGCCAGGATCTTCACTCTGATTGGCTCCCTGGTTCTTCCTGTTGTAGACCCCATCCAGTCCCCACAACTTTGCTGTCATCTCCCGGCTAACCAATACACTGCGAGCACGGACGTTGCCATGGAGAAGGTCTCGGCTGTGTAGAAACTCCTGTGGGATGAGAGAGGGAGACATGAGAGAGGGTTAGGGTTCAACTGCACTGATATGGAGAGAAAAAAGGGGTTAGGGTTCTTGGTAGGCTTCCTGCTTTCACCTATCCTATGTTGTCAGATCAGTGCAAATAAATAAGAGGAGGCAGTTAGAGGAAGCCACTTTAGGCTATTGGGATTTACAGTACATGTACAGTGTCATGTCTTAACTATGGCTCCAGATTGATAGTGTAGACTAGGTATGTAGGTCAGGACGGGGTTTGACCCATGTTTGCACATTGCTGATTTTGAAAGTCAAAGTGTCAAACGCATACCAGACACATCAACCAGACATGATCATACTAACCAGAGCAGAGGCCACCTGTTTGGCCATGGTAAAGATGCGTCTCTCTGTCATATTACACGGAGGCTCCCCAGCAGCACTCTCCTGACAAAAACACAAACATAGCATTCCTTTACACCTAGAATCATACTCATCCCATAAAGGCTCATAGTTAGAGAAGCTGACATGTATGGTGATCAATCTACTGTATAAGGTTCTCTCACATTGACTGTTATGTGAACTAAAGACTCCATACATGTATCAAAACAGCTTTTTTAGACTACATTGTCAGTGATGCTATACATGTTGCTGTATTTGCCCTTCTTAAGGTAAAGTGGATCAGGGTATGGAATAACACATAGGCTAATTGAGGCCAGGCATCTTGGGTAACGTAGTTTTCACTCGTCCTACCGATCTACACCGCCACAGGTAGCTGAGAAGGTCTCTGTTCTCCAATTCCTCGATGACTGTAACCAGCGGGGCACGCAAAGAGACCACGCCCAGCAGCTCTGGCAGGAAGGGGTGTGGTCCCAGCTGTGACAGGAAGGAAGCAAAACCCAGGAAGTTCTGCCTCTCTGTGGCACTCGCAGAGTCTGAGGAAGACGAGGGAAAGGAGGAAGAGAGAGAAATTTGATTACCCACTTCCACAAGTTGATTCCAAATTTAATCTCGCCACGTCATCAATAATGGCTCAACTTATATTGTCAAAGCCCAGTATCAGATATAAGGTTGGAATGATGTTACTGAAAAGAGAGTTCAGAAAGCACCATAATCATGTTGTAGAGACAAGTTTCACAAAGTACGGTCACTGACTGCTAGAACTAAGACGGTGGTTGTCCATGGTCTTTACTCATGGATACCCACAGCAGCTGCCACACCTATCTGACAGTAACACACCCATGAAACTAGGGAACAACCTTGATAACGACCCTGGGCCCATCTAAAGGCCACACCCCTCTCACCGTTGAGCACTCTGAGGACCACATTCCTGTTGTCCATGCGGGCCCTGTAGAGGGAGACGGCTGAGTCGGAGTGCAGGGAGAAGGCTGAAGGCAGGGGGGAGACCAGGTTGAAGGACTCAGGCAGCCTTTTGCGGGGCAGCTCCCTGGGCTGGACGATGGGGTTGAATGTGGGGGTGAAGGGCTGGGGCTGGGGCTGGGGCTGGGGCTGGGGCTGGGGCTGGGGCCGAGGCTGGAGCGGGGGGCTGGGTGGGAAGGAGGGTGAACCCACGGAGAAGGAGAGGGGGTTGGAGGACTGGATGGGTGGGGGGGAGAAGGTGGAGTAGGAGGAGGGGATGTCCAGAGCTATACTCTCATGCTCCAGAGGGTTAATGCCCGGGGGAGCTGAGGACGGAGGAGAGGAGAGAGGTAGAGGAAGAATAGAGGTCATTACCAGTGCAAACATAGGCAAGCATTGACTATCCCTCGATTGTTATTACATACACCCACACACCATTATTCCCTTTCAACAAACACATTCACGTCTCTAACATACTTTGCACACACTCCCCATCACACACTAATAACTATCATCATAAAACACATTCTCACACACTTTTCCATCCTTTTACACCGTCACACTCACCATCGATGCCGTGCAGCTGTCTCCTGGAGCGCTGGGGTCTGTTGTTGGTCTCTGTGGCCCGCGGTCGAAGACGCTCCACCTTCTCAGGACAGTACCGTAGCAGGATGATGAACACCAGCGTGACCAGGAAGCTGGCCAGCAGCAGGACGGGCACGACGATCACTTCCTGCTCATACACACGGATCTCTGAGAGAGAGTAGAAGGGAGAATCACACATCAATTCACCTTGTGACTGAGATTCATTTGAGTATCAATATCTTGGAATATGATTATTGCACAATTATTACACAATAATAATAAGTGTAATAATTGTTAATAAGCCAGAATAAGCCAGGGGTTGTGTGTGTGTGTGTGTGAGAGAGAGAGAGTGAGACTCACCACAGATTGTGTCTCCCGGCTCACAGCGGGAGTCTGCCTGTGACATCCTAAAAGCAACAGAGCAGAGCAATGTGGATAAGACATGAGGTCTAAAACAGGGGTACCTTTGCTGATATCATTGTTGATTGTTGAATACTGCCCTTGTTTCCCATATCCTCTACCAATAACTCAAGTGAGCCATGTTGCTTTTGAACGGTAAACATTGAGGTGTCAGGAACGGACAGTTCAGTGCCTGGTAGAAGAACATTCATGTAACACACCGTAACACACCACACCCCCTCCTCCATGAGAAAATGTCCCGTATATCCACATATAATGTCTATATTAGTCCCTGAGGTCTCAAACTTGATAATGAGCTTCTTGGCTTAAGGATAAATAGTTAAACACTGGACCTAATAATGAATAACATTAATGAGATAACCATGAAATAACCATAATCATTATAATCCTCTTTATGACTGGACATAGTAGGGCCAGTGCTTGTGGTGTGTGATTAGTAATGTGACTCTTACTAATCAGTATAAGAAGTTGTCTGGGCACACGGAGAAACCCAAGGAGTAACTGAGAGCAGGCCTAGCAGGAACCTCAGACGTTCTCTCATCCTCTCTGAGGCGTGCCAGCTCTCCTGTGCCAGCTCTCCTGTGCCATCTCTCCTTCCAGGAATGCCATCAATACAGTCAACTACTCATGTGATTACAATAACACGCATGCACACACGCACGCCAACAGTTTCTATCGATCACCTCTAAGTTATCTGTCTGTTTCTCACACATACTGTGCACACTATCCACAGTAGCCTGGTAGCAGCTCATTACAGCAACATGATATTAAGTTGGTTTTATAACAAAAAGGCACACCCAGGTTTGGATCCTCACATTGCAGCAGCACCCATGTACAACTGTATAACAGTGTAGCCTATAGTATATGGCACGGCATCTGGGGCTGTGGCCTGCTGGTGTGCCTCCACTCACAGATTCCAGTAGCTTTAGATGGAGACGTCTACTGTTGGTCAAATGATTTTGCCATGTCATACACGGAAACACAAGTCCATCATGACATGTTTGTGTGGATCTCTTAACCTGTTCTTCAACATTTTTTACCCAGAGTAAGCCATCGGCAAATATGCACACACAAACGCAAACGCTTTGCCCCTCTCTCACACACAATGTGTACACATGCACACGTGTACAGATGAATTAATGTATTATATTCCATACAAATTATGTAAAGATGATGTATTGTATTTATAATACAACAGTGTGTCAAAACTTTCAGTGGGCCACAATGTGATTTTTAAATCTGTATCTATCAATATCGATTACAGACTATAACTGTGAAGACTTTATGAATTCAAATAGCTAGATATCCAAGTATACACACACACACACACAGTGTACAATCAGCTTACCTCTCACTTTATCTGTCTCAGCTCTTGAGGAAGAAACCTTAGAATCCAGTGATGTCAGTATATTTTGCCAGTTGCTCTCCCTTTCGCTCATATAAACCAACACATCTCATACATATTTCCAGCTAAGTGTGTCAGTGTGTGTGTGTAGGTCTGATTCAGTCTCTCATTCTGTCCTCTCTGTCTCTCCCCCTCCCTCTCAAGTGGTTTATCAGGCTCAGGAGGTTACAGTGTTGTGCAGCACAGTGTTTGTCCAAGTCACACCTTCATTATTGGCTTAACTCCACCCTCTTTACCTGTGCCCCCATCCTTCTTCTTTTTCCCCATCCTCCTATCTCCTTCTCCCTTTTCTCAACCAAGGGTGGTGTGTTATCAGTAGGTACACTGTGATTGTAGGGTACGGTGGTCTGTTCTACGTTTTTACCTCTCTATAAGTTTGCTCTCAGCCTTCTCTATAGCCCTGTCAAACTCTAGTTTAGGTAGCTGTGTCAGGTAACGTGCTAGCCCTGTCTCCCTCTCCTCTTTGTCTAAAAGAAACAGGTCCATCCACTTTTTCCCCCTCCTGTCATTTTTGTCCTCTGTCTTTTGTTAGGGCGAGAGAAAATGTGAGATATGCCTTTCTGCTCTCAAAGCTTCCTAATGCCTTAAATGCGCTTAAACCGGAATGTCAAGCTTCATCATTCCTGTGTGGTGGTGTGAATGCTAAGTCAAAACATCATCAGTACCTTTTTTAATTATTATTGTCAAAACTAGAGAGAAAGGCTAATATAAAAGAATATCTACAGTATTTATTTATATTCATGAGTTCCATTTGAAGAATACAAGGTGTGTTTCACATCTTGTGGGCCTGTGCAGACTTTTATACATTTAAAATGACCTGCACAAAATCTGTAACACACTAACAGTGTTTCATGGCAACACAGGTTTCAAGTCACAGTTTAGCAGTATGTTTATCAGGCTGAGGTCCCACCCACTTCTCTCCTAGAACACAGAGAAGCATAGGATTGGAAAAGGATAGCGGTGAGCTGGATCTTGATTGGCTAACAGAGATCACATGGCAACAAACTAAACATCTAAACAAAAGAACTGCTAGATCAAGCTACAACATCACAATACTGATAGCTGTCTTTTGTTAAGTAATTGCATTTTTATCAGTCTTCAGAAAAACGTTGGTTTTGTGAGGTGTCATATCCACGTGATTTGATTTGATTTGGCTGTTTAAGAAAATATGGTGTCCCTATATTGTGGAAGTTTGGCGGAGTTTGGCGATTATAGTGAATAATAGTGTGGGAAAGAGTGTGAACTCACCTATGCAGTGGGCCATGAGTTCAAATCTGTCAGAGCCGAAAAACGTCTCTGCCTTTCCATTGACATGACACACTGCCAGAGGGAAGCCAAAGGCCTGAGAGAGAGAGAGAAAGAGAGAGAGAGATAGAGATAGAGATAGAGATAGAGATAGAGATAGAGATAGAGATAGAGAGAGAGAGATTATGAAACTGCTGAAAAGTGAAAGCGAAAAATAGACTAAAAGGGCGCTAACGTTTTCTTAATGACCCCAAGAGTTCCCACCATAATGCATACGCCCGCTGGGTCACACCAGAACAACAAGGGCCATCGGCAATAGTTTAGGGGCAGGGCCAGGGTTAGGGTGTGTGTGGTGATAAAGAGAGACAAGGGGGAGGGGAAGGTGAAACTGACCCCATGATCAAGTGCTTCCTGGGTTGCGCTCTTCAGCTTGTCTTTGATTTGCTGAGAGGTGGACAGTTTCAGCAGCTCTTCCACCTCACTGGCAGAAAGTCCCGCCTTCAAGGCTGCCTGAAAAAGTAACATGAACCCAAATACATTAAATCCATAACACTACAATTTACCAACTACCTGAGCCAAATCACAAACTATTACATTTAGGCCATGCACAGTACCCAATAATTTCTAAGAATATAGACTCCAGCCCCAGTGATCAATCACTTCCTGGTTCCTACCTCAGAGATTGAGGCAGGCTGGGTAATGTCTAGGTCCTGATACCAGATCCTCTTCCACAGCTCGCGGGACAACTGCACCACATGCTTGTCTCCGCCCACCTCTTTCTCCTGCACTGCCGTCAAGAAACGCATCGCAGACAAGGAGCCTGGGACGTAGAGATACAACAAACAAATCAAATAGAACGGACAAGGGCATAATGATGGTCCCGCTAGAATTAGAATCTGTTTAAATCAAGTTATACTAGCTCCATGTTTGTCTCTCTCCCTGAGGGTTCCCAAGAGACACAGCAGCAGTCAGTGGGGTGTTACAGGGAGAGACTTGCTGTCAGCACCAGCTACCAAATCCTGGCCTACTGCACTGAAGACAAGACCTGTTAAGATGCTGTTTTGATCCAGATACTGTACATTATTGCTCTACACAAGAGTATGAAATGAAGGCCATTAGGCTGGCGTCCCTCTATTGCACCTATTGCATAGTAGTGGCATGTGATGCGTGTTTAGGTTACCTTTTTTGAACATGGCCTCAAAGGGGTCAGCTGGGGGACTGATGGGGACACCAAAGTACTGGGACAGGCGATGTAGGTCTGTGGTCATGTACAGGAACTTGTTTGGGACCAAACCTGGGGGCTTATTGCCTAGAATAAAAGACATAACAATCATCAAATCATATTGCATTGCACACTATAACATTTCAGATACTTGTACAGTAGGCATATGGTCACATTGTTCGTGATTGGGAAATATATTGTACGGTCATTAAAATGTTTAGCCTTACCTGACCCTTGCATGACACCTCCCAGAAACGCAGGACGTAATTTGAGGTCAATGTTCCATACATTTCTGTAGCGACACATGACCTGCGAAACAGAATAATGTAAGTGCATCTTGATCTATTCCAGAATTCCTCGAGGCAACCATAGATCGTCTAATACGAACCTCAAAGCCCAGCCAGGAGTATGGAGAGACCACGTCATAGAAAAATTCGATCACTTTCTTGGAACTTGACATTTTGAAGTTTTCCTGCAACACAGTGTAGCTGTTGTGACAATATGGTTATCCGCATAAATATTACTGTAAATAATCGACCAAATGTAAAACTTTAAATGTAAGGGGGAAATTAAAGAGTGAATGTCATTAATCATTTCTGAGCACGTTACCTTTGCACACCGACTACGCAGTCTGTCACAAACAACTGTGTCAAAGTTCAACTAACCTTGACAGAAATTAAATGCACCTCGCAATCAATTGTTTTCACATGTGCAAATGCACCAAAACTCTTTTGAAATCACCTTTTGAGTCCCGTGCAATACAGCTGAATGCTGACGTTGTTTTTCTCCACCACTAAACTGCTGCAAATTACTGGAGCGTTAACTATAACGTTTCCATCTCGACTAGAGTTGCTGCTAGAAATATGTTGCTTTCACTCTTCTTCTCCTATGATGCTCTTAGTTTTGGACACAAACCATTACATTACCATCAGCGCCACGCTGTGGTATTATGAGGAGATTTATTTGAGTGAAAAGTCAGTTGGGGATATATTTTTATTTACTTCATATACTAATTTTTAAGTCAAAAACATGATACATTATTTATTTTTATTCAATTAAATTAATCCAACTATTAACATTTCAATGTTCTAAAATATATACTTCAATAAATACTATGACTTTACTATGCATTTATCCATCTTATTTTACATAACAGTTTGTATATACAAAGCACTCACTCAGGGTGATTTAGTTATCATCATTATTATACTATATAGTTATTACATAATCTATTACTATAATGTAGACTTCTATTTCTGTCTATGTTTCCTCCTGGGGACTGGCTTGACCTTTGACCTCTGAGGAGCCCAGATTGTCAATGAGGGGAAGAGTGGTCCCAGGGGGCTTGTTTGATGGATCACTGAAAGACAAGAAAAGAAGGAGATTATGTCTATATCTATCAGTTACTCCACCCCCCCCCCCCCCGCCCCGCCCCTCCCCCTCCCTCTCCCTCTCTCTCTCACTTTATCTCTGTTTTTCCCTTCCATCTGTCTGTAGGCATTCTAAGGTGTCTTACCTCTCCCCGTCTCTCTCTGTAGTATATGCAGTCTGTAGAGGGAGACAAAAATGAAAACGTGTGGTCAGTATTTTCTCAAGACACATATGATTCAGCTATTCTGTGAAATAAAGAAAGCACCCTCATCTGTGATATGGGTTACCTTAGGCTTCAGCGTGAGCCCCACTCCTACAATCTTTTTAGGGACCCCCAGAGTGTCAAAAGAGTGACTGCGCACTCGTATGGCTCTCTGAAACAACATAAAGAGAAAGTTAATAAAATTAGATATTATATGGCCACAGAAAAGGGGTTAGACAGAAAGGTGGAAAAACTGATGTGTTCTGGTACCCCATATGTTCTGATACCCCATATGTTCTGATACCCCATATTTTCTGAAAACCATATGAAAGAGTGAAGGATTCTTGCTCTAACCTTAAAATTCTCGATGAATCCTCCGCTCCCCTCAGTCGCTCCCTTCACCCCCTCAGACGACGGGAGGCTAGTCAGGGGCGGATCTCCCATCATGCACTGGGAGCGTGTGGAAAGTTCCGCCTGCAACCCCTCCAGGAGAGAGGAACGAGTGCGGAGCTTGGAAAGAGAGAAAGAGAGGGAAGGAGAGAGGGAAGCAGAAGAGGAAAGTGACAGGGGAATAGAAACTCACGGCTTCGGGTTTCTAAAGCAAGCAGACTTTTCAAATGTATTTTGGTCTCATTGCATTGGTGTTGTTTTCTGTTTACCTCTAGTCGGCTGAACCTCTCAGCCTTATAGCAGGAGATCTCTGCATTGATCAGCTTGGTCAGGAGGAACTCTCTCAACAGGGAGCTCTGGAAGACAGGCCAACAGACACTCAGTAGTCTAGAGTGGCATCCTCTCCCTGTAAGCGTATCTTCATCTGCATTGATCTGTAAGCACCTTATACCCAAATACCTTTGATTTGATTTCCTCACCTCTTTGAACATGGGGGGATCTGGGAGTGCGGGGCCAAAGGGAGGCACGTCCTCTCTGGCTGTTACTGACACCTTTAAACAGGAAGTGAGGAGGCACTGGACATAATCAACAATGTATAGATTCACCAATAAACTACAGAAATAAGCCATTGGCTATCCTCATTCATTTTTGCCTTATATGAATGGGTCAGAGATACAAGAGGTGGCTACATTTTTATTTTTTTCTTCATCTCCCTCCCACTCACCTGGAAAACATCTTCTCCTCCCCCGTCCTTGCCCCCCTCCCCTCTCCTCACCCTCCTGACCACTAGGAAACAATGTAGGAAGTGGGAGCTGATGACATCAGACAGAAAAGGGGTGTGGCCCTCCTGGTAAACCAAAGCCACGATATCATTGCCGATGTGCCTCTTCCTCTGTAGCTGTGAGGAGTGATGAGGAGGGTTGGAAGGAGGGTGAAGGTGACAGGAGTTAGGTTTAAGTGTGTGATATTAATGAGCCTAAATCAGTGCCTCTCAAATGTCTTAGTGGCCTATGGCCCAGTCATGACCCATCAGAGGGTCCCAAGTCCCAAACCCACCATTTGGGAGAACAATAGCCTAAACCCATCGTCATTAAAGATATGGATGATTGTATGACAGATTGGAACTTAGCTGACCTGTTGCGTATCTCCCTCTGTGAAGGGCAGTTTGGTAGCAACATGGAACATGATTTCCCTTCCATGGAAGGAAGTGAAGACCGCCTGTCTTCCTGTCTGGCCGTGACACACGTCCAAACCTCCTCTGAACCTAAGACAAACATTGAAGAAAGAGGGGAAGGTGTGGGAGAGACGGCGTAGAGAGAAAGAGGAAGGGGAGATTGTGAGTAAACTTCAGCAGTAGATGTCTTCTGAATCATCAAAGACATCATACAGTACAGTAATCTGGCATTTCTCCAGTAAAACATTGTCATCATTTATTGCACATTACCCTGTGAAACCCTGTAGTTGAACTGTCTCTCCCAAAAAAGAGAGAAATTCCCGAAACTCTTCACTTTCCTCATTGTTACTGAGTATATCCTCCTCTGTCAGCTAAAAAGAGGGAGAGAGTCTGAGAGGGAGTGTACATTAAACACATGCTGTCAGCACCTCAGTGAACGTAAAATGCTGCAGAGAAGGGTGAAATATGGTAACATTAAAAAACGTTAGTATCAAAAAAGGGTTGCTCATTTGTCCCTGTAGGGGCACCCTTTGAAGAACCCTTTGGGTTCCATGTAGAACCCTTTTGGGTTCCATGTTAAACCCTTCTGGGTTCTATGTTAATCCTTTCCACACAGGGTTCTAAATGGAACCCAAAAGGGTTCTACATGGAACCCAAAAGGGTTCTTCAAAGTGTACCAACAGTATCCAAGAGTGTGTCCATAACTGTGTCTATGGTACAGTTATCTACCTGTCCTTCCCTCTGGTTCAAGACGCCAAACTTGAAATTCTTAGAGACTCTGTGCTCATCAAATGCTGTTATCAGCTCTGGGGCCTGAGAGAGAGAGGGAGAAAGAGGAAAAGAGATCGATAGAGAGAGGTGGGTGGGGAGTGTCACATTTGTGTCTGGTTACAGAGGTCATTTGAATGTGAAACATTAGGGAATATAGAGTACCTTGAGATAGCTGACCACCTCAAACCTGGGGACAGTCACATTGTCACAAAGCATCTGGAAAAAACATGATGGTTGAAGGGTCAGTTTAGTGTTTGTCTCTGCATGATTGAGTGCCAATAGTATTAGATATTGATGAGATGGTAATTGATTGATTCATTATTTGACAAAGTAACCGTAACAGTATGAGGGATATTTACTAATACCTTGGCCAACTCCACAGTAGAAGGGATGCTAGGGAACAGAGAGACAGAGAAAACTCCATGCAAAGAGCATTCCTTCATTCTGTGAAAAAAACACAGAGAGAGTGTACATCATAACTGATTACTCATGTACTTGTTGGAGGGTTTTACATCATTTGTTTTGCAATCAAGAATATCAGAAAGAGGACCTTTGATGTTCTCACAATATGTCACTACTCTATCTCTAGTAACCACTTCTCCTATATGACCAAACATGTATAAATACAGTTAACTATAGTAGCCAGGGACCACAGTTGTAAATTAGCCGGCTGGCTAAAACTGGCACATTTACCGACATTTTGATTAATGTGCATTATCCCTGTAAAACTAAATTTCATAAAATAAAGTATTCCACCCATTTTATAACAATAGACATGTGAATATAAACCTTAGTATAATTCTCAGCCTCTTCTCCTCTTCCTCCAAACAGACAGAGAGAACAAGGGGTCCCAGAGTGGAGTCCACTGCAGTGAACGAGTGATGATACTGACAGAAGAGAGAGGGAGGGGGAGAGAGAGAGTTTAATTGAAAAAATACACATAGCTGCAATACAGTGGCCAGTGGTACAGATTAGCTTTTATTAGTCTCCATTGTTACTATCCAATGAATAAAATAGAATAGAATAGAATAGAATAGAATAGAATAGAATAGAATCAGCTCCATGAAAGGTACTGTAGGCCTACTGACTCTCGACCGGAAGAACTCCTGGTACATTTTGGCGTCGCTGTCTCTCTCCATGATGTCATAGCTCTCTGGGCCTAGGCCATACTGGGAGGATGTGGGACTCATCTCCGCAAACCTCTCCAGTGGGGGGTCTATCCAGTAGCCTCCCAGCTTTGGTGGCAGGATGAGGGGAAGGTCGCCCCCTATCTTTAACAGCTGAGACTTTAAAAAAAAAAAGGGGTGAGGTGATGATTAAAAAGCTGTCCATAAAACCATTGTTTTTGTCCAATTATAGATCTACCGGTATTTCATAAATAAGTTGTTTGTATGTATAGATGATGTTTGGTGATGATGAGATATCCTCCAAATAATGACATAAGCTTTATGAGACACAGGGGAACTGTGCTGATTTAATGTGTTATGATTGTTATTACTGTTGTGATGTCAATGTTTAGGGAAACAAAATGCCTGCATGGAATAGGAAAATGAAAGGTCAATGTCAAAACACACACGCATGCATGCACACACCCACACACCCACACACACACACACACACAGAACTATTCACTCACACAATGTCGTGACAGTATATTTCATGAAAACATATCATGAAAGACCAACCTTTAAAGGTAGAGGGAATTCACAGCGCTGTTCATCTAGCCTGCTGCCCTGAGATGAAAAGGAGACGAGCACAGGGTTAGGACTGCCTAATGAGAAAACTCTAATACTCAGGCTTGACTGAGCAAACCAGGGAGGGGGAAATTGTACCATGAACTCACCTGAAGCTTTTCAATGATCTCAAACAGCTCTGTTACCTTTAATAACAAACACAGACAGTCAGACAAAGACAAAGGAAAAGGAAAAGGAGAAACATGAGAGGGAAAGAGGAACAACACAAGACAGTTCTCTCATGGAGATTAGCCTTCTGTCATGATGTGATCAACTTATTACAGTAAATGCAGAAAGGATATTGTGATGATAATGGTCATATGGTGACGCTGTTGTTCTTACCCTCTGGTTGCTGCTGGCAGAGAGAAAAGGTTTGGTCTCGCTGGAGGGAGAATCCAGGATATCCAAAATGCTGTGTTCTAAAGATTCTGGTCTGCAGCAACAGGTGGAGTGACAGAGGAGAGAAATACAACTCATCACTAATCATTTCTCTCTTCATTCGAGGGCTAAGGGATTCAAGAGGGTGCCAGTATAAAATGGCTAGCTCGAGGACAAATTACAGCAACTGGATAAAAGGTAAATAAAGGTTATTGTGAAGTTGAACTTACCGCGTTTCATTCCCACATGTGAATCTGTCCACACTGTAAATAGGGAAGTGGCAACAGCTTAGAGCAGAGAATGTACACTGAGCGCTACTTTTATGAACAACATTAAATTTCAGGAAAAATTATCTGTAAAAGAGATTTTGAAACAAAGCATGTAATTTCTCCTCTAACACTGTGAGTTTTTACTCACCCTCCATATGCCCCAAAAGTTAAACTTCTTTTTCTGGAGAAGAACTTGTCATTCCTCCTCTCTCTCTCCATCGTTCTATGTGAGTGAGAGAGAGCTTGTGTGTGCCAGTGTGCTATGGAGTCAATCAGTACTGCTTAGGGATGAATTAATTCACTCTATCACTCCCTTTCCCCTCCTCTCTGCCCCCTGCCTCTCACTCATTTAATCTCTCTCTACTTCCTTCCCTCTATCCTGCTGTCAGCTAGATGGGCAACATTAACCCACTCATGGCCACACAGGCACACACTGATGGAGAATAAGCCGCCATGACCCCTGACATACAGCGCATGTATAAAACAGACACAGTGAGGCCGGTCCTCATCGATTGCCATGCTCTAATAAACACACATGGTGGTCTCACACACTGGCTGTGTGTAAAGATAGACTTGGAAATAAATAAAGAAACGGCTGAGAGATTGTCTCTTAGACCTGTTACCCTTTGAGTCAGTGAGAACCATCAATTATTGACAGCACACACTGAGAGAGAGGAGCAAGACAGCGGGAGGGAGAGGAAGGGGTGGGCATGGGTGGGGACTCTGAGGAGGCACACTGCTAAAGGGGAAATATAAAGGAGGAGTAAAGGGGGGATACAAAAATATGTAGTGAATGGTTATGTACACATGGATTAAAATGGATAGGCCCTAAATCAATGGCATTCTTTGGTGGTTGGTGTCCAATATCATTTACATCATAATGGCATGTTGAAAATGTTTTACTGCTCAATAGGACCTCAATATGGACCTAAATTCCTGGCAAACACTTAAAAATAAGTCACGAAGTGGGCTGGGCAGTTTCCAAACTGCTCTTAAATCCCACTCCCACAGCCCCTATTCCCACCAATGACATGTTATTCTCTCCCCTTCGTGTAACCATTAGATACTTATTTATGCCAGTCTTCTAAGCGCCTCTTATCAATTGGTTGATTATTTACTGTAAGCATAGATTCAAATTCAAAATTCAGTTGATTGATGAGTCACAGAATACGCCCTCTCATAAGCGGGCAACTGAGTCTCATTCGCCTGCTAAAACGCCACTCAAAATAGATTGAACTCTCAATGGCTAAAATGCTAAACAATGAATTTCGTCTACACCCATTACTATACACACAGCAGACGCGCGGAAGTTGGCTTTTCGTAGACAACGTTATGTTATTAATTTGTGCAACATATTCTCCAATGCAATGGAGTTAGTAATCTAGTTTTACAGACAGTCTACGTTCGAAGCAAGAACAGAACGCCAACAATCTTCTGCCTGAATTGTTGGAATCCACGCGGTTTAACGTCTTTATACGAAAGAGGAGCATTCCGACGTTAGCGTTCATTTTGAGCAAACCTGGCTAGCTACTTTTTTGTCCCCATAACTGGTGCAAATGTTTTGGGGTTTAGAAATGTAGCTAGTCACACAAGCCAGCTAACTTACTATTTGTATTTGGTGCAATTTTGATTTTGGTCCTTATTGGTCATACCTATTTGCTTGTACTATCATACGATTGGCTTCGGTGGAGCATTACAATTATCTTTCCTCTCTCATTGTTAGCTAGCTAGCTAATGATGACATGACAGCTGCCTACCTGAGCAGTTCAAGTTCTGATCTAGTCAGCTAGCTAGATAGCCACACGTTGACAATAATCATCAACCGGTTGGTAACTTTCGACCAGGTTATCGGCTAACGATCAAGACAACTTCAGTTCAAGGTTAGCCAATGATAAAAAATGATTTTGACCTGGTAGCATGTTTTACTTCTTCAACTGAATTAACTCCAGTATGTCATGTATTGTCATACATTGACCCTCTCCCGTGTCCCATAACAGAATGTTAGGGAACTGCGGGATGCTGGAGCGGGACAAGAGGGCGCTTCGGAAGCGCTCAGTGGCTCTCTGCAAAGAGATGGTGGTGGACGAGCTACTCATTCAGTCGCTGCAGGCAGACGACATTCTCACCGACAACATGGCAGAGAGCATTCTGGTAAATTCCTATCTTTAACACTCTTCAGTGTCAAACTCAGTTTCCTTTGCGGTTGTTCTGTCTACACAGATTCTGTTCTGCGTTTTCTTGACTCATATCAGTTAATTCAGGTATACATTGATTTATGTGAATGTCTGGCTGGTGGAGGCAGAAATCACAATACAAGCTCATTGTAATGAATGAAATTGATTGAGCAAAGGTTGCAAGCACAGGTGTACTTGACCTTGCTGTGTAGTTGTTCTAATCTCTGTTGACTGTTTTTTTTCCCCAGGCTGAGCTGACTAATCAAAAGCGGAACTGGCGTCTGCTGTCACTCCTGCCCAAGCGTGGACCCAGAGCATTCAACAGCTTCTGCACGGCCCTGAGAGACACAGAGCAGCAGCACCTGTGTGTCCTACTCACAGAGTCACCAGAGAGAGACAGTAGTGAGAGGCAGACAGAGGTGAGTGTGCAGCATTGACTGTCATTACACCGTCCCATACCGTTTCACATTACTCTCAACATAATCCTCAGACTGCGCACCCTGCTCTTAGAGTCTGCAGACTGAAGCAGAGACAGGGAAAGAAACAGAAACAGAGCAACAGCACCCATGTAGCCTGGTCACACAGTCACCAGAGAGGGAGAGGGATGGGGAGAGAGAGGTGAGCACTACAGCATACCTTTCCTACAAGAGTCAAGAGATAGGGAGAGGTATGGGGAGAAAGAGGTGACCACCTGACATTAGCCTCAATCTGTGTGCCCTACTCAGAGTACCCAGACATAGTCATTAGACAGAGAAGAAGAGAGAGTGGAGGACAGCGGGGAGAGCAGCACCACACCGCTCCCAACCCAAGCTTCAGGCGGCTGCCTGCTCACAGAATCCACGTCCCTAGACAGGGAGAGAGACAGCGACAGGGAGGAGAAGAGGGACAGTGAAAGAAAGAGGGAGAAGAAGAGAGACAGGGGCGAGGTGAGAGTCACATACCACACCCAGCCTAAGCTAGAGCTGGCTGTTCAGGTATTCACACTGCAGGAGAGGCACTGACTGGAAAGCTAAGAATACAAGTTTCTGCTGGGTCATTGAAAAACAACAACAAAGGATGAAATGCAGCTCAATAAGTTGATTTCATTGCTAGCTCATTCTGGTTCACTTTATTATACACATTATTACGTTATAATAAACTGAATTAAAGTTATTGGCAGATGATGGATAAATGGTGTCAAACATACTGTTTTTCAAAAAGGAGAGTTTACAGGTAGAAATGTCCTTGTACTGTCAGATTCCCTTGTATCCCAGTACATATGACAATTAAATTTGAACTTAAACTCATATTGTCTCATTCTAATTTTACCAGAGATTTGTGCACTCTCCCTTACCGCTGCCCATACAGGAGGAAATGGTTGCAGCGAAGAGAGCCAGAACGCACGGTGAGTAGAGCTGCATTCATGATCACAATGTTTTGTCTTCAGCAATTAGGTTCACAATATTTGTGTGTTTCCTAGGAGATTGTGGTAGAAGCAGGGAGCGAGGGTTTGTTTTTGTTTTGGTGTGTAAAAGGAAAAGAAAAAAATGTAATCAGTCTGTTAGTTGATTTCCTCATGCACACAAATAGAAACTAGAATAGTTTTGTTGATATAAACATCTCTCTTGAATGTCTGGTTATACAACCATATCAGTGTGGGAAGTGGGAGAGCGGCAGCTTTGTTGCGCGGCTAGCTACTCTCGACACCTGCAGGCGCCACACCCCGTGGACCTCTCACAGAGCTGTAGTACAAAGGTTATTACGCTACTGTTACTAATAGTGTGCATTGAACTTCCTAATCAAGGCTAAAGTGTTGCACAAACATGCAGTCCTGAATGTAACACAGCCCTCAGGCGTTTTGGGATGTTTGCCATTTTCATAGAGGCATAGTATTGTCTAGTAATAATCTTTTTAGAGAGTTCATGCATATTGTGTTGAACTTGAAAACCATGCAGAGAGCAATAGAAGAAGCCCTTTGTGTTTCAGAGTCCATGGAGATGTGTCTGGATGCAGACAGTCCCATCATCACACCTGTTCTTCCCTGTACACATGACTTCTACCTCTCCCACTGGCAACAGGTAAATCACCTCTCTCTATGTTCTGTCAACATGACTAGGTGAACCAGCGTCCACATCTGGTATTTCTACATGTTAGGCTGTGGATGGAACTACTAGTCACTGCATGCAGGTGAAACTCGTATCTCTGCTTAGTGTTATATATTTATTCCTGTATTTGAAATGGCTACAACTGCTGTAACACAACAGAGTTATACTCGTCCCCTTGGAGCAATTAGTTTTGGTTTAGCAGCCGATGCAACAAAGACATACTTGTGCAGCCACTTCAAAATCTATATGTTCGTGTAAGCCTATGCCCTGTGTGTCCTACCAGCAGATGTTCACACTGTCCCCAAAGGTATCGCTCCCCCCCCCCCCCCCCCCTCAGTGTAAGTCTCAGCTGCTGTAGCGCCTCTGCAGTCCTATTTAAACAGGCTGTGTAAACAGACCTTAACAGGGGAACCCCACTGGTCTGTAGAAGTCATCATTTTCCCACAGACCCAAGTTTGACAGGAAATGGGTAGAATTTGTGGCCCATCTGTGGGGAACGGTACACGTCCTCCTCAGGTTGGGAGTGAGTCATCACTCATCTCCAGTCATGCATGAAACTGTCTTTGAAGTACAGTGACAGAAAAAGTAGCGGTTACAGTAATTACAGTACAGTAATTACAAGTACAGACTTGTTTCCTTTAGGTAACATTTATCTCTTTTTTTAACCATGCCTTCTTATCTCTCTCTCTCTCTCTCTCCATCCATCCCTCCCTACCTCCCCTCCCAGTCCTACAGTATGAGCTCGTCTCCGCGCGGCCTGGCCCTGGTGATCAGTAACGTGACCTTTGACCCTTGTGCTCCTGATCTTGACCCCCGTAAGGGAGGGGAGGTGGACGAGGAGGTCCTCAGGAAGGTCTTCACTGAGCTGGACTACCAGGTCACTGTCCAGAGAGACCTCACTGCTCAGGTAACACACACACACACACACACATTGAACTATCAACAACCAATACAACACACATGCCACACAAACACTTTGCCTTGGCAGTGTGAGTAGGGCCAACAACCCACAGGAACCAGACTCCTAAAGAGTGTCAAAGAGTCTTACTGCACACAGCAGTAGGTAAACAGCACAGGCTTTACTATCAGTAGACCCCCTCTGAGGCTCCATTCAGTGGCACTGAGGCACTTATGTAACTTGCACTTCAAAGGGGCCTGTTGTACACAAGGTGTTAATGAAGACTGGTGTTTTAAAGCATCAGTCTGGCCATAGGCGTTTGTTTACAGTGCAGATACCTACTTGTTAAAGCTTCTTCTGCATATAAGCCAATCCAGGGGGCAGCTTTGATGGGCCCTACTTCCCCCCTCCCCCTCTCCCTCTGACAGGGCATGCGGGCGTGCATTGAGCAGTTCCGTCGGCGGCAGGACCACCAGACAGTGTCCAGCTGTGTGGTGTGTCTGCTCTCTCACGGCGTTGAGGGGGCCATCTATGGAACAGACGGACAGCTACTGGAGGTGTGTGTGTGTGTGTGTGTGTGTGTGTGTGTGTGTGTGTGTGTGTGTGTGTGTGTGTGTGCGCGCGCGCGCGTGTGTTTCTCCTTGATAGTTGAACCAACTCATTCAGCGAAGAGAACTGAAAGTGTTGCTTTTTTTTCAAAATAGTCATTTATTCTTTCTCTCTCTTTCTCAGTTGGACTGGGTGTTTGAGGCGTTTGATAATGCCCACTGTCCTTTGCTGCAGAACAAACCCAAGATGTTCTTCATCCAGGCCTGCAGGGGAGGTGAGCTTCCAAGTCTCTCTCTCTCTCTCTCTCCCTCCCTCCCTCAAATTAAAGTCTTAGCTTAGCTTACTGCTATAACTATCCTCATCTAACCTGTCTGTCTCTTCCTGTCAGAGGAGATGGACTGTGGTGTGGAGCAGTCAGACGGGCCAGAGAGGACCCAGTCACCTGGCTGTGAACAGAGAGATGCAGGGAGGGGAGAGGAGGATGGAGACACGAGACTGAGGGAGGAGAGAGGACGGCTGAGGATCAAACTTCCCCAGCGTTCTGACATGATCTGTGGCTTCGCCTCCCTCAAAGGTGAGTGTGTTTCTCTCTCTCTCTCTCTCTCTCTCTGTCTGGATGGGCGGACGGACGTGCAGGCCTGTGTGTGTGTGTGTGTGTGTGTGTGTGTGTGTGTGTGTGTGTGTGTGTGTGTGTGTGTGTGTGTGTTTGTTTGTACTCAGGTGACTGACAATATGTGTGTTTGTGAGACTTGATTTTAGTCTCTAATGGCATATGTGGTGTGTGTTGTGTTTTAACCTGTATTTGGGTGTGTATCTAAGTGCACTAGACTATAGTCTGCTGTATTTGATTTCTTCCTGATAGGCACTGCAGCCATGAGGAACACCAAGAGAGGGTCCTGGTTCATTCAAGAACTCAACTCAGCACTCCGCCTCCGAACCAAAGACACACACCTCTCAGATATAATGGTGCAGGTAAAGACACACACACACACAAGCCACAGTCATAGACACTGGTAAAGGAATACAGTCGTGATTCAATATCTAGTGAATGTATATCTAACCTGGCCGTCTTCCTTCCCCAGGTGAATGGGCGTATTAAAGAGAGGGAGGGTTATGCCCCAGGAACTGCCCACCATCGCTGCAAGGAGATGTCGGAATTCACCAGCTCCCTCTGCAAAGACCTCTACCTATTCCCCAAGTACCACCCGCAGTACTGATACACACACACACACACACACACACATTCTGACCCTACTCACACACACACATTCCACCCCCATTACTGCCACGCACTCACACACACACAGAGGATTTATTCACTCACATTTGCTGTGCAAATTCCCAGACACACATTCCTCACACACACACACATACACACAGAAACTCTGGAAAATGGAACAAGTTTATGTTAATCTACATGTACTTGGTAATGGGCATGACATTGGTATACAGCTGCTTCTGTGTTTCAGCTAAGCTAAGCTTATTCATATATGTGTGTGTGTGTGTGTGTGTTTCTATGCCAGTTAAAAGTAGGATTTAAATATTCTATGAAGTATCCTTTTGACACAGATTTTTCGCGCTTTTGATTTCTTACTAAACAGTAACTTTTGGGTTTCAAGATGACTTTTAAAGATGTATTTTCTACGCAGATCTATTTTTATCGGTTTAATTTTTTTTACGCAAATCCCTTATCAGTCTGTTTTTGTAAGGATTTTAATGCTGTTTGTATGAAAACAATATGTTTATTTTGAAATGCATGACTATGTACATATGTTCCTGTAGGCCACTAGACTCATAGACAGGGGGCAGTGTAGAATGATAGGTTGTTGCAGCTTCAGAGGAAAATACATTTCAACACCCTCCCGCTTCCTAGTATTTCAGAGACCTCCAATGAAGTACATTCTTAGAAGTAGAGTTAGTCACCAATGATTGACAATTCAGTTGATCATTTGAGTTATTGATCTGAGCACTGTGCTGATGAGGCTCTCCTTTAAGATTGGCTGTGTGGACAACAACTCACTGACTGTAGAGTCATGACCATTTCTCTGCCAGATAACTGTCCCCGTTCTCCCACCTCTACCTCACTGAGAAGGTGGCCGTTGACAAGTTAGCAATACTTTACATCAGGTAGCTTAAAGAAAAAATAAACACATCTTGGCGTTCGCTACTTCCTAGGTATCCACAAGAGGAGGTACCCCTAGATGTATCATCTGCATGAAGTATCCTTTTAACTGTAGGCTATAGAAATACATAGCCATCATGGGATGACTTCAGAGTTGTGTTCCTCCGGCCCCTCATGGTGGTGGTCTGCCAGGGGAATGTGGTGCAAGTGTAGGGGTCTGCAATCTATGAACTCCAATGTTTACGACCACCCTGACACCCAATAGTATTTCCCCTCTGTCGACATGCCCCCCCCCCCCCCCCTCCAGTAAGATGTAAGTTCACTGTATTTCGGTGGTTGTTTATTTACAAAGATATGAAATATAGTATGGATTGATTTCTAAAGCAGCTATTTTGCAACTATTGCAAGCAAGCTATAGTATGAAATTTACTTGTTAACATGTTATGCAGGTGCATGTGCCACAAGAGAAAGATATATTACCTAAGTGGTATATTTACAGTATGCTGTATTGAGTTTGTGTCGTGGAAATCTAGGCTTACCACTTAGTATTTGGTGAGACTCTGCACAAATAGGCACGTACACAATATATGTTCTATTTACTTGTTTTAATGATTGCAAGCATGGCAGTCTGTTTCTAACCAAGAAACAAACTGTTTCTAACCCAAAACAAAGTTACAAGCATACATTTATACTTTCAAAGCACCGCAGGGCGGGTCTTCACATATTCTTATCTGCCTTTCAACATTGAAGCAGTTGGGTAACCTTAAACAGTTGGGTCTTGTACATCGTACATCTTGCTTAAATGCCTTGTCAGCTACACATCCTCATGTCAAGCTTTTAGCACAGTTCATAAGCAATACTTCTACTTCTCTATTCTATTAGTCTACTCAAGTCATCAGCAAAGGGTGACTTTCAGGTCACACAGTTTCTATAGACAAACATTCATTACATGATTAATGCTTTAATGAATGAATTAAATGATTAGTATTATGAACATTATTAACGCTTACCAGCATTTCATATTACAGATACTTATTGACCCATTACAGTTTGACAGTGACATAGGAAGACAATAAACACATAGTGTCGGAGTGACACATGAGCAATGTTGACGTTTTCCTAGAACAGAGCAGACGAGTGTGTGTTCATACAACAGTGTTGTAGTGAAAGGTGGATATGATAGAATAGTATTGATTGAGAGGTAAACCAACCAGTAACAGAGGAGGTGTGTTGTGCTTATCTGCAGTATAAGCTCTGTATGAAGTACTCCTGGTAGAAGTTGCCCTTACCCTTTCCCAATCCTAACCTTGACCATGGCGGGGGGGGGGGGGGGGACGACGACAATGCAAAACTGACCTTAGATCAGCATGTAGAGGTAACTTCATCCTACTGTGTATGAAGTACAGAGGGGTCTGGTTCTATGTCAGGCTATTGGGAGGGGGGAGGGGGGATAATACATGTTCTTATCAATAACTGATGACTGCCAAGTGTTCATGACAATAAACAACCCTCTGTTTTTTCTATGAAATATCGACTCTGTATGAACTCTGTGTTTGGATATATTTGTGTGTGAGTTTGTGTACTATGCATGCTATACTATATTCTGAACCTTGTTGCTGTGTTTGTTTGTTTGTTTACCTCTCCCTCCCAGGCAGTGTACAGTCTGTTCTGTCTCTCCGGTGTAGTATAACCCACTCGTAGCCCTGATTCCGCTGCACTAAGGACTATCTATGCTATTGCTACCCCAAATGCATCTCTATGAGACAGACCACTACCACAGCGATAATGTTCTCTGTGTATCAGATAGAGCCTCAGCCAGCTGTCCATAGTCATTCTCTCCAGACACACACACACTCACACACTCCCCTTGGTCGGAGTGACACATTTTTCGATGGCCACTGCCACGCTCTGAGATTAGGCTGTTATGTGGAGGCGTGTGGACCACAAAGCAGGGCAGGGTTAAAGGGATTGACGGGGGCCGTCTCTTTCCGAGGTTGTTATGTGCAGGCCTGTATCATCAGTCTGAAAGGGGAACAGGGGAAAGGGTAGGATTGGGAGGGGTAGTAAATATAGTAGATAAATACAAAGATATTGTAGAAAAAGTTAATTTATCAGATCAGTGGTCTGTATCTCAGGGGTGCGTCTAAATTGTCTAAAACGGTCTCCTCTCCTCCATCCCCAACCTGTTGGTTTCTACCTTACATGTGGAGTGTGATTTCTGAGAATCATCAGGCAACAGAGGAGGCAGGGAGGAAAGGAAGCTACTTTAGACAATTGACATGCACCACCACATAGAAAACTAGCAGTGCCGAAGGGACTTGATAGGTTTAAACAATATGGTGATTGCTCCACCTTGCCATCCAATGGGCTTATGAGAGCTTCAGCCATAATGCTTATTGGGGGAGTGTTTTGCACAAGGCAAGGAGATGGGGGGGGGGGGTGGGGGGGGGTGCGGGTAGGGGTGAGGTGTTTTGATAGAGGGGGAGGTCTGGAGCATGTGAAGGGTTTGGGGATAGCCTTGCATCATTGGCTGATGAGGTGAGACCTGTCATGGGCGGTGTCATGTGCATGTCCCTCCTCACGTTGCAGGGGCTGCCCTGTGGAGGGATGGCATCTCCCCTCCTTCTCCTCCCCCACCTCACCCTCACCCCTGTCCAAACAAGAACACCCCATCCAAAACCACACATCTAATGGCCTCACTGGTCCGTGTGTGCTGCTCAGGGGAGCAGGGTGTGTGTCAGTATCAGTGTCGTTAATGCAAGCCCCCCTGTGCGTGCGTGCTTGTGTGTGTGTGTGTGTGTTTGTGTGGGGGGCTTACGTGAGCCCCTCTGTGAGTGTGTGTGTGGCTAGGTGTCTGCAGTTCTAATAAAGGAAAGCACTGCGTTCTTCGCTGCCTCATCATATCACTGTACCGGGGTCTGTCTAGAGGTCCGTCTCTCTGTCTGTCCGTCTGTCCTACAGTGGAACTGGATGGGTCGCTGCCTCTGGATCCCCTGGAGAAAACTGAGTCTAAGCCATCTTCAGTTTGAATGTGTATGCCTTGAACTGGGGTTTGTGCATGTGTTGCTGATAATGTGTGTCCCGTAAAGAGTGTGTGTGTATGTAAGATTGTCTGTGGGTGTTTGACTGTAAGAGTGTGTGTGTGTATGTGTGTGTGCGTGTATGTGAGAGTGTGTGTACAGTGCTGCCCGCGCTGGTGGAAATGCTGAAGCGTCCAGCAGGGTTATTTTTGGGTCAGTGACAGCGTGTCAATGGCTGCAGATGCATCGCAAACGAAGGCTCTGAGGTACCAACAGACCCTGGTAGGTCTATCCTGTTCTCTGCCTGTCTGTCTGTCTGTCTGTCTGTCTGTCTGTCTGTCCATCCACCTCTATCTCCTATCTTCTCTTACCTCTCTCTCTGTCCATCCATCTACCTCTCTTGCTCTCCCCTGTCTGTCTGATCTGTCTGTCTGTCTGTCTGTCTGTCTGTCTGTCTGTCCATCCACCTCTATCTCCTATCTTCTCTTACCTCTCTCTCGGTCCATCCATCTACCTCTCTTGCTCTCCCCTGTCTGTCTGATCTGTCTGTCTGTTTGTCCATCCACCCCCTCTCTCCTATCTTCTTTTCCCTTTTTCTCTGTCTCTCTCTCTGTCCATCCATCAACATCTCTCTGGCTCTCTCCTCCCTCCCTCTGTCTGTTTGTCCATCCGCTTCTCTCCATCGCTCTCTCTTCACTCTTCTTTTGCCCTCTTCACTCCCATCCCCCCATCCATCTTTCTCTCCACTTGTCTGTGTGGTGTGCTGTGTTTGTGCTAAGGTGTTACATGGTTATCTGCTCTTCAGATGACAAACACCTGAAGACGAGTTCCCCTGGTGATCCCAGCCTGTCTCTCCTCCTATCAGTATTTTCCTCTGGCTCTCTGGCTCCATTTCCTATGTAATCACATGCCACTTCCGCTCATCTTCATGTCCTTGTGTTAAACCCCTGCTGACGATCCAAGATATTTGACACCTTGTCTTCCTCAAACACCCCCTTCTCTCTCTCTCTTTCTCTCTCTCTCTCTTTCTCTCTCTCCCTTTCTCTCTCTCTCTCTCTTTCTCTCTCTCTCTCTTTCTCTCTCTCCCTTTCTCTCTCTCTCTCTCTTTGTAACACCCCACCTCATGGCTGTGATGCGTGGGTGTTGAGATGATTCTCGTCCCCTGCTATTGTTCGTGACCCCTCATCCTGCCGGTGTCGTCCTCGCCTCCTTCTCCTCGGCCTGCAGTCTTGTAAAGTCATTACTCTCTTCATGTGTACGTGGTTATAAATACGTCCTCCTATACGCAGGAAACCGGAGCAGACAGGTTAGATGTATTTATACAGCATCAGTCCTCTCCACCAGGGATGAAGACATGTTATTCTATCTCCACACTTTCATCTGGTTAGATCTTCATCGTAGATCATGTTCATGGCACGCTTGATTTTCGTATCTGAACCGATTTGATTATGTACGACAATTGTGTGGCTGTTTTCTGATTCACATTGGCCTTTTCCGGCCATGTTACAGCTACTGTGGCGGATGCATTGTCAAGTCGGTACAACACAGCTCAGCTTGGTTCAGCTTGGTAGTGTAATAAGGGTATATGTGGTCAGAATGATCCTCTATGGCACCACCTGAAAATGAACCTAGATTCAACGTGTACGCCTAAAGAGAGAATATGAGAGTGGCCATGGACACTGTCCTGTCTACTCTGTGGGTCTTGACATGAGGTGCAGAGTTAGGAGACAAAGGCAGAGAGAGGAGGAGGGAGTGTGAAGTAAGGCCAAGCTGTGTACGTTGGAGCAGGCACACAGAAAGGAAGTGAGGCGGAGAGGTGAGAGAGTGTCAATACTGTTCCTCTTAACCTACCTCCCTCCTCCCTCCATTCCTCTCCTCCCTCTCTTCCTGGGAGAGGATGGCCGCTTGCCCAAGGCGAATCCCTTATCCCTGCCCCTATCGGAGCCTCTACCAGAGCATAGGTCAGATAAAAATAAGAAATCTCAATTAGTCACAGTATATACAGGCTTAATGTGTCTCCTCTGGAGTTACTTAGACATATCTATCACACAGTTATGGTCGCAATTTGCTATTTGTGTGTGTGTGTGTGTATGTGTGTGTCTATCTGTGTGGTGAGAGGGGTTGTGGGTGGGGTCCAGCAGGGGGGGAGGGATGGGTGTCGAGCTGTTAATACGGGTACGCTATCTTAATACACTTTATTTATTATCCATGGCCATGACATGGGGGTGTTTTATTTCATAAAGCAGGATTTATGAGTTAGCGAGCTGAACCGTTTTCGGATGACCCACTGGTCCAGCATGTTTACTGCCTGTCCTGCGGCATCGTGTTAGTGGAGCAGGATATTAAGTGAATCACTTCCAGGTCACACAGCTGTGGTTGACCCCTGGCCTAGCTGAGGAGAGAGTGACCCCTGAGGGCTAGGATTAAGCTGACAGACACTTAAACTGTGCATGGGTGTCAACAATACTGTATGTGAATGGCTCTTCAATGTTTGAGATCATAGAACAGGATGCAGAGTCACAAACCAATGCAGTTAGATAATGGGATGGCTGGAATGTAGACTGCAGATTACCTGAGTGACCATCCTTCATTTTGTGCAATAGGTGCAAGGTTCTGGTCATCCTTTTTTCCAGTCTGCACTCAGTCATGCTTACTATATTGTGAGGTGGCATTTAAAAGGTCATCAACAAAAACATAGTGGATTAAACATTAATGGATATAATTTGTATATTACATTTCAATTTTAGTATTTTGTGATATGCAAGGGATTTGATATCGGCTACAGGTGCATATTTGACATGTACACGTGACATTAGTTTAACTTCCCACATCTAGCACTCCATGAAACTCAACATCTGAACCCCATGGAGGTGGACTAATCGAGAGGTAAACAGACAGAGAGAGGGAGGTGTATGGAGAAGTGTGTCAGTGAACATTGGGTCACACTGGGCTAAATTTAACCCAGAGTAAGGTTTCACTCAGTGGGTGGGGGAGGCAGGGGACAAGGGGTGGTGAGAGGGAAAGTTTGAGGGGGAAGAGAGGGGGTAAGGTGAAAAGGTGAAAAGGTGGAGGGTTGAAAGGATTAGGTGAGATTGTTTTGGGCAAAACTGAATTTGAGGGAATATGTCTACTTTCACTTGTACAATGTCTGTACAGTATATTGAATATGCACAAATCTACTAAATCTACTCTATGACCAGTCTTCTTAACATGGCCAGTCACACGTTTCCTCAGCTACTATAAGATAGGTGAAGTACAATTCCATCCAATAGAGCATAAGATGGCATACATGTCTTCTATACTCAATGTCTGTGGGTTAGGATTGGGGTTAGGGTTAATGTCAATGACTCTCTAGCCCCTTAGGAGAGGGAACGCAGCAGCAGTGTCAGGTATTAAATCACTAGCACTTACATTCAGACCACGGAGACTGTCCCTCCCTGCCCAGTGTGTCTGTCCAGATAGGTTTATGATCTTGGACTGGAGAACTGGAGTCTCCTGGACTGACTGGCAGGCTTGTAGGGAATAGACCCAGCAGAATTAAGAGCTGCTGACAACTTATTGTCAAGCTTAAGTGTCTGTATTAACCTCCACCCGTTCCTCATGTGTGCGTGCGCATGTGCGTGCGTGTGTGTGTGCATGCATGCATACATGCGTGTGTGTGTGTGTGTGTGTGTGTGTGTGTGTGTGTGTGTGTACTGTAGTGCTCGTACATGTCAGTCATCGGGGACTATACTGTATTACTCTCCCCTTGGACAGAGAGGAGGCAGGTACAGTTCGTCACACTGGAAGTTTTTAAAGGACAGATCCAAGATAAAGATAGTTTACAGGGATAGAGAGAACGAGATACAGTATATTAGAGAGAGGGAAAGCAGCAGGAGGAAGGAAAGACTGACAAGCAGCCTGTCAGAAGGGAGGAGGAATGATGGAGCGCATTAACACTTTTGAGACAGTTCTGAATCTAGACCAGATTCTGGTAAGACACGATCTTGATTATTACCTAAAATATCAGGTTTTGACCTATTTCTGTTTCAATATTGCAATGATTATTGACTTATAAGACAACTGATTTAGAGGTCATGTTGAGGTCCTTGTATATGACATCGACGTTGTATGTTCTTATGCCTTTGTTTACATTTCACTTGTTTCTTTACCTGTGGATAAATGGTCTTAAACTGCTCTTCCTATCGATTCCTCAATCAATAGCAAAAGATATGTGGAAATAGCGGTCCAAATAGATATTGCACTGGTAAATTGGGGGGGGTGGGGGGCGGCGTATTAACAATGGGCTGGACCTATGTTAATGTTTGTATTGTGTATAAGGGGGTTTTATGTCCTAAGGTTAAGGCCTATGAGTTGTCTTTAGGTTCTAAACAGACAATATTAGCTCAGGTTATTGTATATGGAAAAGAGTCATGTGCATTCCCTTCTGCGAAAGAGAAGTCACCTGTGGGCGTAGATTAGGTGTGTTTGTGTATTTGGTGGTGGGGTGGGGGTGGGTGGTTGTGTGGGGGTTTGTGGGAGGTTCCCCATGTCCTAATCTCTCTATCTGTCCATCAGTGACTGGGTTAGATTTTATCATTAACCTTTTGCCTCAAGACAGGGCTATATTGTTAGGGCTGACCGCACACACACAGACTCATTCATGTTCATTTTTTTGCATACTCACTAACACACACACACACACACACACACACACACACACACAACATCATGCATAAACCGGTACACACATGTAAGGCATACACACATTGAGGGACCATGGAATTTGTTGTTACTCTTTTTTTAATTAAATCTCAAAGTCACTCTGCCCTTCACTCTGCATCTGTTAGCAGCTCTCACTCTCACTCTCGCTCTCTCTCTCTCTCTCTCTCTCTTTCTCTTTCTCTCCTTCTCTCTCTCCCCTCTCAAAGTCATTCGAGAATTTCATGTAGAGCTGTTCTCCTGTCTTCCTTCCGTTCGATATTCGGTTCAGTGGACATTGTGATTGACAGCTTAACAGTTAGTAGAGGCTCACGTAGGCCTTTCAAATGTAAAGCACTTCAGAAGCATAACAGGAACCCTGAGTTAGGGTGACGGTATGCTATCGTAGTGTTGTGGTTGCTAACTGTATACTATTGTAGTGAATGTGTTATTAGTGTGTATTCGTTAGTAGAGTAAATGACAACTCAAAGGGTCACACAGTGACATCAGACAAACACAGGCTGATAGATGGAGACAATTCGGTCCTCAGTGAAACATCTATCACAGGATTCAGTGTGTCTCTCACGCTGTCACTGTCACTCTCTATCTCTCTGTTTTTCTCTCTCCCTCTCCTTCCCTAGGGAGTGATACTGGGATGGCACTCTCTGGCTGCAATGCAGTGGTTAATGAATGCGTCATAACCAAACAACACAACGAAAATATCAACAAGCTGTCTGGAGAAACATATAGTAAATGTATTGGAAGCCCCGTCTGTGACTAGTACATGTAGCTATTTCAGCTAGTTTGTTAAGTGCGATCATTATTTTAATTTGATATTTCGAGACATGTACTGTAGCTGGTAAAGTAATGTGGCTAACATGACCAGTTACTGATATACACTCACCAAACACTTTATTAGGAACACCTGTACACCTTCTCATGGTGGAGGTGGTGTAATGGTGTGGGGAATGTTTTCTTGGCACACTTTGGGCCTGTTAATACCAATCAATCATCGCTTGAATGCCACAGCCTATTTGAGTATTGTTGTTGACCATGTGCATCCCTTCATGGCCACAATTTACCTATTTCTAATGGCTACTTCCAGCATGATAATGCACCATGTCACAACGCAAAAGTCGTCTCAAACTGGTTTCATGAACATGACAATGGGTTCAGAGTTCTTCAGTGGCCTTCCCAGTCACCGGATCTGAATCCAATAGAACATCTTTGGGATGTGGTAGAACGGGAGATTCACAGCTTGAAAGTGCACCTGAAAAATATGCAGGAATTGCGTGATGCAATCATGTCATCATGGACCAGAATCTCAAAGGAATGTTTCCAACATCTTGTGGAATTAATGCCACGAAGAACTGAGGCTGTTTTGAGAGCAAAGGGAGGCCCTACCCAGTATTAGTATAGTGTTCCTAATAAAGTGTTCAGTGAGTGTATATATGGGAATATACTGTATATGTCTATGGTTACAGCGCTGTATGCTTCATTTATTCATCCACTTCTCTGTCAGTTTATTTTTATTTGTATTAGTAGTCATTTTATTAGGTCAGTGAACACACGTAAATAGTTAAGGTAGGAATGGGGGATGCAGTATAAGGCTGATGGGTACCAGTCACATCACCTTCCCATGTATGATGGGTACCAGTCACATCACCTTCCCATGTATGATGGGTACCAGTCACATCACCTTCCCATGTATGATGGGTACCAGTCACATCACCTTCCCATGTATGATGGGTACCAGTCACATCACCTTCCTATGTATGATGGATACCAGTCACATCACCTTCCTATGTATGATGGGTACCAGTCACATCACCTTCCCATGTATGATGGGTACCAGTCACATCACCTTCCCATGTATGATGGGTACCAGTCACATCACCTTCCCATGTATGATGGGTACCAGTCACATCACCTTCCCATGTAGTCTACTGACGGGCTCTGAGACACGCTCAGGTCCCAAGTGATCTCATCAAACGTATCGCTGTATCTCTCGGTCTCTTCCTCTGTCTCTCCCTCTCTTATTCTCTCTCATTGTTTTATCATTCCACGAGTTCCTCATTTTCTTTCCCTTGTTTTCCCTCCCAGCCCTACCTGGGCGGTCATCTCTGATTGACAGAGCTGTGGGTGTTACTGGTTAGACTTGTTGACCTAATACTGAAGTCACACATACTGTACTGTCAGACAGGGAGAGAATTGTCACCACAACATGTCTAAGAGAACTGACCAAGCGGAGGTATGCAACAAGATTTTATACTTATTCATCTGAAAGGGTTGTGTATTACTTAAAGTTTTATTTTATTATTTAAAGTATTTATACATGTATTATAGAGTTTGTTTGTTTTCTCAGAACAAATAATATGTTTATAAATAGTTTTAGATTCCACTAGAGGGATAAAGTTTGAGGGGGAACTTTATTTGTGTGTGAGTGTTTGATGGTGAGATTTATTTATGGAGCTTTATTGATGCAGTCATATTATTAAACTTTATAAGACTGGAGAGGCTTGGATATTTTCAATATATCACACCTTTATCATGCAGTTTCATAATGAGATCTATGACTGCATCTATAAGGTGCTTTGAATACAAGGCATTTTTACTTCTTCATATTCTCCCAGGAAAATCAGCTGTCCTCAGCTGTCCTAGAGTCAGAGAGTAGACTACATGGAGGTGACATGACTGTCCATCAGCCTTACTTACTTATGTGCTGGAGATAATGAATATGAGATTGTAAAATGGTGAAGTGTCACTTTAACTATTTATGTGTGTACAGATTGTGTTCGCAGACCTAATAATCAAACTGGCTGTAAGCCCATGCTGATTTGTGACAGATATGGCTTAAATAGGATATGAAAAAATATTATCAGTACCTTCATTCAAGTTGGGGATATAGTCTACTATCGCATTGTCATACAGAATGTCAAAAAGGTTACTTTTCCAATTGGACGCAATAAAGACAAGGAACAAAGATATCAATGATGTTTTGCTTTTGTATATAAACAAATTACAAGAGGTCCTCTGTAGTTTTCAAGCCACACACTGCATGCTGCATGCTACATGCAAATTAATGACAAGAAAAAACACTGGTAGCCAACAATGATTTGCATGCACACAAGAACTAAATATAGACCCCCTGTTTGCTCAGCTGTTATTATAGTGTGAGTATTGGATTGCAAACAATTGATTAAATGCTATGAATAATGATTAGAAGATAACTGTGTTTATTCACTTCTAGAGTTGGTACTGTATGAAATACTAGTCGGTAAAGAGTTGGCTCTCTAGGACTACTTCAAATCTAAACTTTGAAGTAACATTTAGGAGGTGCGTTTGAGGGCCATTGGCAACATTATATCAGTTCAACACAGGCCCTTGCTATCTACAGCATCTGCATGTATTTCCATCACGCACACGTGTTTCTATCAGTCACATTGGGAGTGGGTTGTGGTGTTGTTGTGTGAGACTAGTTCATCATCAACTTGAATTGAACCACTGTAGGTTCACGTTTCCCATAACCACTGATTTAGGATCAGATTACCCTCCCCACTATTCTAACCTTAACCATTAGTGCTGTATCAGTGCTTATTCTGACCCTCTATCAGTGCTTAGGGGCAACGTCCACCCACTCACCTAGCCTTAGCTGTGTCTCACGAGCACTGCTACATGAAGTGAGTCGACTATTAGAACGGTGGATGGTGGATGGTGGATGGTGGATGATGCACTAATACCTCTTCTAGAATCGCTCGTCAACTCCCCGTTTGCTACATTGGTGTTAGGTGTGGGATCCAATCTCTGAAGAGCTGTTGGACGCATCCCCTCATTCTATCTTCTGCCGTAGTCAGCAGGCCTCATGGTTGGCAGCAGCCTCTCTCCCTTCCTGTGAGAACTTGATACAGAGGAGTCTGGCGCCTTGCTTCTCCAATGATTTAGCCTCCTGCATTGCAGTGTAGTGGTATGTAGATGTACTGTAGGTGTCAGTTGCCCAATTGCAATGTCGTGGTATTTACTGTAGCTGTCAGTGAAAGTTGCTCCTAAGCACAGGTCCAGTATCAGTGTTTTATAGTCTCCGGATAGGTGAAGTTAGGAGTGTGATTGGTGAAAGCTGATCTCAGATCAGCTCAAATGGGTAAAATCTATGTACATACGGATGCAGTTTGCGTGTGTGTGTATGTGTGTGTGTTGTGTGTGTGTGTGTGTGTGTGTGTGTGTGTGTGTGTGTGTGTGTGTGTGTGTGTGTGTGTGTGTGTGTGTGTGTGTGTGGATGCAGTTGCACACTGGAAGGGGAAGGTGTGGAATGTTCTCTTTCCGGGATCTCTTCCTCTCTTCCTTCCTGGCTGCTGTCCAGCTCCTGCTTCCACTCCGGGAGGGTTTTTTTTCCGATCTCTAGAACCGTTTTGTCTATTTCTGTCTGGGAGAGTATTCAGGTTGGTGTGTATCCCTTACACACACGCCGCACATTCCCTCTCTCTACCTCGTTATCTCTTCCTCTCTCTGCTGGATCCAGTTTTCTACCCCTGATCAGTTTTCAAGGTTTTCACTCCCCCTTTCCTTGCTTGCTCTTGCTCTCTCCCTTTCTCAGTCCCCCTTCACACCTCGTTGCACTTGACAAGAAAAAAACATCCCTCTTAGTCCACCTTCACTTAACGTATTACTTCCAGGAAATCAACTCTTTGCTGGGTCCAGTTTAGGGGTTCGCAGGGCTTTCAAGGTAATGTAGTATTTACCCTCTTTAGCTCTACGGGGAGTACAGGGAGCAACTGGGTAGCTTTGCCAGGCGGGAGGCGACACGCTTACTCACAGAGAGACAATGGAGGAGACAGACAGGAGACAACACCACAGCCAACGCCAGACGAGGACATGCCCGACGACATCATCACCCCGTCACCTTGGAGTCCCATCTTAGCCACACCTCCTCTCTGAAGAAGCCCCGCCCCTACTCCAAATGCCAAGGTGAGAGACAAGCGATAGCTCCTCTTATGTCGCAAGTTAACAAATAAGCAGCTCGTAAAACTGGAATAAAACACTCAAAAACAGTTTGAACGCTTTTTTTTGTCAAATGAATATGCTGTTCATTGCACTGGTGTTGTGCCGTTATGAAGACTGCGTGGCTCGTATCCAGCGGTACATCGTGACCAAGCTGGGGGAAGACTGGATCTTCCTGGTGCTGCTGGGTGTCAGTATGGCACTAGTCAGTTGGAGCATGGACTACACCAGCGCCAAGAGCTTACAAGGTACCACACTACAACCCCCATAATCCACTCTGTCTGTAGGACGTCAAGGCGCCACACGACAGAGCCATACATATATCAGAGATATTGCTAACATTGCAATATGCCTCTCTCCTCCCCTCTCTCTCTCTCACTCCCCCCCCCCCCTCTCTCCCTCTCTACTCCCAACTCTTCCTCCTCCCCCCCCCCCTCTCTCTCAGCGTATAAGTGGATGCATGGGGAGCTGAGTGGGAACGTCCTGCTCCAGTACCTGGCCTGGGTCACCTATCCCATGGTCCTCATCATGTTCGCTTCCCTCTTCTGCAACCTGGTCGCCCCGCAGGCCATCGGTTGGTACAACAATCTCTCCATGTCTGTTTGATCTTGCATTTTCCCTCTCTTTCACATTCTCTCCATTCTGTCTGTACCTGTAATGTGATAGCCATCTCCCCGCCCTACTGTACCCCTCAAGTTTTATACTTCCTCCATACTTCCCTCCTTTTCCTCCCTCCATTACCGTATTTCTCTTACCTATTGTCTTGTCTCACCCCTCTCTCTCTCTCTCTCTCTCTCTCTCTCTCTCTCTCTCTCTCTCTGTCTCTCTCTCCCCCAGGCTCTGGTATTCCTGAGCTGAAGACCATTCTCAGAGGAGTGGTGTTGAAGGAGTATCTAACACTCAAGGCCTTTGTGGCCAAAGTCATCGGTCTGACCGCTGGCCTGGGTAGCGGGATGCCAGTGGGGAAAGAGGTGGACCTCCTCTTCTCCTCTCATAATGATCTCTCCATCTGCCACCCTCACCACCCCCATCCCCATCTCTGACCTCTTTCTCTCTTTCTCTCTCTCCCTTACTGTATCTCTCTCTCTCTCTCTCTCTCTCTCTCTCTCTCTCACTCTCTCTCTCTCTCACTCTCTATCTCTCTATCTCTCTTTCTCTCTGCCCCTCCCTTTCTTTCAGTACCACTCCCTCTCTCCCAGCCCAGAGGTTCATAAATCATCCTCTGTCATGTTTTCTCCTCCTCTCCTCGTGGGATTGAAACAATTTACTCAACTCCTCGACAAACTCCATCCATTTTCCCCTTTATGGAGGCTGGGCAACTGTCAAACACACAGCAATTATAAAATGATTCATTCGTGCAGATACAATGTGCCCCAGTTAAGAATTGAAGTCAAAGCAAATTGTCTGCGTCTATGCAGATAATGTCTAGTGGACTTCCTAATGTTCGGTGTCGATATGTGTCACTGACCCTGTCCTCCTCCTTCCCATCATTCCTAGGGCCCCTTCGTCCACATAGCCAGCATCTGTGCGGCGGTGCTGAGTAAAATCATGTCCATCTTCACTGGAGTCTATGAGGTAAGCCAAGGCCCTGATCAAAGAAACTACAACTCCCATCAGCCCTCACTCTGGGAGACTGTCAGACTGGCATGACCTTTGACCTGAGTAATAGCTGGAATGTGGAATTTAATAGATGTTGTCGCTCTGTTATGTCTGCAGTGTGTGTGTCTTTTTAAATACTCGTTGCTTTCCCCCCTTGTTGCTGTTATGCCTGTTGTTATTTCAACTCTCTCTCTCTCTCTCTCTCTCTCTCTCTCTCTGTCTCTCTGTCAGTCTCTCTCTCTCTCTCTCTCTCTGTCAGTCTCTCTCTCTCTCTCTCTGTCTCTCTCTCTCTCTCTGTCAGTCTCTCTCTCTCTCTCTCTCTCTCTCCCTCTCCCTCACACCTCATCTGTGTTTGTGTCTCTCTGTATTAATAGTGTGATGGTAATGTCTGGCATGTTTATTAACAGTGACCTCCCCTGCCTCGTCCTGTGTCTGTCTCCCCCTCCCTCCCCTGGTCTCCCCCTCTCTCCCCTGCCTCCTGGCCTCCTCTCGTTCTTCTGTCTTCCCTCACCCCACCCCATATCTTTCCTATATACCCTCTTTCTCTTGCTCTTGAATCTCGTCTCTCAACTTTCTTCCCCCTCACCTTGCTCTCTCCTTCCTCCTTCCCTCCCTCCCTCCCCCCTCCCCCCATCTCCGTCTTGTGTGTTCTGTTGACCTGTGATCCCTAACCCCAGAATAGCGCCCATAACCAGGACCTGCTGGTGTGTGCGTGTGCCGTGGGAGTGGCCACCTGCTTCGCCGCCCCAGTGGGAGGCAAGTCCGACCCACCTATCTCGACACGCACCTGCTCTGAGTTGAAACTGCTTTCAGGCACTGATCTAGGGTCAGCTTGCCTTTCTCAAATTCTAATAACCATATGGAAGGGGAAATGGAAGACTGACCTTAGATCAGTGTCTAGGGGAACCTAGGTCCATGCACCACATCCAGTAAAAGAGGGTGAAAGTTGCCCCCACCACAGATCTAGGAACAGATTTCCCTAGCTTTAATCTTTTTTTAATCAAAGGAATATGAAATAACTGACCCTTTTATTAGTGTTTTGAGGCAGCTTCTACCTCCGTCACACATCCAGTACACCAGGGATGCGCTCAGCATGTGTAAACATTCAGATTGTTTTTCTGTATAGAAACGACAGGGTGACAAGAGGATCTGTTCTGGCATGTTGAATTTCTCTCTGCGATGCTCTGAATGTTTCAACCCGTTGAAGGAGCCCTAGGCAGGCTGAGACCAGATGGTTTGTTGCTGAGTGTTTTTGTACTTGCTTGGTCTCTCTCTGGCACTGCCTGTCTGTTTGTTTGTATGAGGTGTTAAGTTGTTTGGGGCTTGTGTATTTCTCTGGAGAGCTTCGGTCGTTTTTTTCTGTTCCTTGCTGCTTTTCTGTTCTGTGCTGTGTATCTTTGGCTAATGCTCTACTACACTATTGTGAACATTATTCATTCACTTTATTCCCTCTCTTTTTTCTGCTCTATTTTCCCTCTGTTTTGCCTTTTTGTTCTGTTCCCCTCTCTCTCTCTCTCTTTGATTGTTCCACTCCTCTCCCCTCTGACTCTCCTTTCTCCCATCTCTCTCTCTCTCATCCTCTGCTCTCTCTCCCCCCTCCGTCCCCCCTCTCGCTACCTTTCTCCGTCTCTCTCTTTGCTCCCTCTCTCACTACCCCCCCCCCTCCCTCCTCCCTCTCCTCTCTTCTCTGTGTCAGTAGAACCCCTATGGGTACACAGACATTCTGACAGTGGGCTGTGCCGTGGGGGTGGGCTGCTGTTTCGGCACTCCACTAGGAGGTACTGTAGCCATCTCTCTTTCACCCCTCCGCTACACTTCTACATCTCTCTCTCTCTCTCCCCCTCTCTCTCTCTCTCTCTCTCTCTCTCTCTCTCTCCCTCTCTCTCTCTCATGAGGACCACATTGTAAACAAGTGTTTTAAGTCATGCTTTCATGTGCTATCCTCTGGGATCAGATACATCTCATGCTGTATGTTTATTTTAAAATCCCAAAGAAAAATCAATCAATCAATCAACTCCTCGAACTTCCTCTATCCCCTCAGACTATGACTTAGTCAACTCTCCCCTCTCTGTAACCGTTCCGATACCTTTCTTCATCCCTCTTTCTTTCCTTATCCCCTTGACACTTCATCCCTCTATCTCTCCAGCCCCCCGCTGCTTCTCTCAGCCCCTGAGCAGTGCCTAGACAGCCTCAGCATAAAAAGGGAAACATTCAGCAGCAACATTTAGTTTAAAAGACATGAAAGCCAGGCTTGTCTCTATTCCTCAAATATTGTCTTTTATCATGGGCTTTCATCTCGCCCACAGTTATGTTTCTAAGTAGCTCTGATGTTTATTTAACTCTCATTCTAATTATCTCACCTTTCTGTGTGTGTGTGTGTGTGTGTGTGTGTGTGTCTTTGTGTGTGTGTGTGTGTGTGTGTGTGTGTGTGTGTGTGTGTGTGTGTGTGTGTCTGTGTCTGTGTCTGTGTATATACACTGTGATTCTCCTGTAGTGTATAATTACACCCCTAGCTTGGAGTGCTTTTGGTCTCATTCTGCTTACTTAACTCAAATTTGTCTCCCTCTCTTCTCTCTCTCTCTCTCTCTCTCTCTCTCTCTCTCTCTCTCTCGTTCCGTCTCTCCCTCACCCACCAGGGGTGTTGTTCAGTATTGAGGTCACGTCTACCTACTTTGCAGTGAGGAATTACTGGAGAGGGTATTTTGCTGCCACATTCAGCGCCTTCATATTCAGAGTGCTCTCTGTGTGGAACAAAGATGCTGGTGAGAGTCAGGCCATGGACGGACGTAGCACACACACATACACACACACACACACACACACACACACACACACACACACACACACACACACACACACACACACACACACACAGACGCCCTTGAGAGTGCCCTTTGGGAAAACCGATGCTGGTGAGACTATGAGATATCCGATACCATTTTTGTACCATGACTCTCCTAAAGCCCTTTAAACCTTTTCGCCACAGATAAATAAATGTGTTTCTTGTCATATCCTAGTAAAAGCTATGACCCAGGGGAAATTAAACCAACTAGTGAACCTGACCGCTATTGGGAAAGATGAGCATAGTGCAATTTCTATTGTGAAAGCTTGTTCATGCCTGATTCTCCACCTCTCTCTGTTATAGTCACGATCACAGCTCTCTTCAAAACCAACTTCAGGATGGATTTCCCCTTTGACCTGCAGGAGCTACCAGCGTTTGCAATCATCGGGTAATTGTCTGATATATAGACTCCTCTGTGTGTCTGTGTGTGTCTGTGTGTGTGTGTGTGTCTGTGTGTGTGTTTCACTAAAACTCCCCTCCTGTTGTAGGATCTCGTGTGGGTTCCTGGGAGCATTCTTCGTCTACCTGAACAGACAGGTGGTTCTGGTCATGAGGAGACAGACAGCCCTTACACGCTTCCTGACCAAGCAGTGAGACATCCTAACACACACACACACACACACACACACACACACACCTAATCCTATTCCATTCAATTCAGTGTAATTTCAACAGCTCCTTTCTCACAAAAGTCATCAGTCTCAGAACACTGGCCGGGACAACCAGGGCTTAACAACCTCACAGCCTGCCATTCACTCAGTTAGGAGATTCACTTATCCTCCGTGACTCACCAGTCAAGCTGCATTACACTCTCTCATATTAGAGGGGAAGAGCATTGGAGGTGATCTATTCTCAACAGTGTTGCTACCTGAAACTGAACTGCTAGGAGACTCACGCTCATTCACTTCCATTACTATCCTCAATTACTTGGAGGATTGCTGTAATGGCACTATAATGTTTTATTTTTTTGATAATTGCTGCTATTCCATGTCACGCTGTTTAATACTTATATTTGTGTGTGTGTGTGTGTGCGTGTGTGTGTGTGTGTGTGTGTGTGTGTGTGTGTGTCTGTCTGTGTGTGTCTGTGTGTGTGTGTGTGTGTGTGTCTGTGTGTGTGTGTGTGTCTGTGTGTGTCTGTGTCTGTGTGTGTCTGTGTCTGTGTCTGTGTGTCTGTGTGTGTTCAGTCGATTGATTTACCCAGGTGCAGTGACATTGATCATCGCCACCTTCACCTTTCCTCCTGGATTTGGCCAGTTCATGGCTGGAGAGGTCAGAGAACATTATCAACCTTATATTTATTCTCATATGTCTGTGAAATAGCTGCAGTATGTATGTAAAATACCTACGGTAAAATATGGCAAAATATGGCATGTATGAATAGCAACATGTTCGTATGACGATATTGATGTGAATGCAACAACCATACACTAATCAATATGGTAAACACTGACTAAGAGTTGATGTGGAGCTGCTGTAGACAGGTCAAGTCTGTCATGTGGAAACACTCTCCTGTGCTGTTTGTTGACTTCTCAGTGCCATTCACACTCTGTACCTGTGCAGGAATCACACATGAATGATGGTGTTTAGTGTTACTCCTGTTTATGCTGTGAGATCATCACTCAGATTTCTCTCTCTCTCTCTCTCTCTTTCTCTCTCTCTCTCTCTCTCTCTCTCTCTCTCTCTCTCTCTCTCCCTTTCTCCTAGCTCATGCCCAGGGAATGTATAAACTCCCTCTTTGATAATTTCACCTGGACCAAAATCCAGGGTGCGCCCGCACCCCCTGGCCTGGGCCGCTCCTCTGTGTGGCTGCACCCCCGCGTCAGTGTCTTCATCATCCTCCTCCTCTTCTTCGTCATGAAGGTATATCATCCCTCCATCTCAAATATATAAATGCAATTGAAAGGATTGTAACCTGTTGTGGTCTCAGTTGGTCTTAAGTGGAACCCCTCTCAATATTCTAGTTCTGGATGTCTGCTGTTTCCACGACGATGCCCATCCCCTCTGGTGCCTTCATGCCAGTGTTCATACTTGGTAAGAGGCTGAGAGAAGAGTTTGGAAAACGGACTGGAAACGTGTCATAGTTTGTCCCAAATGTGGGTGGCATGCATCGCTTTTACCAAAATGGTTGTGTGATTGTTCCCCCCTAGGGGCAGCGTTTGGGCGTTTGGTAGGGGAGATCATGGCTACTCTTTTCCCGAATGGCATCCTGTTTGATGGGATAGTGTATCGCATTCTGCCTGGAGGCTATGCTGTCATTGGTGAGTTTTACTCTCTTTCTATTCAGATGGGCCATCCCAAGATGTAACCTGGCAAAAAAGTGCTGTCTACACACTTATAGAAGAGACACAGAAGTGAAAAATTGCTTATTGCTGCAGATGATGGATAGATAGATAGATTTACACAGCGAAAATGAGAGAAGAATAGAGTGCTCAGTACTTGAGTCCCCTTCTCTGCCTCCCCTCTCCTTCCCTTCCCCCTCCCCCTCTCTCCTCTGTCTCTCTCTCAGGTGCAGCGGCCTTGACGGGCGCGGTCACACACACCGTCTCCACGGCAGTGATCTGTTTTGAGCTGACAGGCCAGATCTCCCACATCCTGCCCATGATGGTGGCGGTCATCCTGGCCAACATGGTGGCCCAGGGCCTGCAGCCCTCCCTCTACGACTCCATCATCCAGGTCAAGAAACTGCCATACCTCCCTGAGCTGGGCCTGGGACATATCAGGTACTATACTAGTGGACGCCATTACTGACTCAAACAGGTGATGTTTGCATCGAGCACTGTGCTCCATTGTGGCTCAAATACTAAGTTTACATGATTTACCATTGCAAGTTAATTGCTGCCTTGCATCTCTCCTCCCTCAGCAAATATAACATCTTTGTGGAGGACATCATGGTGAGAAAGGTGAAGTTCCTATCCTCTCAATCAACCTATCGGGAGCTGAGCCACCTGCTAGACTCCACCTCCCTAAAAACTATCCCTCTGGTGGACTCCAAAGGTCAGGCATGCTTCCCAGACTGTTACCATGTACAGCTCTATAGTCCAACGTATTCTTATCCAGTGTGAGGGCATTATATAACCGCTGATCTATGTATACCTGGATAGGCGTTAGTGACGTCATTGCGTTGGAGTGCTTGATGCATGAGGAACTAAACAAACTACACCCAACCGCAGCCATTGGTTTATGCATGTCAGCCGTGGCAGCTGTAGATGTTGATATTGATGTTCAATTATCAATTATCCTACTATAGAGGGTTTTTTTCAGGTTTTGATCAAATTACATATCATGTAGGGGATATGGGAGAACAAGTAATGTGCAAGTGGTCACATTTTAAGCTCTAAATTGCCGATTTGGTCATCTGTCTCGTTCGGTGCATATGGGTGCAACCACATTTCATCCGAGGCATATGGACAACATTTCATGTGTAATTTAATGACCATGCGCTAGGCTTCTGCTAAAATGTGCCGAATCATTCAATTCATATTCTGCAGGAGAGTGATGCACTGTATTGCACTGAGTACTGTACTGAGTTATTGAAAAAAATACCAAAAAACATTAAATGATTGTTTTCATGAATGCATATATTCCTCATTTCAAGTTGTGCACACATGAAGCCTTCTTAATTCATTTTGGATAGTTTTCCTCAAATAATGTACAAGCACTAAGTCAGTCTCACGAGAATGGGTCCAAGTTAGACACACACTGGAGAATTATATTTAGAAGTTTTTCTAATCTAATGATGAAGTTAATATACATGTGATTAATATACATGTGATTAACCTAGAAAAAGAAACATTGAAGAACT